>NW_026606712.1:1900000-2392500 GCF_029890125.1 Rhinichthys klamathensis goyatoka
GGCGGCCGGTGTTGATTCTGTGGCGCACCACCACAAATTAGTCTGTGTGGGAAACACTGTCTCATACACTTACAGATGCAGCAGTTTGACTGAACCACTTCTACTTCGGCTGCATGAGATTAGAACACATTTTTATAATTTTTTTGGTCAAGAAAGAGTCAGAGTTTGTGATGTATTTATTTCACTTAAATACACAGTAAGGACTCTTTCCTGTCACAAATCACACATGTGCACTTCAATAAGCCAACAGAATGTAGGTTAATGTTTACATGCCGAGCGATATCGGACTATATGCAGTGTCGATCGGTTTATGCTTAAAGGACAACTCCGGTGCAAAATGAACCTCGGGTGTAATAACACATTGGTACAGACTAAATCGTTCCCTGAGATTTGTTTTCATGATAATCGAATGTAAAGAGTTTTATCTTTAAAAACAGTTTAGCTTATAACGCTAGTATATTGGGCATCGAGTAAGCAAAAAGAGATCGCTAGTTAATACCATTAACAAGGCTCAAATTAGCCCCACACTAACACGGCAGCATAATGAGTGTCCTTACATGCAAATCGAAGCATTGAGAACTTTGTAAGTGTATAGACAGTTTAATAAGAAGATACTTTACACAGACAGTACAGTTAGCGCATACAGACAGCAGTCATCTTGGAAAACAGTCTCGATCAGTCAAACCACGAACACGGTGATACGTGAGCTGAACTGTGACTTGGAATCTCATATGGTCCGTTGTTTCCGGAAGAAAGCACTGAGCGCATAAGAGAAGCACTGAACGCAACAGAGAAAATAAAAAAATAAATATAATTTATCTTATCTTCAATATCTACACGTACTGTTCGCTCACCTTCGTGGTTCGATTGATCGAGACTTTTTTCCAAGATGGCTGCTGTCTGTATGCGCTAACTGTACTGTCTGTGTAAAGTATCTTCTTATTAAACTGTCTATACACTTACAAAGTTCTCAATGCTTCGGTTTGCATGTAAGGACACTCATTATGCTGCCGTGTTAGTGTGGGGCTAATTTGAGCCTTGTTAATGGTATTAACTAGCGATCTCTTTTTGCTTACTCGATGCCCAATATACTAGCGTTATAAGCTAAACTGTTTTTAGAGATAAAACTCTTTATATTCGATTATCATGAAAACAAATCTCAGGGAACGATTTAGTCTGTACCAATGTGTTATTACACCCGAGGTTCATTTTGCGCCGGAGTTCTCCTTTAAACCGCTTATGACTTTATGCTGATAAAGGAAAAAGGGGTTAACTCGTTTACATGACCACATGCATTGTCGGCTTAAGCATAATCAGTTTAACAACGTGCATGTAAAAGTGCTCTAAAATAAATAGGAAATGAATGGGAAATTGACAAATTCTGAGAATTCTCTGAGTACAATCTACATATCGGCCACAATGTTGAAAAAAAGTGCACAGCAATTAAGGGGTGAAACTCTGAAACCGCAAGAGTGCAAAACACATACACACACCAATGAACTGTAATGTGTAAATAAAATCAATAATTCAACGATTTCTATGCAGTACAAAAGTGGACAGCAAGGAAGGGGTTACACTCAATAGTGCACAACAGACCCACACACACACATACACCAACACACAATTATGCACACAAATGAACTGATAGGGCTATTACCATACAGCAAAAATGAGTCAGAAGAGTGAAATAAGAGGTTGAAATGAGATCAGATCCAGATGGATTAACCTGTGATGAAGCATTCCTGTTTCTTTTTGTTACATTTTTATTGAATATTAATGTTACATGTAACGAAATGCATTTATCTGTATTCAGGTTTGACTGTAATAATAATAATGCAAAAACATGTACACTTCAAATTAAAACATTTTTTTTTATTATAAACCTTGACAAAAAGTAGTACTTGAAAAAAATACATTCATACCCACATCTTAAAGGTAAGTAATTTTGCCCAAAAACTTCTAGAGGATTCAAAAGCCTCTCCATAGAGAGCTATACAGGAATCTAGTGGTAACACCATCAAATTACATGTTTTTTATTTTCTCTCAACAGATGGCGCTAAACCGCCTTCAAAAATTAGATTTAAAAGGCCACGACTCTATATTAATCTGAAATACTGCATTCATTGAAAAATTATTAAGAAAAAAGGTATTTTCAATAGCAAAAATTTACCTTAATGATTGCATAAATAGTAATAAGTACCATAAAATTCTCAAAATACAAAAGAAAAAATATTACATTGAGTTTACTGGGGAGGGGAGGAAGTTTAATTTTCAGGTGTCCGGTCACTTTTGACCGTGAAGAGAACAAGTGTGACAAATGAGGAGCACCAATTCCTGATAGAAGCCCTGCTTCTGACACTTATCGGCCAAAGAAAACAAATTTCAGCAAATGCAAAATATTGACAAACACTAATCTAAAATTTCTCGTTTCTGAAGGTACATGTCAATCTGTGATGAGTGGGAAGCTCCTGAGAAGCAGCCCTTTAAAGATTTTGTGAGTAGTTATTCTTAAGAACTTTTCTGATTGTGTGTTATCCAGCCCTGGCTATCCTGTATGTGTTTAAATCTGAGATGCTTCTTGATTAACATTTGGTGTTTTGGTCTCAGGGAAATCTGCGTCACTGGTTGGAGGATTCTGACTGTCGTGATCAGTACAGCGTAATCTATGACTCTGGTGAAAGAACAGGCATTTTTGCTAATGATGTGAAGGAGCCTATTGAAGTGGAGGAGAGAGCGGTGAGTTAATAGTTTCATCTTTTTTTTTTATTTAGGAGCGTTCACCCATTCATCTTTAGATTTTAATCATGTGGCCATGTATACTGTATTCAGTATCTTTTTGTGCATTTTGCTTGTAGCGCTGGACCGAGACATATGTGCGCTGGTCTCCAAAAGGCACCTACCTTGCCACGTTCCATCAGAGAGGCATTGCTCTGTGGGGTGGTGAGAAGTTCAAGCAGATCCAGAGGTTCAGTCATCAGGGGGTCCAGCTCATTGATTTCTCTCCCTGTGAGAGGTATGCCTTATTCCCCTGTTGAAATGGGTTCTTATAGGGGTGTGCGATATCACGATTTTTGATCGTGGGCGATTAAAATGTCTCCACGATCTGCTTTTGAAGAAATAGCGTAGGATCGTGCATTCTATCAGCTGTTAACGCAGAGGAACGGGACACTGCAGTTGACAAAAGTTCATTATTTGCATGTGCTTTAAAGCCTTGCCGGTTAAACGGATGCGCTGTTCTAACATGTGCTTTTCTGAGCGCATAGGCTACACCCGAAGCGCACATGCACTAAAAGCCTGTCTAACAGCGCCTGGTTACTGGACTAAGTTATCTTTTGAGTCTTATTGTGCTAATACTGTGAAATACACACAAGGTTTACATAAACAAAGTTGGTTATGTCTAAAGTGAAAGCGAACAGAGAAAATTGAGAGAAATCTGCTTGTCAAATGCGTGTATATTAGATGCGTCGCGTCTTAACCTTAGCACAGGTCTTAAAGAGACAGTAGCCTAATAGTAAACATACTGCCGCTTGTCCTTAAAGGGATAGTTCACCTAAAAATAAAAAATTCTGTCATTATTTACTCACTGTAGTGTTGTTCCAAACCTATATTAATTTCTTTCTTGTGCTGAACACAAAAGAAGATATTTTGAAGAATGTGGGTAACCAAACTGTTGCTGGTCCCTATTGACTTCCATAGTAGGAAAAATATATACTATGGAAGTCACTGGCTACATCAACTGTTTGGTTACCCACATTCTTCCAAATAACTTTTATTTTCAACAGAAGAAAGAAACTTATTCGGATTTTAAACAAATTGAGAGAGTAAATGATGACAATTTAAAATTTTGGGAGAACTATTCCTTTAATGTTAATAAAACAACAAAACACAAAGAGGAAATCACTCACTGCTCTTGACTGAGAACTTTAATAGAAGCTTTAATAAGAATCAATGTATAATATATACAGTGAAGTTTGTTGTGTTTTATTTTCATATTTGTTCATTTAATTACTTTCTTCAATGCTACTGTTAAATACATACTGTAGCTGAAAAAATAAAGCACTATTTCATTTGTATATTAAGTTGTGTAATGTGTATGTTTGTTCTTAATTTTTAATAACAAAGAAAATAATGACAGATTTTTTATCTTCGCCACTTTGGCCTAAATGTCTGCCATTCTTTTTTTATTTTATATTTTGTTACCTAAGGCTTTGTTTTTAAAATAGGGACATTAGTTTGGCTGTAATGCTCAGTCACTTGCAAAATAGTAAAACCAACATGAAAAGGAATCGTGATAAAATCGTGAATCGTGATTTTCCCAAAAAAAATCGTGATATTATATTTTTGCCATATCGCCCACCCATAGGTTCTTATATATATATATATATATATATATATATATATATATATATATATATATATATATATATATATATATATATACAATTTAATGAGATTAAGTGAATACTTATTGTACATAATGTGTTCTCAATTCACAAAAATGGAAAAGCATAATTTGTTATATAAGGATGGTGGTGATAATTATTGTTATATCATTATTAATATATTTATTATATAGAGATTTCGGAACTAACACCTGGAAACTAACTCTTGTTAAAAACGCACTTGCACGATTCAGTTTATGGCGATAATCTGAGTAGCCAAATAATGGCAGTTGAATCATTCAACTACTTAATTTGTTTAAAGTTATGCTAGTTTAATGTTTTATTGAGCAATACATTGTACATTTAGATGATTCTGTTCTTTTTCATGCTATTAAACACACATTTTTAATGTAATTCGTGTTTTCAGATATGTTGTCACGTTCAGCCCTCTTATGGACACTAAAGATGACCCGCAGGCGATTATTATCTGGGATGTTCTCACAGGACAGAAGAAAAGAGGCTTTCACTGTGAAAGCTCTGCCCACTGGCCAATTTTCAAGTAAGTGTGGTTTGAGTTAATTTTCATGGCACGAGTTACTAATTTGATTATAGTCGAACTGGAATATAATTACTTAATCTAAAACTTGTTCTGCTCAGGTGGAGTCCAGATGGGAAGTTCTTTGCCCGAATGACGCAGGACACACTGAGCATCTATGAGACTCCTGTATGTATCTATCTTGTGTCTGAGTCGCAAGTTTGGATAATCCTCAGGTTTAATTTGTTTAATTAACAAACCAAGTTTTCTCCTTTTGTAGTCAATGGGTCTTTTGGACAAGAAGAGTTTGAAGATAAACGGAATTAAGTGAGTAAAATAAAACTATTGAGAACATAAATACACTGTCGTTCAATAGTTTGGAGTTGAAAGTAAGATTTGATTTCCATTACACGAGAGTAGATGTTAAAACTTCATGCTGATTTGTACTCGGCTTTCGCCAAGATAGCAACACTAAGACGTAGCTTTACAGTAAACTATGCTTCATCCATCCAAGAATTTTAATGCTTTTGAAAAAATCTCATAAGCTCACTAAGTCTGCAATTATTTGATCAAAATACAGTCAAAACAGTAATATTGCAAAATATAACCGTTTTAAAATGTAACTCATTCCTGAATTTGGTGTTAAGTGTCACATGATTCCTCATAAATCATTCTAATATGATGATTTGCTGCTCAAGAAACATTTCTTAATATTATCAATGTTAAAAAACAGTTGTGCTGCTTCATACTTTGGGGAAAACCATGATTGTTTTTTTTAAAAACAGCATTTTTTTTGTAGTATTATAAAAAAAATTTCTGTCACTTTTCACCGGTTTTTCATATTAAACTGTTATTCCCTTAACTAAGACGAGTTGATACATACCTCTCTCGTCTCAGTGCGTGCACTATATCGCTCTGTATTGCCGCAAAACTATGTTAGCACTTAGCTTAGCCCAGTGCATTAAATATGGGCCAAAAAGAGAAGCGACCAAACACTTCCTCGTTTTCCCTATTTAAACACAGTTACTCGAGTAGTGTAACTCGACCTAGGCTGGTGACACAAAATAAAACGTTGCGCTTTTCTAAGCGTTTAAAATTGATGACTATATTGTATGGCGGAATACCATAACAAGTGCTTTTGAGCACTTCGACTTGGCGCAATAATATCTTCACTCGTAAAAAAGTGAAGATAAGAGCTAATTCTCCATAAGAGCTAATTCCTCCTCCGTGTACTCGGGTTCAAACAGATATGGCTCTGGGTCTGCTACAAAGAAGTCATAATCATCTACAAAGTCCGCCATTGCAAATGATCTGCAGTTTGCTAATAGCACAGGTAGTAAAAGTCACGTTGGTTGTATTGACGGAAATGAGAGGGAGGGGGAGAGGAAGCGGGAACCGGTAAGAGGACTTTTCACGAGTGAAGATATTATTGCGCCAAGTCGAAGTGCTCAAAAGCACTTGTTATGGTATTCCGCCATACAATATAGTCATCAATTTTAAACGCTTAGAAAAACACGTTTTATTTTGTGTCACCAGCCTAGGTCGAGTTACACTACTCGAGTAACTGTGTTTAAATAGGGAAAACGAGGAAGTGTTTGGTCACTTCTCTTTTTGGCCCATATTTAATGCACTGGGCTAAGCTAAGTGCTAACATAGTTTTGCGGCAATACAGAGCGATATAGTGCACGCACTGAGACGAGAGAGGTATGTATCAACTCGTCTTAGTTAAGGGAATAACATAGTTTAATATGAAAAACCGGTGGAGTATCCCTTTAATCAATTTCATGAATCCTTGCTGAATAAAAGTATTGATTTCTTTAAGAAATAAAAAAGCACTATCCCTGAAGTTGAAAAGTTTTGTATATTTAAAAGGCTTTCGCCATATCTATCACTATTCATTACACTGAATTATTCATCTGTTTGATGTGTGTTTTTTAAAAGATATTTTTTAATGTAAAATGAATGCATTGTCCATAGGGATTTCTCCTGGTCACCTGGTGATAACATCATTGCATTCTGGGTTCCCGAGGATAAGGACATCCCAGCAAGGGTGACACTCATGCAGCTTCCATCAAGGAACGAGATCAGAGTCCGCAACCTGTTTAATGTTGTGGATTGTAAACTTCACTGGCAGAAAAATGGAGACTATCTCTGCGTGAAGGTGGACCGAACCCCCAAAGGAACGCAGGTATAAAGGCTGTCTTGAATTTGCACTGCCAGGTTAAGCTTAAACATTTCCTTTTCATGGATTTGCTCAATTCTTTTTTGTACTTCAGGGCGTTGTCACCAACTTTGAGATCTTCCGAATGAGAGAGAAGCAGGTACCTGTGGATGTGGTGGAGATGAAAGGTAAAGAGAGGATTATGTTGCGGTTTCTTCTTTCTGACTGTCTTTCTTCTTTTACTCCTACTCTTGGTTCTGATTTCTCTACCCATCTTACAGAGGGCATCATTGCTTTTGCTTGGGAACCAAATGGCAGCAAGTTTGCTGTGCTACATGGTGAATCTCCCAGAATCAGTGTATCTTTCTACCATGTGAAGAACAATGGCAAAATTGACTTAATAAGTGAGTGTTCACATTGTAAACGCATTTCTCTTGACAAGTAGTTTTTTAAGATATGTGCATGATCTAAATATTAACCCCAAAATGTATTGTTTCAGAAATGTTTGACAAGCAACAGGCAAACAGCATCTTCTGGAGTCCACAGGGGCAGTTTTTGGTCTTGGCTGGGTTGAGGAGGTCTGTACTCAATAAAATGTGTGGTTTTTGTATGTATTTATTTTTTATAGTGGTTCATTTGTGTAATTTTACATGTTTCGTCCTGTAGCATGAATGGAGCTCTTGCTTTTGTGGACACGTCAGACTGCACCATGATGAACATCGCAGAGCATTACATGGCCTCAGACGTGGAATGGGACCCCACTGGAAGATATGTTGTGACATCTGTCTCCTGGTGGAGTCACAAGGTGATTTAACTGATTTAAATACAAAAATAGCTAAAATAACAGTAGCAGTCAGAAAGTTTGAGGTCAGAAAGAATAGAATAATACTGAAAAAATGGCCACAAAACAATTAATCAGCACAACATTAATAAGAAATGTTTCTTGAGCGGCAAATCGGTATATTAGACTGATTTCTGAAAGATCACGTGACAGTCTGGAGTACTGACTGCTGAAAATTCATCTTTCCCTCAGGAGTAAATTACAGTTTAAAATGTATTCAAATAGGAAAGTTATTTTAAGCCTAATATTTCACAGTAATTCTGTTTTTACTGTATTTGATCAAATAAATGGTGACTGTAAGAGACTTCCTTCAGAATCATTGGAAAAAAAAATCTTACCGACCCCAAACATTTGAATGTTAGTGTATATTTAAACTCTTTAAAATCATTTTTACATATTTATTATTTTTGTCTAATGTGTTTGGATTGGGAATGCATCTCAGCTGGTTTTTGTATAACATGTTTTTGATTTAGGTGGACAACGCCTTCTGGCTGTGGACATTCCAGGGCCGTCTGCTGCAGAAGACCAACAAGGAACGCTTCTGCCAGCTGCTGTGGAGGCCCCGTCCTCCCTCTCTCCTGAGTCAAGAGGAAATAAAGGTCAGATGGGGGTCAGATGCAGGGTCACTTTCATTACTCTGTCAACTCCCTTCAGTGTAAACTCTAATCCCACCTCGCCTTTTGAAACCCACAGCTCATTAAGAAGGACTTGAAGAAATACTCCAAGATCTTTGAGCAGAAAGATCGTCTCAGTCAGTCTAAAGCATCAAAGGTATGAGATTGATGTTATTGTTTTTTTCTAGGATGCACATAGTATTTACATGTGGATCAAAGTTCAGTGCTCAAATTTAGATGAGTAACACTTGTGCTTTACAGGAACTGGTTGACAAGAGACGTGCCATGATGGATGAGTATCGCAAATACCGTGAGAGAGCCGCGGACATGTACCAAGAGCAGAGACCTCTCCGCCTTGAACTTAGAGGAGGTAACTAATGCAGAGAACAGCTCGATCCAGCATTGAGTTTTATTAGCCGCTTTTCCACCGTCGAGCCAGGGCTAACAACGCGCCGGGTGGGTTGCCAATAGCCTCAGACCTCGAGCCGCGAGACCAAAATCCAGCTGCGTTTCCACTGTCGGGCCACACAAAATTAGTGGGCCACAATATATATATATAGGCTATAAATATTCTGTGTGTGTGTGTGTGTGTGTGTGTATATATATATACACTAGGGATGCAACAATACAGTTAGCCCACGGTTCAATACATACCTCGGTTTTTTTAACCACGGGGTTCGGTTCTGATGGCTTGACACATAAGAGTGTTTTTTTGTTATTCTATGCTTAGCCAATAGGAACAGTAAGAGGTTAAGGAGAAAAAAATAAAAACGATTTATTGTAATACTCCTTTATTTTACTTAAAAGCTAAGAAAAGTCCACTAGTTCCTAGTGTGTAGTATAATATAAAATTAACACTGACATTTCACAGCTGCTGGTAGCCCATGTACAAACTGGGGAACACATAAATTCCTAAATTTTGAAAATAAACATACATGTGAAGTTGGTAAACATAAATTGACCATTTCAAATAAACATACTTGCACTTCAGTAAACATAAATAAACCATCTTAATTAAACTTAACAGTAATCCAGTAGCTACAGTGTCCTTCATTCAGAATGTAAAGTGCAATTTCACTTAGGTCAGCTATCTATTCCTGTATTTTGAAGTTCCCGTTTGAGTAGGCTACACGTGTAAAACAATGCTTGCACACAGTCATTTATTTGTTTACGGGTTTTTTTTCTTCCTCGGTATTATAGTCAACGGCAAAACCGAAATGTCCCCACACCACGGATTTGAAAGACGCCGGCGCTTCCTCGTACTGTAGCCTCAACGCTTGTCATATATCACAACTATTCAGTGTTTTTAACCACATAATGTTTATTTTAGGTTTCAGACATTTAAATACATATAATATATTGCAAAACAATACATTTATAGTTTGTAAAATACACAATGGTGTCTATGGAAGCAGCAATAACAACCCATTCACATATATTTCCCGACGGGTTTTATTAATGTCAGACACAGTGTAAGTAACTATAAAGTCAACTCTATTCTTCTCCCAGTTCACCGGCCATGTATTTCGGGAGAAACTGATGAATTCACGTGCTGTAATAAACCCCAAAACGCGATGCTGGCTTAACATCGTGATGTCTGTCAGCCATCACGATGGACGATGATATCGTCTTTCGGCACAACCCTAATACACACACTGAATTGTCATATTTTTATTCCTTTTATATGCTATATTTTTAATTCTGTTTTTCTCCACAGAAGTGCTGCAGGTGCAGTATTTTAACTCTTTGTATAATTTATATACTGTGTATATATAGACATTTATATACTGTGTATATATAGACATATTTTTGTGTATATTTGATTTTTTTAGACGCGCACAAGCTAAAGATAAAAGATTCTCTTTCCAACGAATCTGAACTTAGTTTTTAAAATGCAATGCGCTATGACACTGCGGTTTTCTGCTTGCTTCCAATTCCTCACACACACCACTGGAACCTTCCGTAAAACAATCTTTCATAAAGTTCGGAAAGGCTGAACTGGAGTGAATTTGTGACATTCGCAGTCTTCATTGCACAGTATATGCGCTGTGAGAATCGGCCGCTTTGCTTAAGATGTTATGCTTGCAGTGCGCGTTCTTGCCCACCGGTATTTTCCTTGATGAAAGCATAATTTGTTCAATGAAAGCATAATTTATGTTGTTTGGAACACAGTGTCCAAACAACACAAATCTTCTATATATTAAAAATATGAATCTCACTGACAGAAGGCTGCTTTCAATTTCAAATGCTGATGCGCGCATTATTTGTGAAGAGTGCTCGCTCATGCGGCTGTGCGCGACTCCATGTGGTTAAATGTATTTGCAACACAAAATGCTTTATGATGCAAAATTAATGTGTAAACAGTCAGTTATCTCTTAAAGGGATAGTTCACCCAAAAATGAAAATTAGCCCATGATTTACTCACCCTGAAGCCATCCATTTACTGTTTTATTATTACCGATGATGACATCATAGACAGCGGTATATCCGATAAGCTGCATTCACACTAAAGCGCAGAACTCTTTTAAAATATTACATGTGGTTTGTCCTGTCTGTTTGATCCCTTAAAGCGATAGTTCACCCAAAAATGAAAATTAGCGCATGATTTACTCACCCTAGGTGTATATGACAATCTTCTTTCAGACGAATACAATCGGAGTTATATTAAAAAATGCCCTGGCTCTTCCAAGCCTTATAATGGGAGTCAATGGGTATATGATTTTGGAAGTCCATCAAACCCTATCTATCCGTGATAAAAGTGCTCGAAACGGCTCTGTGGGCCTTCTGAAGTGAAGCGATGCGTTCGTGTAAGAAAAATATCCATATTTAAAACTTTATCGACTAAAATAACTAGCTTCCGGCAGACGACCGTACGCAAGTCGACCTACGCCAAAAGAGTAACGTTCTATTAATTAGAATTTTTAGAACGGTCTTAAATAGAATTAGAATTAAAGTTCTATTTATAAGATTGATTGATTAATTAATAAATAAGAAAAAAAGTAGATCAGGGATTGTTTTGGAATTGGATCATGACTCCCAGAATCGGATCGAATCATGAGGTGACTAAAGATTCCCACATATACAAAGATTTATTCCTTGTCTTTGTTGAATACAGAAAATAAAAAGCTTAAGTTATTGCATATTAAATCGCAATATTGGTATAAATAATCGCAATTAGATTATTTTCCAAAATCGTTCAGCCCTGGTGTCAGTGCACCATCATAAATGACTTGCGTCTCAGAGCGCGCAGATGAAACACAATAAACCCTGTCATGTTCTCTCGCATTTGGATGCTGGTGTTTGGGAGCACAATCATGCGAGACACTTATGAGAGTGAATTAAACTAAATCATTCTAATGACAGACTCTAGCTCAGGCATTTCAGGATGATTAAACCAACATTTGAGATGCTGTGCAATAAAATTTCTTCGTGGGTTAGTCCAGTTATCCAATCAAATCCTCTGTTGGGGCAGTCACGTTAGTTTGTTTTTTTGTTGTTGTAGTGCATAGAGGGATTTATTTTGTAAATGTGTTTCCATTGTAGTTTGTGCTTTAGTTTTGTTGTCTTATCAGATAAAAAATTGAACCGCCTCAGTTGAGCTTAATTTTAAGCACATTGTTAGAATTTATGCACTTCTTGGCGCTTCCATCCATTTTTATTTTATGCAATAACCCAAAATGTGCATAAAAATAGGTGAATGGAAACAGCAAGTGGCAAGGAACCCAAAATACATGACAGAAACAAGGCTCAGTCTGTGATGGTTGACATTTAATTGTCAACAGAATAATTATTGTCAACATGTAATTATTGTGACAGTCCTACCTAGAGGTTGAGTTTGGGTTAAACACTATACTCAAGTCATCACTGGATTTTCTGATCTTTTCTAGGTGTGGACACTGATGAGCAAGACAGCAACATCGATGATTATGAGGAAGAGACCATTGAGTTTTTCATCAATGAAGAAATTATTCCCATCGGAGATCTGTAATTCCAACAGCAGGTACTGTATGTGCAGCAATATTACTCTGGTATGGTCTTTGTAATACCTTGGCACAGTCGTAATTATTTTGTTTTCTTATTTTCAGTATCCGTTTTTTAGTGGAGGAGCGTGGCAAAGTGAGGGATCCCCCTATAAGAGTATTCTTTGTTATCATCAGTCAAGTGCCTTTTAATACTGGTCGCTGCAGAAGGAGAATTTGGTGCCACTGTTGACTGCTGCTTTTTAACAAAATCATCCAGCTGTGGGAGAATCTGCCCTGCCAACATCATCCGGGCCTGCTTTTGGTGGATCTGATCGTAATGTGTTCTTGTTCCTGCCTTTGGTTGGTCTACCTTGTCAAAGGGTGTCACCATGGCAAAAAATGCCATAAACTGTTTTTACATCAACTCACCGAAGGAAAACTTTTTGTTTCCTCAGATTTTCCAAAAGGCAAACTTGTACTCTAGTGTGCAAAAATGGCACTACAGTGGTCTGTATCCTCCTCCATTCAGATTACCTGATATTAAATGCGCAACAAGGGAATAAAGTTGAACTGAAATTTAAGTCTTTGTTGTTTTTCTCTATTGTTGAATTTGAAGCAAAAACACATGATGAAACTTTAGCTAGTTCTACTAAACTTTCCTAAAAGTTATTCTTACTAAACTTTAGTTGATAGTGTATTTTGGACAATAATAGGTTTTTGTGCAGAAACAATATCAGGGATTTTAGGAAATGTTGGTGTAAATATAAAGATCAATGATGAATTTAGTATTATGTGACATTCAGGTTGTCTTTCAACCTTAGTTTGTATATATATATATATATATATATATATATATATATATATATATATATATATATATATATATATATATATATATATATATATATATATATATATATGCTGTATAAATATATAACAAATAGCTGTTTCTTCCTAATAAAATATTTTAGAACTAGGCATAACTAGAAAAATATTTATTGTATTGACTTCCATTAGTATTTTTTTAGTATGTAAGTCAGTGGGGTCCATCAACTCCCATATTATTCAAAATATCTTTTGTGCTCAACAGAAAAAAATCATACAGATTTGGAGCAACTTCAGGGTGAGTAAATGATGACAGAACTATCCCTTTAAGTCTCCATGAAATCAAAATTGAAGTTTTTTTTGGCTTTTAATTTGAATATGTCAGCCTTACTGTTGTCTATTATATCTATAATGACACAATTCACATTTAGATGATAAAAGTGTTCAAAACTTAGTCCCTCACTTCTGCCAATATGGGTCAATAATTTTGATATCACTCTGCAATTCAGCTTCTCCTCAGATTTTTTGTCTAATCAAATGCTCTCTATAAAGTGTCCCTCCCCCTACACTATAAATTGAAGCTGAGGCTAAAATCTGTCATTTTGTTCACACATTTACTACTTTCTACATGGTGTATGGAACATAGTGCACTATATGGGGGATAGGGAACAATTCAGACAGTGTAAATTATACTTTCCATTGGGGCGAATGAAGTCTGGTTTCATGTTACTGTCGCACAAACACAGCCTGCTCCGGTCCAGAGACACGATAGGACAGAGTGGATATCAAAATGTATTGGACCCCCATTTGAATTCTGCACAGAATGCTATATTTTAAAGCGATATGGAGGAGAAATGACTAGAGATTGGGAGTAAACTGCGGCTTTACAGAGCTCAACGGCTTTGGCCGAGCTATTGGCAAATTTTTTTTAATGGGAGGAGCTATTCGGTATGCCCTGCCCTGTCTTCCTGTTTCAGTGGAAAATATGCCAAAACTCATCACATTGACTGCATCCGGAATGGCATACTTCCCTACTAAGTAGTCGAAAAACAAACAGTATGTGACACAAGTATGTCCGAATTCACAGTATCCATTAACGAGTAAGCAAAAAGTACCCGGATAACCTACTTCTTCCAGGGAGATTCTGAAGTGTGCATATGATGGACACTTCACTATCCCATGAGGCCACGGGAGGGGATTTATGAATGGCAGTGAAGCGACATAACTGACTGGTTGGTCACATGATAATTACAACATGGCGTATGTAGCCCAGATTACATTCATACAACACACATCCACCGTTGTAAAGTATTTTTTGTTGTTGTTGAAAATAAGTACCTACTAGTATGCGATTTTGGACGCAACCATTGAATAATTCAGAACGTTTCAAGGCACTTCTTGGGCCTTTACATTTTTTCACGTTTGATTGTATGTGGTCCCATGTTGCTTAACATATTGTTGCATATGTTAATTAGAACATTTTTTTATTGATGCTGGCTAGACACCAAAGTTTTATTGTGGTAGCGTTTCCAACTGTTGCATTTTTCCAGAAACTATTGTAGGTGAAACTCGTTGTTCTCTGACACCTTTCATCATGTGGTCTTTTCTCTCTATAAAATATAAAAAGCGAAAGAGTCTGCTGTGCTGACAAAACTGTCTCAGCAGCAGAACCTTGCGTTCACAGTCAGAAATCTCGCGATATCTGAGCGGAGCACTGAAGCGCTGCTGTGTCAACACCCCGCGCGCAGCACATCCCTCCTCAGCTGACGCCGTCTGCCTGCCTGCCGAGAAATATACACTCCTGCTATGAGGTGAGACCGTTATCGTTACAGCCACGTTTGGACACGTTACACATTAATTTCGACCATATCATACTAAACATAGTACTCATTTAATTCCGTGTGGTCGAAACACAACCGATCTACAAAACCCCAGGCATGAGTAGCTTCATGACTTCCTATGGAAAAAAGTGGTGTAGGCACTTGCTCTAGATTTGAATTCATATCTTCATGTTGTCAATTTAAAATACAATCGACACAGAATCATCCAATTTAACCGGAATCAGCTGCTTAGTTGAAAGTATCTATACATGAATGGCTTAGGAGGAGTTTTCACGGATAAGCTCGAATGTTTGCAGCTTCCTCCCACAGTAAGAGATGGTGTCAAAGAGCTGCATTGTGTCCAGCTGAATGTGAGGGGTCGCCTTTGCCTTTGAAATGAACGCGAGGGCATGGCAAATGTATAGCTGTTCACTGTGAGTTTTCCGAATAATAATTGGCCTGAATTTAAATAAATAAAAAAATACATCGAAAAATCCACACGTGTAGCTCGTAAACATTTGTCAGTTTTATAGTGATTGATTATTACGCCTCGCTTGCTACTATGCAAGCACATTTTGTTTGTAGCCGACATCATTTTGTGTTGTGCTGTGACGCCATTCACTAAACGAGCCAATAACTGTGCGTTATCAGCCTCTTGTTTTGTCACACGACAAATGGTACAGAAGAATTTAATGGGTCTGTTCCAACAATACATTAATTACTGCTGTTTCCTATGTAGTTGTGTTCGTATTCTGTCTCAGCATTCCCTACAAGGAAGATAATAATCATATCAATATTTAATGTAGAAGCCTGTAAACCCCTTCAGGGTGATATGAGGCCCCGGTGTGCCAAATAACCATTGACGGAGGTTACATTACATTACTTATTAAATAAATCTGTTTGATCTAAAACACCCTCAGTGTTATGTAAGGGATAATGTTTAGTCAGTCAGTCAGTTATTATGCCCAAACAATCCCTGACAGGATTTAATTTGTGAAAATGGCCTGCTGTCCGAATAAATAGACATGAGTATCAATGTGTCAAAATATGAATATCAAAATTTTTATCTTAACGTATCCAATAAGAAAAGATCTGACAAGCGTCTGATCAATAATATGAACTATTTGTAAAAGAAACTTTTTATTATGGACCGGTTAAGGCTGAAATATACTGCACAATTTTTAAAATCCTAGATTTAAAAAAAATATATATATATGTATATATTTTTTTAAACACTATGCATCATACACTTGCTGACTGTACATAAATGGTTAAAGAGAAAAACTGGGCATCATACACTAAATGACTGATGATCACACACAACACTCAATCACGACCAACCAATCAGAAATGAAAATGTTGAGTCATGTAAAGAGATTATAAAATGTTACTTTTCTATTGCATGATGAAAGTCGCAATATTGCTCAACATTGAACCAAGTAGTTTGCACACTCTTGATTTCCCTTTTCTGATTTGTTTTCCTCTACTTCAGAGTATGATGTATGCGGTCTGGGCTGTGGATTATGTAATGGAGTTGAGATGAGAATGGCACTTTCTCAGTCAAAATCAACCAAAATGGGAAAATCGAGACTGTTCCGCATTTTTATGATCGTGGGTGCCGTCTTCATGATCCTTCTTATAATCATATACTGGGATGATGTGGGGGCCTCTAATTTTTACCTGCACACAACCATCTCCGGGCCCCATCCGTCCCGCCTCTCTCCACAGGCCCGTCGTGACCCTGAAAAGAAAATAGAGGAAGACAAAGAGAGCTCGTTCTTGATGGACATAGATGCTTTTGTCAACCAGTTTTTGGAAGGAACCGCAGACCCCACGGAACAGGTGAGAGGAGAACCGCCCCCTGGAGACCCTCACAATCAGTCCTCTGAGAAATCGGATGAGAAATTTGTCCCGAGACGAGAGTGGAAGATCCATCTGACGCCAATTGACCCTGAGAAAAAACAGAAGCAAGAGAGTAGAAAGCAGCTGATCCAAGATGTGTGCAGTAACAGAAGTTTTTTAGACTTCCCTGGAAAGAACAGGACTTTTGATGACATACCCAATAAAGAGTTGGATCACCTCATTGTGGACGACAGGCATGGAATTATTTACTGTTACGTGCCCAAGGTGGCCTGCACAAACTGGAAGCGCATTATGATCGTGTTGAGCGAGAGCCTGTTATTGGACGGCGTGCCCTACCAAGACCCTCTAGATGTTCCTCAGGAGCTCATCCACAACAGTAGCCTGCACTTCACCTTCAACAAGTTCTGGAAGCGCTATGGAAAGTTCTCACGGCACCTCATGAAAATCAAGCTTAAGAAATACACCAAGTTTCTGTTTGTCAGGGATCCTTTTGTACGTCTGATCTCTGCCTATCGCAACAAATTCGAACAAGAGAACGAGGACTTCTACAAGAGATTCGCTGTTATCATGCTGAAAAAATATAGCAATTACTCGAATCCCCCAGCCTCAGTCGTGGATGCTTTTGCCGCTGGGATTCGACCGTCTTTCTCAAATTTCGTTCGGTATTTACTGGATCCTAACACTGAGAAAGAGATGCCTTTCAACGAGCACTGGAGACAAATCTACCGTCTGTGCCATCCATGCCAGATAAATTACGATTTCGTGGGGAAGCTGGAGACCTTGGATGAGGATGCTGAGCATTTGTTGCGGATTCTCCGCGTAGACAATGTCGTCGAGTTCCCGCAAAGCCATCGTAACCGTACGGTCAGCAGTTGGGAGCAGGATTGGTTCGCCAGCATACCATTGGAGTCCAGAAAAGAGCTGTACAGGCTCTATGAAGCCGACTTTAAACTGTTTGGATATTCCAAACCAGAGAAGTTGTTACATGAGTGAAATGTTCATCATCAGCTTTACTGGGGTGCTGAAAATATTTTCACAGCACAATAAACACGGTGATGGGAGTTCCTGATGCCTGGTTCCTGATGCGTGGCTTTTTCACATTATGCTGTTTATAAAGACTCTTTCACATGACTCTCGTCCAAAGGATCAATGTTTGTTTAGTTCGCATGGTCCACTTAAGTCCTGCAGGTAGATACTCTAATTGAACCATCTGCTTTCACAAAGCATCTTTCTCCACTCAGCCATGCACATTACGTGCCGGGAACAAAAACATCCTCATCATCACTGAACAAAAAACATCCTCATCATCACTGTCTCCTCTCCACCAGTAAGCTGGTGTGTGGTGGGCGTTCTGGCGCAATATGGCTGCCGTCGCATCATCCAGGTGGATGCTGCACATTGGTGGTGGTTGAGATTCCCCCTTCTATGTAAAGCGCTTTGAGTGCTGAGAAAAGCTAGCCTGGTTAAAACCAGACCATTCTCAGTTGTAACTAACTTATGGTCTGGCAAAGCGTCATAGACAAATCATTTCCAGAGGGGCGTCACCAACGGACGTCGCGGATAGACCTAAACCCAATCAGAGCGATGGAGATGACGTATGCAGAGCGGTGGAGAAACATCTCCGAGTGTTGTTCTTTGCTCGGTTTTTAACAAAAAGGAAACGTTCAAATCGCTTAAAACAGACGCGATAGCTGATTCGAACGAGTGATGTTCGACGCGGCATCCATCTTTGTAATGTAGGCTACAAAATCTGCTTCAAAATCCCAGCGCTGTCGTCATCATGTAAAGCCCGCCCCAACGTTTCTGATTGGTGCCTCGATTTCGACGGATTGGAGATGGGCTTGAATGAGCTCTTTGCCATTATTAAAAACAAGATATTGTGGCCATGGATTAAGAATTTGTTCCCACGTTGTGCAAATTAGTTAAATGTGGTCACATTCGTTCCCTTGTTTTAGTCCAATCTTAGCCATGATTTAACCTGTTAAAGGCAGAGTATGCATGTTTGCAACTGCTAGAGGTCGCTTATTCAAAACAATAACAACGACGTAGCTTGATGACGCTGTGACGGAGCGTGGAATCATGGGAGTTGTCTTGTTCACCTCCACAGCCATTTTTGCTTTCGACAGAACCCACAGTAAACGATAATGAATAATTTGTGGTCTATCACGAATGTGCAAAACAAACAACTGTGGCTTGCTAGACGTGTCTTAGCTATCACCATAAATGGTGTGTCATTCGAAAGCTTGCACTCCATTCATCCTGTGAAAACCGTTTTGAAATCGGAAATTGCATTACAATGGAAATGGTCATTTAAATCTTTTTAGCAGGCTCATTTTTTGTGATATCAACTTAAAATTTGGAACACAACTTGGTTAGGCACATGCCTTTGATTTGCTAGCACGTTTAGAGTCCAAATTATGTTATAAAAATGTTTAGTTCAGTACATTTGGTTTACAGTAAACACTCTTTTATAGCTTTAGTTTTGAAGTGCTTTCACATCTGCAATAATCGGCTCAGTGTCCTCTTTAAAAAGCTTGCGTGACCTACAACAATTTTCACATATATTTAAAAAGGGGGGTGACTATTAACAGGTTAAATAAATTAAAAAAGAGAGCGAATTAGTTTAACGTGGCCATGATTTAACTAGAACAAAGGAAATAAGAGTACAACATGGCCACAATTTAACTAAAACGAGGGGACAATTTGACCCAAATTGTTAAATCATGGCCATAAATTAAGTTGTGGGAATGATTTCTTCATGGCCAGAGTATCTATTTTTTCCGACGTGTCATGTCCGTACAAAAATATTTGTTTTCACAAATATTTCATTGTATAATTTGTTTTATCTCTTTATATTATAGTTATATTACCATTGTAGTATATATTTTTTTACATTTTTTTTTAATGATTTACCAGTGCCTGTTTTTTTTTCTTCAATTTTTTTTTTATAAACAATGAAATGGGATTTGCCAACGCTATCTCACGACCAATTCGTACGAATTTGTACGAATGATTAAAAGGTGGCTAATTCGTACGAATTCATACGAACTCACTCGTACGGATTCGTGCGATTTGTCTAAACCCACGTGATGGGTAGGTTTAGGGGCGGGGTCAGGGGTAGGTCATTCGTATGAATTCATACGAATTTGGAATTCGTAAAATATGTACGATTTAGCAAAAATCCTACAAATTCGTATGAGTCAGGTTGTATAAATTGTTACGAATTAGCCACTTGTACAAATTCGTACGAATTGGTCGTGAGATCGGGTTGGATTTGCATGTTTTTCCTGGTCTGCTGCCTTTGATGTCAAAGCTCACGATAGTCACTAATAAATGGGTTTGTGACTGGTGAAAAAGCACGAAAAGCATAGCTGAGTGGCTGCATTTCGAAAAGATCAGTGATAAACGACACCACAAACTTTGCGCTTTTAACATTTGCCCTGTCCTGAGGGTAATGCTGTAGCTTGATGCTTCACACTATATGGTTCAGTGCATTGGGGGGACGCTGATGCGAGTCATGTGAAAGAGTCTTTCGTTCTTTGTGAAGCTTATGGGCATTGAAAGTAATACTGTAGTGAATATACATTCCTTGCACACAGGTTACATTTCCTCAATTCATTTCCCAGTAATCCCCTAAATGTGTAACTGTTTGTATATGGACCTCATCGACAATTTGGAGAGAGGCATTTAGATGGTTACCTACTCAGTGAAGCCTGCACAATGTTATTTTTTAATATACCGAACAGTGGTTTAAAAACAAACTCATCACCTCATCAGTATTTGTCTTATAGTTTGGATGGATGTAGATCAGAATGGATGTTATAATCCCAGCAAGAAACATTTGTCCCTCAGTTTTGTAGTTGTATAGTTGTATGTATTAGTTAATAAACATCCACCAAACTAAAATATCACAAGAAATTAAAAAAAGTATTGTACATTAAGCAAGTGCACATATTAGAGTATTTTAGAATATTTTTGTAACCTTTTACAATTAAATGTGAAAAGTGAAGGCACATTTGCCCTTGGAAAAAAGCTAGATAACATTTTGAAATGCAAGCAAACATTTTACACATTTATTTTTAAAACCATAAAGGGATCTACTGCTCTTACAGCATTTAGCTCTTACAGCTTTTCTTTAAGATGGTACACTTATGTGTCTGTTGTTTGGATGGACAAACCTCAGTTTTTATGTTTCCATGGGATTTTTTTTTTCCCACATGGATTGTTTCAACCATTTAAAGCAGTTCACAGTTTTTTATTGTACAAAATTGCCAGTGTTCTGCAGTGAAGCAAGTAAATGGAGTAACTGACATCAGAAGACATGTCTTTGTAACAGAGGCTGGAGTATTCAGAATTTGGCCTGTTCTTGTCAAGGAAATCTTGCCTTTCATCATTTTGATCCTTTTCTTCTATTAGTGTGTAGCAGGGTCTGATCTGCAGCATGCTATAGATGTTAGCATGTGTGCCTTGCAGTCCTTCATAAATATGCATCACTCAAGAATACTGTAGCAAACTATATTCGGTTTTTGCTCTGGAAAAATAACGGCCTTGTTTGCATATTGTTAGGAATATAATTGAAGGCACAGGGTATTTAGTTCTTACTTCGTAAAGAGTTATTCTGTGTAATTGCTTTAGAGAGTTGATGCACAGATGTCAGTTTTGTTTATAGTTCCTCTTCTAGTCGCAATTTGAACGTGGGCATGTGCAAAAGTAGTATTTAAGGGTTTATTATGATTATTTTTAATAGTATTTTACTTTACCAAGAAAGTGTTTCTTGTACTTTCGGACATCATGTTTTCGTGCCGCATTTTGCACATCCGATCACATGTATAAAACCAACCTTAAAGGCAGTGAGAGATGGGATTAGATGGTATATTGTAGTAGGAATAGGATTTAATACTGTGGAGCACAAGTGTAGCATGATTGTCGTGGAAGGGCCAAAGGGAACAGGACGCCCCAGTCCAGCCAGCCTTCAGGGGAAGCCACAGTTCTGGATCGCTGCACTGTTGGGCCCATTTGGTTGCAGTGCCTTTGGAGAAAAGTTTACACAAAAAAAGTATTTTTGTAAGCGAGTCTTTGACTTGCAGTGAAAACAATCAAAGCTCCTACTTTTTAAAAAAAATCAGTAGTGCTTATAATATGTATTGCATCATGGATAAGATCAGATTTTTAGCCACAATTCTGGCGGTGCTGTTGAGATTTGTCACATCAGTTCCACATGTTCTTATTTCATAAACCACAAGTTACATGGGGAGAAGTTTTTAAAACACGTGTGCAGTTGCCAATGCTGTTGGTTTCTGTTTTAAAATGAGGACCTGTGTTTTGTATACAGTTCGTGCCACATTGTACAAAGAAAAGTGTTGTTTAGTGATTGTTTTCATGCCAATATTAATGAAAAATAGTTTATTTTGTATTTTTTATCTGATGTACTTTTCAGTCATAGGAATTTCTTTGTTGCATGAAATATTTTTCAGGAGATAATTTTGAGTGCAAAAGGGAAATTTAATGTAATTTGTTACATTAAATCAGGTCTTAGCCTAAAAATGTTTTCTTGACATTTTGGATTGGTTTGCTTTTCTCTGTTGGCCAATGTACATAGCTCTTTTTTTTTATTTATTATGATATTATTTAATGCTTCAAAAGAAAAAGATTCAATAAAGATCAGTGCATGGTGCAAACACTGTAAAGCTGTTATCTGTCTTTTATTTGTTTTACAGAAGTGCTGTTCATTAATACAATAACCACGTTTATTCAGGAAAAGAGTTCAGCCTGATTGATTTAAACTACAAGTGTATTGATAAACTGTCTGTTGTATCCCAAATTTTCCTCCTACAATGACATGTAAGTAGAATAAAAAAATAAATATTAAAATTATCAATTTAAATGCTACAAGTGAATTTAGCCATCACAATATTGTACAGAATGTGTACAGTAACAATTATTTTGATTTTTTTCTAAAGATTACATTGAAAATTTATTTGAACAGTGTGTTTTTTGTGATTTTAAATATCAACTGTGAGTGTAAGATGACTGCATGCAGAGGTAATGTAAATATAAAATATGCAATTAAATAATCAGTATCAGACATTTATTTATATATGTATATAGGCTGGTAGATATTTTGCATTCCCAACTAAAAAAATACATACAAATTCCTACTACAGAGAATTGGTGTTTTGACAGCTTCATAACCACTAGATGGCACAGAAGTACACAATTTCACTGCATGTTCAACAAACCTAAGGTCGACAGCAACCTTATGGCGCGAGGAGGAATAATCACAGAAGCTCGCACGTCTCCCGTCGCGGGAATGGATTGTCTAATCAAGATAAAATCTCCCACTTTAATAGTATTTATAGCACCTTACTTGATTAAAACAGGCTGTGGGGCTGTGAGGAATGATTGCCTCAAAATGTAAGTCCGCATACAAGTTCGAGGGACTTTATTTAAATTGAATACATAGGCTACACTTCTTTAGCTACTGTCACGTGCCAGTGATTATCCCTCCTGGTGGCCATGTTGGCGACCCCTGACATATGGAAACGTACATAGGCCTAATACTAATAAGCCGATTGACTGGTCTTATCAACACAGTGTCCACTTTTTGAAAAATTCACCACTACCTCTGGTATTTAAACTGTCTTCATGTTGGATAATACAGCTATTATTAAGAAAACAGAGGAGTTAAAGCTGTTAGGACTCACTTTGGTAGGTGACGGTGTGTGTGTGTGTGTGCGCGCTGTAGGTATTATCAATGTACTGAAGCATAGAATCTGCCTTCCTCTGACTGGGAAAAGATCAGTGTGTGGAACAGTGGCGTCACGAGGGCCACACAGATGGACTGAGCTCTTTTCTCCAACAGAAATATGATCAGGTTTTATTGCATGCTGCTCATATAAACTTTTAATGAAAATTGGAAGGGATGTTATTAATGATACTGCTGATGTTAGTCGGTCTAGCTGTATTTGGGTCTTCAGAAATGAGAAATTCCACTCAGGATCACAAAGGGGTGTAAGCACATATTTGGTATGTTTTGTAATTGTAGTGTAAGGACTTGCAGACTAAGAATGACTAAGAATGGCTAAGAACTGTCAGCAAAGACACAATTTATAATCATAATCGCATGTGTACTAATATAGATGATTTGTATGCAGAGCTGAGTTAGTTACTGTAGGTAGCTTGCATTTGTTTCCACATTTTATCTTAGTGCATAGACCCTAAAGATATTTGCAAGTAAGGATAAACTAGTGCAATGCCCGTGCAAAATTTTTGTGTGTTTTTAGTAATTGTTGGTTTGGTATGTTTGAGTTGCTGAATAGCCTAGGCTACTATTACACAGGAGCCTAAACTCTGAGAAAACGATAATGTTAAGCGCACCAGAATAAAATATAATAATCAGAATTAAACAGTGTAGCTGACTTACAGATTCAGTTAAATCACTACTTTTTCAAAAGTGAATCGCTACTTTTTCAAAAATGAATCGCTACTTTTTCATAGTTCTATACATAGTTAACTCGCGATTAATCGCACATTTTTATCTATTCTAAATTTCTCTTGATTTCTTTTTGTCCCATTATTTTTTCTCATTTTAATTATCAACATGGAAAAGTGGATCGGCTTGCTTTGTGCAAATGTTTTTTATTGAAAACAACATTGGCATATACTCAATTTCAATTTCTCAAGTGTTCAATTTCACACTAACATTCTCACTTGGATCAAATAATCTCTCACACAATGTAACTGTCCATCAATAAAAGGGTGAAAGAAATACTGACGAGGTCCTGATATTCTTTCACAAAAAGCCCAAACAAGTGTGTGCGGCGTGCCTGTTGTTTTGTTTCCGGTCTAGCTAGATCCGCTTGCGCTTTGGTCGACGAAACGACAAAACGTCCTCGCGTGGCATGTTTCGATGAATGGGTTTCATAGCGCCGCTCATGCTGTGTCCTGTTGCAAAAGCATGTGAAAAAAACTACAAAGTTTGCTAGGCCAAAAAGACCGTTAATCGTGCGATAAAAAAATTGACGCCGTTAAAATGGGTTTGCGTTAACGCCGTTAATAACGCGTTTAAGTGACAGCCCTAGTATAATTACATTGTAATAAACGGATAATTACACTGTAATGTATAATTCCATTGTAATTATTCTTTTACCGATATATTTACCGATATCTTTTGCATTTCTAATCCAAACAATGTCAAACTGCACTGCACTTACTCGTGCCCGTAGCAAGACACCTGTCAAGTTTAAAATCCATCGGACTAACAGTTCGAGAGATATTTGATTAACAGACAGACACACAGACAGACAGACGTTCCTGTAATTTATAGATAGATGCAATATGCAGCATGACTCTTTTAACAATTTTCATCCGCAGGCTACCAAAAGATTAATTAAAAAGCCTGTTACCTAAAAACTCAGTATTTATAATCTAAAAATCAATATTTACCCTATCAATTAAGCCTCCAGAGCCGTTTCTGTTTCTGAATTTATGAAACAGCTTTTCCCTTTGGGGAATATGACTAATTATTCACTACAGATGCACAGAAGCACATTTAAAATAAATAGGAAATAATTAAATGATTTGAGATTTTAAATGGCAAAAATGTAAATGTACACCATGATCCTGAGACCGAGACCAGTTAGAGCTATTTCAGTCCTACCAATATCAAACAGACCTCTCAGGTTGAATAGAAGATGAGATCCCGCCAAGGGTTTTGCAAAGTGATTGCCTTTTTAATTAGTTAAACTTCAAAATGACATGCAGGTATTTTGTGCTTTGTTAATTGAATCAGAACTCCCAATTGATTTCCTGCCTCTCCCTTTTTGTCTTTGAGCGAGACTAGATGTTTTTAATGAATGTAGACACTCTTTTTACAGTTTTTGTTGGTCCAGTGGTGTCTGTGCATGTCACTGTGATCATTTTCAACAGCAGTCTAATGAGAAATGCTAATGAAAATGGTCTGCCGATAGGTCGCGTGGACCGAGGGCATAAACTGTCTATCACGTTTTTCCTTCGCAATGAGATCAGTGGTGTCAACCCCTTTATTGAATTAGAATTAGATCGGCTGAAAGGGCCTGGCAAATGTGTCAGCAAGTTTAATTTTAGGTGGTATTAAAGGGCAGGAAAAGATCAAAAGTTTTCAAAGTGTTTCTAAGAAATATTCTCCTTGCAGGCACACGTTTCAAGAGAGCGAGGGTTATAGCCCTCGTCCTCTTGAACCATGTTCCTGCTGCTAGTAATTTGCATAAAACATGCCTAAAGCTTTCCTTAGGAAAGCTCACTCATGCTTTCTTTAGCTTGCACATGTGTGGCAAAGTCTTTAAGTAATGCATTTGGCCAACCTTGTATTCAAATTACTTATTAGGCCAGCATATATGATTTTTGTGTTTGTGGGGTTTCAGTCCAAGGTAAAAAGTATAGCCCATAAATTTGATGGTCAATTTAAGAATACATTTAAATTCTGAGGAATACTGCAGGCAAGATTTCCAGCAATATCTGTGGATGTTCTTTGCCTTACTTCAAGGTGCCTGTAATAGTTCTGTTAGTTGACCGTGCTGTTAGTTGACCTTGCTGTTAGTATGTTGTTTTTTGAAAGGCCAGCTGGCGTGTCCCCAGGAAATAACCCAGGGAGATGATTGCAGATGTTTAGATGCAGCACTCCTCTCTCTCCTCTCTTGAATGAATGCTATCACAGCTGAGGCGAAATGACTGACGGAGGGTTAAAGTAAGCCATCACACACATCTGCCATGCCACTAAAGTCAAAGCTTCTGTCCCTCTGCAGAGGAGGTGATAGCATTGTAGGGATAAACTTGTTGACACTTTGCTGTCTCCACAGGACATAATTGTCCTGTAAACATGTTTTTGAAAAGATGCCAGGCTGGGCTGATGGACTGCGGTACAACAGCTTTCTAAAATAAATGCTGAAATCATGTCTACAGCAAAGACGTCATCCATCTATCTGTCTATCTATCTGTCTATCTATCTGTCTATCCATCCATCCATCCATCTCCATCCATCCATCTTCCGTCCGTCTATCTAATGCTTGATTCTGCTGATTGGTTGACGGACATTCTAAGGTGTGCACTTATTTTCAGGGAAACGCACGGCTAAATAGATCCAGGCAGGTCTTAACCGCATTACAGTTCCATATCACTTTGATTTCAGTTATTACAAATGTCTTTACAGGCTACAATTAGCCTGGATGCCAGCCCGAACCCCGCCCACAACATTTTTTGGTCGGGAAGTTCGGTCTGGACTCGATCCATTGAGGAGTAATTATGATCGGTTCAAAATTAGTCGGGCCAATCAAATTGCCAGGGCGGGCTTTATACGATGATGGACAGATGATCTGCAGTTATGTAATCATCGCGTTATCAAAGAGCGCTTGGGTTGAACTGGTTTCCCTCAATAATGACTGCCGCTGGAGAACTGAGATGTAGAGATTCCGCTATCGCGTCTGTTGTAAAAGAAATCGACAGCGCATTAATTTTAAAAGACGAACAGAGAACTGCAATCAAGGCATTTGTCGATCGGAAAGATGTGTTTGCCGTCCTTCCTACGGGATTAAGCAAAAGTTTATTTTATCAGCTGGCTCCGATGGTCACTAAGAAGATGGGACGCAATGAAAACCCTGTGGTTGTTGTGGTTTCTCCTTTGGTCGCACACTCGCACTCATGGAGGACCAAGTAAAAGAAGCAACACTCGTTATTTTACTACTTCTTCCAGTGTGCGTGCAGTTGAGTTATGTTGACAACTATGCTATGCAACTATGTAGCTGACTTACTGCGTTGCTCTGATTGGTTGTAGGTCTATCCAATTGAGTGCAGAGTTTTTTTTTCCTGGTTCGGTTAAGACACGCCTCATAATCAAAGCCCTATGGAGCAGAATCAGACTCACATTCTGACTAGAATATGAGTATGACGAAGTCAGGCTAGGCTACAATAGCAAAAGAACCAAAACCCACAACGACACTAACCAAGCAAATATACATATAGTAAACATTAGGATAAAAACGACAAATTATCTCCATGTTTTATTATGTACGGAAAGCACATACTCTTTCTCCCGCTCTCTCTCCCACTCAAACGCACACACATACAGTACACACACATACACACACACACACACACACACACACACACACACACTCACACAGAAATGTATTGTCAGTGCTGCTCTGATGATTTTATCAGTAAAATAGCTTAGGAACTTAAAAGCTACATGACATTTCTCACTAGCGAGGTATAACGGCGCTGTTCTTGAAGCAGATAAACTTACGGTTTCGCTATTAGTAGAGACGCTGCTGCCGAACACTGTTGAGAGACACTCAGACGCAGGTAATTCACACACGCTTTATCTCTCTTTTTCTCTCCTACATACAAGAACATTTTAAGGACAAAAACCTGACAAATGTCTTGAAATACAACATCTGAACAATGTCTTGAGGTGTGGTAACCGTATAGAAGCGTAATAATGGACTCTGGTTCATTGAATTAAAAAAACAAATGCACACCAGAGGTGTAAATAATAATGCACAATACCATCTCGGGTGTGCATTCGTTTCTAATAATTCAACCGACCGTCGTCAATTATTCCTCGATTACACACACACACACACACACACACACACACACACACACACACACACACACACACACACACACACACACACACACACACACACACACACAACAAACTTCTGAAATAAAATTCATTTTGATATGTTTATGGAGTGTAAAGTGAAAATCAGGATGATACTGCTGTCCTGGAATCATAATGTTTTTTTTTTAAACTGTTTGGCATAATCTTTCATTATTATTAAATATATATATATAACACAATGTTTACCTTGGAAAATATATTTTAAAACGTTTGTAAAAATAATGAGGTGTACACTCGTGTAAGGAAAATATGAGATTACTTTTTACTTGATGGTTACGCCACATGATATTTTTTTGTCATTCAGTTTAATCTTCTCTTGAAAAGGGTATGAAAGTTTATACCAACATGAATACAAATATTACATATATATTTTCTAGACGCATGTTTCAAACTAGACTTTTAAAATATTTTTTTCCTTTTATCTTTGACATTGTAATTTGTTATTGACCCCAAAAAAGTCAAGACCTAAAGGTCTCATCTCTAAATGGATTTTACACATAGTCCATTTGTGTCACAAGTGCAGAGGTTTAATTTATCTGTCATCATAAAGAGCTTGTATAAAGATCTAAAAATCTGAGACAAAAGCACTTAAACGGCATTACTGATGATTTATCACTCTAGATGCGATTCAGGTGAACTCTTCATCCTGATGATGAAGTCATCTATCACCTAACTGCATCCTGATGTACCGAAAGACCAATCTTAATATCCTGCAGCCTCCGATCCTTATATTTAAATTCCCTCTGGTCTTCCCTTTGACATCATGAGAGAATTTGTGGGCATAAGTTGATACGCCACAGCTAATGGATCAAAGCAGAGGAGCTCTAGAGATCCGCTTCTTGAGTATTTGAATTAGCCGTACATCATATATGTCCTACGGTGTCACTGATGGATTTGTTTCGAAACCACTTGCATAGAGTATCATGTCATGCAATTGCATACTTTGAACACGACAAGCGTACTAATGGGCCCTATGTTGGTTATTGCCGTGGAATGGCATTATATTTGCCTTAGATGACCTTGAGAAGTTTTTGAGGGAAGTGGTTATTATGGTGGATCAGCACAAGTGTATCAACCTGCACTCATCCACTGCTGATGAGATCGTAGCAGGTGCTCTTACTCTGCTGACAGGTCTCTGGGATTTATCTTAGGAAATGGCAATAAAGGGAACGTTGCAAATGGAGTTAGATATGTGACCATCTGTGTTTATTCTCTGACTCACCCTGCTGGGGTTAATGGAAGTGGAACCACACCAGGGTTAAAATGAGTCATAGAAGTAACTTTTCCATCGTGAAGGAAGAGAATCCATCACTGTATCATTGAACTGATTGCTACAGGTTGGATCAATGGTTCAAATGATAATGATGATCAATGTGATTCAGAGGGTTAGGAAATAGAGGCACTATAGAGACACCCATTATACTCTCTTCTTCTGTCTTTCACTTAATGATGACATTACATTCATGATTGTTTCATACATTTGTACATACTGTTATGAAAGGTAAGAGAGGACCCATTTGTAGAAGTACATCTAAAAGCATCAAAATAATATGTCATAATTTTATGTTTGAGGTATAGGCCTTTTCGAGATATTACTACCACTGAAAGCTTTCCAAGGGCTTTTTTCTTTGACAAAGCATTCAAATTATGCCATTTTGTCCCATTTGTTGGTTGAAGCACAGGAGACTGGGGATGGTTGTAACCCTTTAGCTTTAATAGCCACTATCTTTCAAAAGGTCAGTATGTTTAAAAAAAAAAATGTTTTCTTGTTTGAATAAATCTTGTTAAATAAATTAATTCTTATAATTCAGCAAGGAAACATTAAATTAATCAGAAGTGACAGTATAGACATTTATAATGTTACAAAAATGTCTATTTCAAATAAATGCTGTTATTTTGAACTTTCTATTCATCCAAAAATCCCGGAGAAATGTATCATGGTTTCAATAAGGAACTTTGCAACTACCTGTGATTTAACTCTCATTAGAGTATTAGTAGACTGTTAGTAGAGGGTCAGGGTTAAGTGTTAGGATTCAGGTTAGTAGAATAAGTTGACATGAACTTGCAAAGTTACATATAGTCAGTAGAATATCTGTTGTGGAGCATCAAATTAAGCAGACGGTCTACTAATACTCCAATTGACATGTAGTTCCAAAGATACTTAATAGACTGTCTAAAGTAAACCATCGGAATGAAATGTTACTAAAAACTCTTACCAAAGCACACACTTTTGAAATTAGTTTTTTTGGTCCATTTATCTCAAATTTTGAGGTAATGTTCCCATATTTATCTGTTAAAGATTACGATAGTTGAATTTATTTAAGCAATTAAATTGTACATAGTTTCATTTATCTTGGATCTTTACTGGCTTGCACAAAACCCAGACATAAACCCCACTGAAGATTTTGTAATGAATTATTAGAATGACAGCAAGCCAGAACCGATCGGCCCCTTGTGTCTGAATTGGAGAAAATTCCTGCAGTCATGTTCCAACATCTAGTGGAAAACTTCCAAGTAGAAGAGTTGGGAGAATCAACTCCTTATTAATTCCAGAGGTTTAAAAACATCTGCGCAGTGACAGTTTAGTGACAGATTCAAACCTTAAAAAATATATATGTTTTCGCATGCTTTCAAACCTCTATGAACGTTTATACAATAACACAATTGATGCAAACAATTACATGCAATAAACCCTTTAGAACATAAATGGCATTTCTGAATGTCTCAGTATTTGGGTTGTCTGTCTTTTAATTAATGATGAAACTTGATGATCAAACCTGAGGATCACGTTCTCCAGAATGATTTGAGATTTTTCAAAGAAAATCTTGAGCTTCAATAGAAAACATCTGACCATCTGTACAAAGAGCCACATGATCAATGTTGTCACACATTTTCTTCTTTCATTAGTGACCCAGAATCGAAAAATCTGAATTCATTGTGTCATAACTTTTTCAAAGAAAATAAAAACAACAACAACAAGATTTGTGGGCTCCTTGGTAGTAAAGATTAAAACATGTAGGGTAACATGGGGGAAGATTCCCCCCTTAAGAACAATGTGGATTACATATTTACATATAAGTTTAGCATGTGTAGGACAATGATGGATCAGCCAACACTGTAAAAAAATTGCTGTAGTTATGCAGCTGTTTGCCAGTAACTTACTGTAGATTTAAATTGATGTTATTTACTGGCAACAGTTTGTTCAAAGTTAAATGAACATTGAACATTAACAAGTCTTTGTCTTTACAGAATAAAATGATAAAATAACAATCTAATGCAAAGCATTCTGGGAACCAGAAATCTTCATCAACCTTTTTCTGTTTTTTTTTTCCTTCAGATTTTGGTTCCCAGAATGCTTTGCATGAGGCTGTTATTTTAGTTTTATTCTGTAAAGATAAAGACTTGTTAATGTTTAATGTTCATTTAACTTTGAACAAACTGTTGCCAGTAAATAACATCAATTTAAAACTACAGTAAATTACTGGCAAGCAGCTGCCAGTAATACTGTAATTTCTACAGATTTTTTTTACAGTGAATGTGTTATTATAGGAAATACATAGAAACATTTGCTAATTTATTTGTTATAGCAAAACATGTCAAATATTAAAAGAGCAGTAAGATGGTCCCTACTGGGTACTTAAAGCTCCAGTCGGCAAGTCTGGCAGATTGAGTGGATTTAGGAAAATTTTGAATGTTTACAACTCTCATGCCCCTCCCCCACTATCAACGGATACCCTCCCACCCAGTTCATGCTCGTCAGTGCGTGTGCACCAGATTTTCAGTGAACGTCAGGGCTCTCAAGTGTCACGCATTGAGCGTGACAGTCACTCATTTCGGTCTTTTGTCACGCTCTCCCGCCACACATTGTATTTCTCACGCTGAAAAACTATTTGTAATATATTTAATATGCCGCAGCGCCCAAAACTCTGGCCGCGCCGCTCTCACTGTGGAACCGGCATGAATCAAGCGCGTTTCCTCTGGTGTTGTTCGTCGAGCTACACAATAGCCAATCAGAAAATAGCACTATTGTATCTGGGTAAGATTTAACGCAACAACCAATGACAAAAATGTATCCAACCCCCCGTCGGCTGGGTGTCACTCTTACCTGTCTTCAAAACTTGAGAGCCCTGGAACGCGCCCGTCTCATCAGCATCCATCAACACCATGGAGTATTTGGAGGTATGCTGTCCTGGCTAATCTACCGATAGATTGCAATTGCTAACGTCATTTATACTCTAAATGAGCTTACTTGATTTTCCGCCATCACTCTTCGTTACTGCGCGAACTTCCGCGAACTTCAGGCGTGTGCATGTGATTGTAACGTGCGCCCGATCTGTGATTGACAGTCAGATATCACACCCCCCTGCGCTGATTGGACCCGATGAACCGGGAGCTGTGGATTTTTGCAAAACAAATAACAAGCTCCAGGTGGAGTTAGAAGCACGGGTTTTTTTCTAAAACCACTTTATTTATGTTGTTCTGTCAGATTATAGTGTCGATTTCACTGAATATGATCAAAAAAATGTTGCCGACGGCAGCTTTAAGTCAATAATGTAAAATACTAAATCAACTATTCTATTTATTTAATAGAATAAGTCTCTTCGATTACATAAATAGAAAGGGTTATGTATTTTTTCTACTTCAAAATAAAAACTATAACTGTTACTCGCAACACATTCTCATCCTAAGGTGTCATCTAACTGACACTTTTGACCATGCGTCAACATGCCGACGCACATGGTACCCCTTAAGCGTCAACATGAGACGCTCATCGTCTCATATTGACGCTTAACCCTCTGGAGTTCTTCGTTTTCCAGTCACACTCAAGACCTTCGCGGTCAAAAGTGACCGGACCCCTGAAATCAATTTTTATTTTTTTTCAGTAAAATCAATGAAATTTATTTTTGTTCAATAATATTTTTTCTTTTTCTTTTTTGTGTTTTGAGAGAATTTTATGAAAATAATTAATATTTATGCAATAATTATGATCAATTTTTTCCCATTGAATATAATAGAAAATTTATATATATATATTATTTTTATTATTTTTTAATTAATGCTGTATTTCAGGTTAAAGTGGATCCTTGGCCTATAGAAAACATTTTTTTAAATCACATTGGAGCCATCTGGTGGATGTAGTGAGCATAATTATCATGCAATATCATATTTTAACCACTAGATGGATTTACAGCCTCTGTAGAAAGGCTTGTGAATTCTAGTTGTTTTTGCACATATTTGCCTATTTTTTTCAGGTTGTGGATTTTAATTTATAATAAGTGATTCTCAAAGACTATTTTTGTCAAGTTTTTTGTTTGTTTGGTTGTTTAATTTTATTTTTTAAAAATAAAATAAAAATTATATTATTTTCGCATAGACATGAAAATCACTATCCAAACTTAAATTGTTGTAATTCAAGAATGCTTTGGAATATAGACCTATGGTTGGTCTTGTTTTAAAGAAGACATTTGCCAGATTATTGTAGAAGTGAAAGAAATTATGAAAGTGAAACAGAAAAAAAGTTATGAAAGTTTGAGTTAATAAAAATGAACAATGTAAAATTTTTATTATTTATATTTTATATAAAATATATATATTATAAAATATATTTTACTCTAAAACTGCAAGAAAATGAAAGCCAAAAATCTTAAGAAGTTGTGTTCCAAATTTTAGGTTGATATCTCAAAAAATAAGCTTTCAGTCAAGATTTTATTTTGGCGCATACCAAACTTTTTCACTAGATGCATGGAACGCCAAGCTTCCTTACTGACCATATAAGGGCGCCTCCATTTTCATATATGTTTTGAGTGATCTGAACCATGTATTTCCATAATTTTCATACAATTTATGAAGTAGACATCCTATTCAGAAGTAGTATGGGTAGTTTGACAGTATTTGATTTGAATTCAACCTCTAATAAACACATCAAAAGAGCACATATGTGCTGCAATAGGCCTGGAGGTTACTAGGGAAGAATTCCATCGTTTGATCTTACACTGTGTGTGTGTGTGTGTGCGTGTGTTCAAGAGAGAGAGACATAGTGTGTGACCTTTGCATTTTGGACCCAATGTCTCCCCTTTATTTGATTCATTGATTTGATTTCACATATTCTCACATTTCTCTGTTACAGTTTCACCAGTCTCATATTTCCCTATGTGTGTGTCTGTGTCTGTGTGTGTGTGTGTGTGTGAGCATGTCTATTTTGCAACCTTGATGGCTTACAGTCTCATGCTTTCATATCTGTGTGCTTTTTATTCCTTACATTGATGAATAATTGCTTTATTTCACACATTTCCCAAAATTAGCTTTTGCAATGACACACGTTTATTTGTGTGTGCGTGTGTTTTTGTGTGTATAAGTGTGTGTGTGTGTGAGTGTATTTGTCTGTTTTGCACTCTTGATGTTTTAGAGATTCACCCCTTCACTGTGTTGTGCTTTTTTTCTGCATCGTGGCTGATTTGTAGATTGTACGCACAAAAAACCTCTGTATTTTCATATTTTTGCCATTTTCCCATTCATATCCTATGGCCGGTCATTTTTGACCGAAGGCCATGAGTGTGACTATTTTTTTTACGACCACTTAGACTTTTCAAATCATGTCCCCAATTTTTTTGTGTGTTCATATACTAAGTACCATAAAAGTCACCAAGTTTCGTACCATTCCGATGAAGCTACGATTTTTAACATTTTTTTATTTAAAAAATTCCGGTCGGAAACGACCGAAGAACACCAGAGGGTTAAGGGGTACCATGTGCGTCGGCATGTTGACGCATGGTCAAAAGCATCAGTTAGATGACGCCTTGGGATGAGAACGGGCTGTTACTCCACAAATCTAAAAACTTTAATGTGTTCACAAATCCCTCATTAACAAATATACACAACAAACGTTGATTTCCAGAGACACAAAAATAGATCAACTAACCTCAAAACTGGTTTGGCTGACTAAATCTCACAAATGGTGATATTCGGATGGAATGACAAAATTAAAAAAAATTCAGTCATGTATCAAAAGTGCTGAGATGAGATTTTGTGTCATCTATGGTCAGGATGTTACATTGTTATTACATCACATGTACGTTTTGCAGTTCTTCATGACCATGGATCAGGTTTGGATTACAAAATTTTATTTGAATTTGGTGTGCAATGGAAATATGAATGCAGAATGTGTCAGATTATAAAACGTATTTGATGTCAGCGCATCTGGGGATAATACTATCTTCAAGATATTCACTGATTCTGGGTTGTTGTTGTAGTTTTTTTAATCCAAAGAGTGCTCCTTATACTTTCTATAACACCCAGTTCCTGTGAAAGACGTGCTACTGAGCTCGGGTTAAGAACTGCTGCGGTTTGTAGTATGTAACAAAATTACTATTCATCAGCTTCCAAACTCTGCTCTCAGTAGTCGCTCGTTCTTACTAAAGTGAAATACCATTATTGCGTATTATAGGCTAATCAAGCCCTATTCTGCAGATTGAGTGATGTGACAGTTGCTAATGAGAATTAACATGAATATGAAGGGCAATGCTAGTGTCTGTGGAAGGCAAAGATGGAGCTCTTGCTGAGACAAGGATTCATGACTATGAATAGGCTACTTGAATGAGGATTACGGCGTCATGCAAACTCTTTTGTTATTGTAGTGTTCCCACTGTCATTCAGACTTTTATGAATTCTGTTTAGTCCATCTTTTGCTTTTGTAAATCTCACAAAGTGTCATGAAAACAGAAATGAAGAGGCGAAGGTTGTTTAATTCATTGTATTCTCTTCTTGTGTTTGTGTGTGTGTTCCCGTGTGTGTGTGTGTGTGTTCCCATCAAAAATCGGAGGCCAGGTTAACTTAGTGAACCATCTCTGATTCTATTCACATTGGCTTCCATTAAAAAAGTACAAATGATTATTCACAATCAAGCACAGTACATTTAATTAAAATCAAATTGCATCCTTCATGCACCCAAATTACAAATTTGAATTAATGAAAATGTACACGATTAATTGTTTATAGAGAAAGTATGACAAATCGATGTAATACACTATACATTTTCTACATTTTTTTTGTATCCACCATAATTTAAAACAGGGTTTTCAAAACATTTTGAAGTCAAGGACCCTAATATGATGACATTTAAATAGGCAAATGCTTGTCTATGATTGGATCATTATTGCTGTGATTATTATGTTTCTAGCATGTTAAATGTTTGGTGACAGTTCTTCTAACCCTAACTGATGGAGTGTGAAGCTTTTCATTTCTTAAACGACCATGTAAACAACATATTCCAGGATGACAATGAGAATGACATAAACTCTTAAGCGTTTGCCCATTTAAATCCAAAAAGCGACTTTTTTTGACTGGACAGTGTACGTAAATACCCATTTACACTGAATATTAAACATGATATTATAAGAACAATGAAATAATTGGCTTTTATATTGTATTTGTTCTAAAGCCAAAGCAAGTGATTCAAATATCTGGAAAATTCACAATTAGTCGACAGTGTATTCTTTCTAACTGCTAGAGAACAGTTAGATGCATAACCTGAAACATTTTAATTTCTTTTTCTTTTCAATGCAATAGCAGTTTTCACAATCACAACAAATATAATTTTAAACAGCTTTATAAATGAGCTTATATTGCCTTACAACCAAGCTAAAGGCAACAGAGGCAAAGAAAAACTCTGTAGAATGACACAAATACTAAACTATTCTTTAACATATTTGTATGTTTCCAAGTGGCCACTTGGAAATAATTATATTTTCACAAAACAATGTCAATTTAGAAAGAATAATGAAATAGTATGAATATTCAATTTGGTGAATGTGTTTAAAATTACTGCGTTAAACATGTTTAATTAATATATTTAGTTAACTGAGAGTCCTGGTTATGTTGTGTTTTTTTTTCATGCAAATGTTCTGTTTAGCTGCTAATGGCCTTTGTGGGGCCCCGGACCCCAGTTTGAAAACCCATGATTTAAAATACACCTGTCCTGCTTTTTTTTATTAAAGGCCTGTTCACACCAACACAAATGTTTGGGAAGAAAATTAGAAAAATCTGATTTTCGCATTTCCAAAGAGTAAAAAAAAAAAAAACTAAAAACACAGCGCTGCACAACTTTCCATTTCTGACACCTGTCTGTCACAGAGAAGAAAGGAAGTTTCACTCAAACAGCCATTCAGATTTTTGTATTTGCTTTTTTAATTTGTTTTTAATCAAACCACACCAAATACAAGTGTAGGCTACAAAGAATGAGTGCCAGATCTGGATCCTTTCTGTATGCTATTCACTGTCACCTAGAAAAATAGTCTGCTCAAGTCATAGCTCTTTGATGTAACAGTCTTTGCAGTGCAATGCATACTTGTTTTCAAGTAGCTAAACTTTAATGAGTGTTGATCATTGTTGTGTTGGCTGCTTGTCTAGGGTTATTTTTCTATAATGTGCATTTAAATTGGACGAAATGTGAGTCAAAAGAGTTTAGAACACCTCTCTGTAAAAGAAGTTGCCACATTAACTGCATGTGAATGTTCAACTTTGTCTGAATAGCTGTTCATAGCTGTTTATCACATTTGTTATCGCATTTTTGCATGCGAATATTGGTCTTAATTCAGAATTTATGTACAATCAGTGATGTCTACAAAACAGTGCTCTTTATTTACATGAAGTCACACTGTATGTGTATGTGATAATGCTATGTAACTGGATGGATGGATACGAACACAAACTAAGCTACATGTTACATTCGAATCACATGCTTTTTGACAGTACTGCGAGACAAATGAACAATACTTAAAGAGATAGTCCACCCAAAAATGAAAATTCTGTCATTATTTACTCACCCTCATGTCGGTACGAAACCTGTATGACTTTCTTTCCTCTGTGGAACACAAAAGATGTTTTTGGGTGAGCAATCCCTTTAAGTGCTTTCAGGTAACATGCGCCCTTACTACAAGTTCGATAATTCGAGATTGCTTGTAGACGTTATCTTCTCTGAGAGGCTTTGGAGAGAAACCATCTGGCTGTTGTTGGAACACCAGTCAGAAAGAGTCTCAACTGACACCTGGCTCACGGCACCTTGTCGCCGGCCAGTTTTCTGCGTTTTGTGTGAGAGCAAACTGGACAGTTTAAAAGAGCGGGAGGATCTAAAGACAGAGAGCATCCTCTGATGATACTTGGACCTGACTGCTCTGGCAGAACGGTACAAATCGCCCAAGAAACAATAACAGATGGGATTGAGGCTGGAGTTAGTAAGGCCCAACCACTGTGCAAAAGGCCGAGTCTGCAGAACCCAGTGAGGGGGATGAACCTCGTGGTCAATGAGGATGTCTGCCACGTAAAGCGGGAGCCAGGAGCCGGCGAACAGGAGGACCAAAGTGACCACCACCTTGGCGATCTTCTTGCGCATCTTCAGACGTGAGGCGTGTATGGCCAGGCTGTGCGGATCGAAGTCCGCGAAATGTTGAGAAGCCCTCCAGAGCTTCCGGCCCGTCAGGAAGCTGATGATGAGGTTAAAGGTCACAGGGATGCAGTAGAGAGCTACGAAAAGGAGCACGTTGTAGACCTGCTTGAGTCTAGCCTGCGGCCACAGCTCTCGGCAGATTGGCACGGCGATGTCGATCAAGTGGATCTTGTCCAGCTTGATCATGAAGAGCAAAGGCGCACAAATGGCAGAGGACAAGACCCACACGCACACAATGGTGATGTAGATCTTCTTCTGGGTGAAGTACGAGAGGGAATTCAGCGGGCTGTGAACGCTGTAGTATCTGTTGACGCTGATGACGGTCAGGCTGAGGACGCTGGCCGACACGGACACGGCCTGGATGAAGGGAACGGCCCGGCAGAGGAGGTCTCCGTACACCCAAGCGGTGTAAATGGTGTGGCCGAGGGTGATGGGCATGCAGATGCAAACCACCATCAGATCACACACTGCCAGGTTCACGAGTAAATTCCGGGTGGCACTGATGCTCTGCAGCCTCTTACTCTTCTGGCAGGTAAGCATTCGAATGGCCATTAGATTTCCAATGAATCCCACCACGAATGATAATGAATACATCACCGTGAGAGCGATGGTGGTGGGCTCTTTGATCGTCAGCAGAAGCAGTCTCTCCAGCTCTCCACTCTGGTGGAGGTAAACATCGCTCATGAAGTCCTCGGCACCGTGGAAAGAGACATTCAACGACAGCAAGGTGTTTAAGAGCATATGCTCCCTTTTCAGCAAACCTGCAGTGAAATTCATATTCCTTTTGTTTCCCTTAAAGATTCAGTGATGTTTTGAAACGCGGTCTGCTTCAGGCATCCCAGAGTCGAGTACTAAAGCTTAAGGCATCTTCATCTTCAGCCAAAACGAGTAAGGTAATGAAATCCATCATTTAGCCAACCGCCCTCTACGGAAACATGGCACACATTAGGAGGGAAATTAAATTACAAGATAACAAGAAATCCGAGCAATTGCATTGACTAAACTGTGCGCCTTAAAATCGACTTGCCTGATCAATGATAGATAACTCAAATAACTCTGTCTTTTAATATCATATTTTCATTTTTTCTTTTCTATCTTCTCTTTTGTCATGCAAGATTAAATTGTGAATTATGCAAACCACAAAAAGTCACTGTTACAATAAATCGGCTGCTTAAGCGGAATAAATAGTGTGTGATATTGTGTGATGTTGCTTAAGGATACAATTTAGCTAAATTATTCTAATTTCAGACAGTTTTGAGCTATGTATTTGCAATAACAACAAACAAAACCACTAGAGAAAACGAGCATTGTGTAATTGTGCTTCGGAAATAATTTTAAAAATAACTTCTCTGCACAGGCTAGTATTAATAATAATATTTTCCTTTAAAATAATTCAAAATTAAACTGTGAATTACGCAAACTCTCGGAAATTAAGGATCTGGAGCAACAATAAATCTACCTTTACTAGCTGCTTAAACATAATACATTTAATAGTGTCGTAAATCCAGCTGTTTTTAATAGTAGGCTACTACCTATTAGCGATTTTCCACTGGCATATTACGCATGTGTCACTTTCTCCTTATTTACTTATGTCATGCATTAGATTAATTATTTAATCTACAATGTAAACCGCATCAAGAGAAATATAAGTACATACCGATGTGTGTGCAGTAGCAGGTGCAGTCAGAGGACGGACCTTCCTCAGTGTGTTTCGCCTTCATCTCCAACTGAAGGGAAAAAACGAGTGTCTGCGGATGTGGCACACACACACGACTCTCTGCTGACGGAGGCGATGCATGTCACTGATGTAATGGGAGCAGTTTTCTCATTCACCTCATGGCTCCCGCACACACACACAGGCTGCGTAATTAAAGATCCACTCACCAATGTTTTGATAATTAAAAAGTTGTGCACATAATGACACGAACTACACTTTTGATGAATACCATTATATTGTCCACCCGAATGAGAGATTTTGTAGAGACTACAAAATAATTTTTTTAAAGACAAATTTGGTTTATTCTACACGGAAAAGGTCGTCACATTATGGGTGCCGCCATGAGATTACATGGCCATCTGTGTAATTCAATTGAATAATAATCATGTTTACCTCATATAGCTCAAAAATGCTTTAAAAACAAACAAACAAGCACACCAAACAATTTGATCAATGGAGCTGGAGTCAATAGCGTAGTCCAGAGTGACGGTATTGATCAGCACTTGTGTGATCCATGGTTCAAACTTAATGAGCATGAGTGGAAAAAATTTCCATAAAACAACCCACGACAGTTCTTAAGTCACAGAACGCTGCGCCATCAAGCACAGAGTGCAATACAATCACAACCACAGACATTTTTTTTCTTCAAATTAATATATTTCTAGGATTATTTTTTAAAGTCACATTTTTTCGGCACAGCTTAAAAGTTTTGCAAAAATCTATTGAAGAAAGTATACTTTACATAGATATTTTCTGCCATTAAACAGCCTATTATGAGCTCATAATGGCTTTCAGGTTATAAACAGCATTATATGATGCGATGTACTTTGTTAAAGCTCTTTATACGAGCTATATTTAGTCTGCCTGTGGCTGTCAGGCTATAGACCGCCACTCTGCCAAAAAAAATGGGAACACTGCATTATCACTGATTGAAAAAAGTTTTTGACCACTTACCACCATTCAAAGGGGGTTAGTATACGATTTTTTTGTTATATACCTTTTATAATGTTGCAAAATACTTCTATTTTAAATGCTTTTGGACTTTCTATTCATAAAAGAATATTAAAAAAATGTACTAAATTTTTCCCAAAAATATTCAACTGAAAATATTCAAATGTTTCTTGAACAGCAAATCATCATATTAGAATGATTTCTGAAGGATATGTGACACTAAAGAATGCAATACATTACATTTTAATACGTATTCACATAGAATGTATTCTAAATCTAATAATATTTCAGAATATCACTGTTTTTATAGTATTTCTGATTACAAAAATGAATTACCAATCCTACATTTGTAACTGTAAAGCATAAAAATCAATACTGTATATATATTTTGTCATATGAAGTTCTGTTAAAGAGAGTGAAAAAAATCTAAAGTTTATAACCAGTAACCAGTTTATATTTTGATTTATTTGTCATTTGTACAGTATATACAGTATATACAGTATATGAATTAATAATCATTATAAAATGTCTCTATTTGAAAACTGGTTAAAGTGTCAGTTTAGCTAATTGTAATGTACATGTATCATGTTATATTTCTATTCTGTAAATGCTTCCGTGCAAAGACAGACAACAAGACTATTGATGTTTGTGTTGTTATTCGATGAGATGTGAGCATATCTTTAGTATTGATTTCTTAGGACATTTTCTCATAAGTCGGCCCAGATGGATCTCCAGAATCTTTTTTTTTTTTTTTTTGGACACTGATGAAACCAGGAAGTCACCCAGAACACTCTGACCAGACGAGTCTTTCATAAATCTTTTTTAAGCCTCTCATTTATTCACAGATTCATATGAATATGTAGTTGTTCAGCTAAGGTATGTCAATACCAATAATCACACCTTTACAGGCAGATGAACTCAAGAGGCATGAAAGGTGTGTAAACAGAAATGCAAAAAAACAATAACACTGTAAACAAAGAAACGGCTCATTCCAAATGAATCGCCTGCTTGTCCTTACCGCCCACCCTCAGAAAAAGTGTTTTTTGGTGATCTCCAAAGAGGAGATATTGACGTCGTTCACCACTTGTACTTTTGTGATGGTCTTCAGCTCTTCCACACGGTGTTTATACTGCATCACCATGACTTCATCAATGTAAACATGGAAGTTATCATTGTCAGAGTAAATTTCAATCTGTTGAGAAACAGGGAGTTGATGCTGATTAAATAACTCACTCATAATCAAACAAAATTCCTGTTTCTGGTGATACTTTGTAAAATAAAGTGTTACCGAATTTTTTTTTCTTTTTTTTCTAGACAGTGTCATTGTTACATGTTACATGTACTTACCTAACAGTAAATGATGCATAATTACATGCAACTAACCCTCAACCAAACCCTAATCCTACCCTAACCCTATAAGTACATGTAGTTGCTTATTATTACTCAGTACTTAAATATATAATTACACTGTAACAATGGCACCATAAAATAAAGTGTACAACCAAATGTTCTCATGACGCTTTATCACCTGGAAAGGCTCCTCTACTCCGAAGGGGAGATTGCTGCACCTCTCCTCCTTCCCCCAGTGGTTGGCCAGGTAGGAATTGCAGATGATATCTGACTCATTGAAGCGGGGGTTGAAATGGAAGGCTATTCTGTCATCGTGTTCACATAGGAAATTGATCTCAAACCTTGAGGACAGAGAAAGACCCATACGCTATAATGAAGTAATCATTTTGGCCAATATTGAACCTGAGACTTGTGCTAAGATGAGGCACTTGTGTTTGAGCTATTCTCCGTCACTCTCCTACAAGTGAATTTTAACCAGAAATGCTGGAAGAAAATCACGTTTGCCCCAGATTATATTTTAGCTTGTGTTTGTCTCTATACAAGGAATAATAATTGAAGCACATCTAGATTGATACATCTGTTCTGTTCAGCATTCTCAAGAAAATTGCACATAAATGAATTGCCACATGCATGCGTGTCTCCTATGATTGTATTGACATTTTTATTATGTTGGCTTTTTCTGTACTACTTAAGCTTTTTATTATTATTCCTCTAAAACAAACATTTCTAAATGCATTTCTCTCTTTTCAAAACTTCTGTTCTGCGAGAATGAAAGTATTAGTAGAAATATTCTTTTTTCTCTCTCTTTGAAACAGAATCACCCAGAAGCTCTCAAATCACTCATATTGATGAATGACATAAACAGGCAAGAGTGGAAAAAAAATCATTTCATGTCACTTTTTACATAATCTGGACTTAAGTTAAACATATCCAAAGGAATTTTTTTAATATTTGATATAATTATGAGTATCTCCGTTGCCCTATTTGGGTTAAAAAAAAAGAGCCAAAGTCATCAATATTTCTATATTTGATATACAAACTATGTAATATGCCAAATATACTGCACGTATGATATGTTTAAGTGTCCTAAAGTTGAGGCATACACATTTCTTGTATTTTTACGCTGCTGAACTGTCTCGTCTTCAACCTCAGGTGTGGGAAACTGTAGCTCTTTAGGTCCAGTGTCCTGCAGGGTTTAGCTCCATCCCTAATCATATAATGCCATTTATGATACAGCTAATTTTCTAAGTAATCCTGAAGAGTTTGTTTAGATTTTTCTAAAATATTATATATTTTGCATATTAATCTTTTTTTCTATCAAATAAATCATAAAAATATTGATGACTTTGGCTTTTTTATACCCTAATAGGGCAACAGAGAGATACTCATATACAATCCTAATTATATTTAATATTTAAAATTCCTTTGGATATGTTTAACTTAAGTCTGGATGTTATAAAAAGTGACATGAAATTATTATTAATATTCTTTTTTCCTGATCATTTGCCCCTCTTGCCGGTTTAAGGGTCAAAGCTGTTAAAACTACAATTTCTAGGCTTTTTCGAGCCAACATCAAAGTTTGTCTACAAACTCTTTAATGTAGTTGTTACTCTTCAATTATGAAATAGTTTACATTGCAGTTATTCTTTATAAACAACCTGATGAATAAGTAATTCATCAATATGAGTTATTTGAGAGCTTCTGGAACTAACAATGAGCAATACATTTGTTACTGTATATGTTAATTTTTGTTAATGTTAGTTAATAAAAATAAAGCTGTTCATGTTAGTTCACAGTGCATTAACTAATGTTAACAAAATTGTAATACATTATTAGTAAAAGTTGAAATTAACATTAACAAAGATTAATATATGCTGTATAAGTGCAGTTCATTATTAGTTCATGCTAAATAATGTAGTTAACTGATTAACCTTATTGTAAAGTTACCAAAAAATCTCACAGAATTTTTGTATCTCTTCTGTATCTCATTGTCCATTCTTAAAGGGATAGTTCACTTTGAAATTAATTTTTGATATGTTTTAGCTTACCTCAAGGGCATCCAAGATGTAGGTGTCTTTGTGTCCACAGTATTTTCAATTTTGATATTTTTAGGTCAAACCGTTCTTGTCTGTCAGTCATATAATGCAGGCCTATGGGGTCCACCTCAAAGAGCATGCACAGAGAAGTCCAAATTAAACATGATTTAATGACTCGTAAATGTAAGTACACATTGATGGCCTAAGACACGAAACGAGCGGTTTGTGTGAGAACACTAACAGTATTTATATCGTTTTTACCTCTTGTAAACACAGTCACGTCCAAGTGATCTGATGGCGCGGGCGCCTCTGTCTGCGCAAGCGCCGGAAAGCCCCGGAAGTGATCTCTCGCGCGTGTACGTCACTCATTGTTTACACAGAGATTTCGGACGTAAAATCTCTCTTTTTTTCTAATTTCTTTCCGAAATCGTCTTCCATTGCGATTTCCTGTATATCTAAATATGTTTAGATCTTCACAGTGAAAGGTAAAACGTCCGAAATCTCTGTGTAAACAATGAGTGACGTACACGCGCGAGAGATCACTTCCGGGGCTTTCCGGCGCTTGCGCAGACAGAGGTGCCCACGCCATCAGAGTACGGACGTGACTGTGATTACAAGAGGTAAAAACGATATAAATACTGTTCGTTTTCTCACACAAACCGCTCGTTTCGTGTCTTAGGCCATCAATGTGTACTTACATTTACGAGTCATTAAATCATGTTTAATTTGGACTTCTCTGTGCATGCTCTTTGAGGTGGTGACCATAGACCTGCATTATATGACTGACAGACAAGAACGGTTTGACCTAAAAACAACAAAATTGAAAATACTGTGGACACAAAGACACCTAACATCTTGGATGCCCTTGAGGTAAGCTAAAACATATCAAAAATTAATTTCAAAGTGAACTATCCCTTTAAGAGCGATAAAAGAAGCAAATATTATCTATGGTTTGCCATTAGCACAACACTCAAGGTTTTTTTAGACAACTCCTTTTCCATTTGGCAATGAGCTTTAGAGAGGCTGATGACTTACTTGTTGGCCTCTGCTGGAGTCTCTCCTTTCAGGATAACACTCCATCCTGGACATAGTCCATTAGGACAGGACGCTTCAAACTGATTAAAAACATACAAAATAACAAGCATAATCAATTTCACTAAATAGTACAGAGTAGGGGTCAATCCATTTAGGGGTTTTCAAAGGCTGATGTTTATGACAATACTGATATCTAGAGAGCAGGGTGGTTGATATAATTCCAGTATACTGTAAGACTATATATAGATCAGGGGTGTCAAAACCTGCTCCTGGAGGGCCACAGTTTAGCTCCAAATTGATTAGCTAAAACTTTGATTAGCTGGTTCAAATGTGATTAATTGGGGTTGAGGCTAAACTCTGCAGGACAGTGGACCTTGAGGAACAGGATTGGACACCTCTGATATAAATAAATATAATTCATTTACAGCAATTTAAATGAACACAGAATACAGAATACACATGCAGTACTTTCTCAAAATTCACAGTAAGTATTTACCAAAATATTCTAAACATATACAATATATGTACCAAATGTATAATTTTTGAGCCTTTGTCTATTGACAAGGCTGTTGGTAAATTTAGGAACTGTACCAAGTGGAAGGAGATGCTGATAATGTCTGAATGACCAAATATCAGCAGATTTATAAGCCTATCTAGGGGCTACAATTGTGCAATTACGACAGGCATCCATACAGGAATCTCATCTCTGACTTTATCAGGAATGAATAGACCTCTGTTTTACTACACGGCTATTGCCATTTGAGAAAGAAATGAAGATGTTAAAGCAATGTGGCCTGAAGCTATCTGTGACATTAATAATCTAGCAAGCAGTTGTATTTCACACAGATAACTGATTGAGGAAGTGATCCCATACGTTACTGCTGAAAGAAATCCCCCCTTTTTTTGTTGGCAGTGGTAGGCAAAATATTAATTGCCCAGTAAGGTCAGCAAAATCCCAATTCACAAATGGCTAAATGTATGAAGCCATAGCATAAACAAAAAACAAAGCAGTTTAGATGACACATGAACAGGGCAATGTGAAGATACTGGGCTAGCTGGTAGAAATCAGGTAGACGGGGAATAAACTCAGTGATGACTGGAAAAACATGAGAGGAGAGAGATGAGATGCCGCCTGCATCCGCAGTATCAATTCAACTCCATTGGCCAGCACCTGTTTTATCTGAGACTTAGATGTGCTTCTGTGCTGTGCCACATGCTCTGTTATCTGGATTATGAACCACGTTCATAAGAGCTTGGTGCCACGTGGTGTTTGGGTAACCGAAGGGAAATTGCAAAAATCGTCACACTTCCACACATCAACGCTGAGCGTCAGGCTCCAATAACTGGTTTGCAAAGATATGCGCGAGATGTCATGCAGAGCATGCAAGCAGCAACCAGTATCTGTGAACTTTTTGCTTTAAAAGTGTAGATTTGTAGCTTCACCAAAAGCCAGTGATTTTTAAAAGCCTCTCAATGACTTTAGAAAGGAAAATGAGCTGATTTCTGGTGTTTTGCAGGTAGTGATGGAGTGTTCTTTAGATCGAAACTGAGCCTATTTTAATGTCCCCATTACTTTGAGTGCAGCCACATGGAAAATAATTAAAGCATCATTAGTTTAGCTTGCAGAGAAAGAGAGCGAGAGTGAGAGAACGGGCAATGAGCTATGCAGAAGAGTCACCTTGTCATCTCATTGGAGAAGTAGTGCACATTTTAAGTCAAATATTTATCATCTAAACCTGCTCCAGGTTTAAGAGATTAAAATTGAATATGCCAGACCACAAACTGCTGTAATCACATCAGCACCTTTCTGTTTAAATGCTTAAGTTCATTTTAGCGTCTGTAAATTTAGAAAATCTTGGCATTACTAAACACGATAAGCAAACTTGAGCTGACTCTGTTCGCATGTTAGCGGAGGGTGTTTTGCTTACCTGTAATGCCATCTCGTCGGCCGTGCCGTGCATTGATCAGCTTCCAGCTGGATGTGTTTTGGCGGTGAGGGGTCATTTAAAGAGTGTGGGACACCACGTGAGGGTGAGCTTAGGAGGATAAAGGCTGCAAAATAGGCTTTTGTGTCTGGCAGGTTCATGCATCGACAAAAATTAAGTGTAGAAATACAATCCAATACAATAGATTTGCCTTTGGCCACATGGGAGGCTCGTGATAGACAACCAGAAATAAATAATATTAGGTCAAAATCACCGGCTGAGAATTCCAGGTACTTCACCAGTTGCATAAACACAATTGCAGATATAATGGATATCGTATATGGAAATAATGATGTGGTTAACGATCCATCGCTCATTATGAAACACAAAACATCACTATTGAAATGAATCACGGGATTCGTTTTTCAGCCAATGGAGTGCATACATTATCCGGGGGAAGATAATGTGATTTTGATGACCGTATGTCAGCCGTTCGGGACTCCCGTAGGAGCTGGCGCAGAGGAATTGTTGACATCAGCAATGAGCGAGAGGTGCCATGTGACTTTTTTCAAGCGTTTTTTTTTTTTTTTGTAACGGTAAACGATTGGCTGCTGATCCTGGGGATTAAACAACTATTCATGTGGGTGTCTGTTTGGGCTTTATAGCCTATCAAATCTGCCAGCCCTCAGGAATGTCCTGTCTGTTTAGTCACAATGGCTCACTAAAGCTCATCAGGGCCGAGTCCCTGCTTACAGCTGCAAAATACTCTGAATTTCTATACCACCTAGGCCAGAACGCTAGGCCTACTATAGGAGTTCATAAATAAAATATCACGGTTTTGTGTACAATGTCAGTCTTTGGACACCGTTAAAGCAAGTAAAAAACTCTGGCAGGACTCTTATTACTATAGCCTTTGGAGACTGGAGAATGTCCAAAAGTACCTAATCTCAGCCAGATCGTATATAACTTGTATAGTTCAGTGTGTGTGTGTTTACATACATGGCCCCTGGCTCCTCTGCAGTTCTCATCAGTTGGCCAGGCACCCCCTATACCTCTGAGATAGAAGAGAAGGACACAGCAGCATCTGATCACAGTACTGTCATCTCCATGCATGCCAGGGGCTCCGTCCTGCTAGATTACATCTCATATGAGGCTGTGAGGTGCCTCTCGGGTAACACCAGCCCAGACACACAGTGACAACAAATGGCTTGTAACTGGGTGGGGGTCTAAACAGAATGCTAATATGAACTATCAACTACATTGAACTATCACAAAGCATTGTGTCGACACAAATTGTGTCGCTTCTAAGGTCGGTGCCGTAGTGAGATATTAAACACTCTCTGGTGAAGTCAGCTTTACGCTTGTAGGAATTTAGAAATTAAGTGTGTGTCTTGTGAAAAAAGTTATTAATATTTACGTAGACAGACAGACAGACATATAGATAGCTAGATAGATAGACAGACATACAATCACACTTAGATACAATAGTGTAATTAAACAGTTGAAGGGGTTACATAAAGTGCATATCTGAATACACACATGCATGAATGCACTGGGTCAAAGAGTGTGAAATGAACTGTCCAGTGAGGTTATATTGTGGAGGATGGGGGAAGGTTGTACTGTCTGATGCAGTGAGAACAAAATGATCCACCATATCTCTTTTTAGAATAACGTTGTTTATAATACTCATGGTTTAATTAGGTAATTACCTATGTATGAGTCCGGTGTTTGTGTTGCCTGCCCTCTTTCTCATTACAGAAAATCACTTGTGGAGACGCATCAGCATGGACTGAAATTTCATTCTCCATTTATTACCATACATACATTTTTATTGAGAATCTAAGCCACCGGGGGAATTCTGTGGAGAAGATGAACGTCTGAGTCACATAAGCTAACATTACACATATGCTGTAGATCTCTGCTGGCAACCTTCATATGTTCAGATGTTGTTTGGCATCATTATGTGGTGTGTGTGTGTGCGCATGCGCACGCGTGTGTGTGTGTGTGTGTGTGTGTGTGTGTGTGTGTGAGATCACAATATTACATATTTCATCAGTGCAAGGCTGTGCACAGATAAGCCTTTACTGACCTTTATGTTGTTTAGCATCTTTATAATCTCAAGAAAACTGATCACAAACTTGATAACTTGCTATATCTGTCTGGGGTCTCAGTGAATCCGGATATTAAACAGGAATAAATGCAATAAACTTTTACATGGCAAGACTGTCTTACTGGTGTATACACTGTAGACTGTGTAGCCTAGCCTACATTACTGACAGTTTATTTAGTTTATTTATTATATTTATTTATTCATTCATTCATACTGGCTTTTTCTATGTTTTCATTTTCAGGGGACAAATACTTTTAAATTGTCCTCAAACCTGCAGGCAACATTATGATGTTTCTTACAGTCACATTTTGAAAGTGCATATCTTCTCTAAATCTTTAATACCTTCAATAATACATCTGGTTTAAGTCAGAGGAATTTACTCAAATAATTTAAAGGGAAAATGAAGGTTAATTTTGTGAACGTTGCATGCTGCCCTGCAAGAATAAATATAGTCAATTCTGTCAGAATATTAGAGTTATGGAGAGGGCTCCTACACTTGGCCAGGAGAGGGCGACAAAGATTAACTTACATTCATAACGAATACAGTAAAAACCTATTGTGTGAAATGAAAAACCCTGTTGCTATTGGTAATCAAACCAAAATAGACACCACAAAACGATTGGTAACGTGGGAGGGAGACATTCAATAGAGTTTTCATTATCAGCTTCACCCTAACCCTAACCAATGGGCATAAGATGCACATACCCATAACCCAATGTTATTGTTTATATGGGCAGCCAAAGTCCTGTGAACTGCGTCCTTACTACCGATACTCCCACTGTACTAAAAGCAAACGACCCTGGTCTCCGCTGAAGCGATATTATGTTCCATAAATAAAAGTGAAATCTAAAAGGGCCCCAAACAAATTCTACTTCCACTTACAGTATAAACAAGCAGGCTATACATTATACCAGTATATGTCACAGATCAGTTTTACCCCTTCATAAAACACCCCATAAAATGATTCTCAAGGCCTGATTCCTTCAAACCCCAGTTCGTTGTTTACATCTCAGTCCTGTTTCAGAATTTAAAGCTCTCATTCCCAAGAGAGTCTAGACAAAAAAAGACAAACATGCATCGACCATGTCTCCATTTTTAAAAGGCCTCCATTATTCACTGCGTCATAATGCCGTGTCTTTGTTTGCTCCGTCCTGTGTGCATAATAATGAGAAGAGGCTGAAGTTTTGGCCTAGTGTGCAAGGCCCCCACCGATCTCAGCATCTCCATTTACATAATGATGCTGTGCGATGCAACTCTCTCAGAGCCTTGTGAATATGTGCCATATGGTGCAGATGGGAGCAGACTACAGCATGACAAGCAGGGCAGCCTGACGGAGCTCTGACAGCATTTTCTCACCCTTCGCCTGACAGAGGTCACACAACAGGCTGCTCTTGTGGACCGTTCTTTGTGACAGTCAAAGCATCATGAATCATCCCACTTGTGCCATATGAACGATAGGATCCTATGATTTTCAATGTGTAGAAGGACAGACAAGGAAACAGTGTCGGGCTCTGGCTCATTTGGCACGTCTTGCGTGAATTTAGCCACTTGAATTTCACGACCTGAATTTATAGAAAAATGTATAGAAACACATTACAATAAGGTCCCATTAGTTAATGCCTTAAAGGTACACTATGTTACTTTTGGCCCTCTAGCACGTAAAAAATAAATAAAACTGTATTCATTTTGCGGATAAACATTTTTTTTTTTTGTGCTTCGGCTCTGTGTGACTGCAGATGGATATGATTATCTTACTGCTCATAAAACATTCACTACTAGGCTTAAAGGGATAGTTCACTATGAAATTAATTTTTGGTATGTTTTAGCTTACCTCAAGGGCATCCAAGATGTAGGTGTCTTTGTTTCCGCAGTAGTTTCAATTTTGATATTTTTAGGTCAAACCGTTCTTGTCTGTCAGTCATATAATGCAGGTCTATGGTCACCACCTCAAAGAGCATGCACAGAGAAGTCCAAATTAAACATGACTTAATGACTCGTAAATGTAAGTACACATTGATGGCCTAAGACACGAAACGAGCGGTTTGTGTGAGAAAACGAACAGTATTTATATCGTTTTTACCTCTTGTAAACACAGCCACGTCCAAGTGATCTGATGGCGCCGGCGCTTCGGTCTTTTCCGGCAAGCGCCGGAAGTGATCTCTCGCGCGTGTTCTTTGAAAATAAATTCCAGCACAACACCACATAACAACCGTAATGAAATGACCCTTCACAATAGATAATGCTTTGAAATTAACTCTGTTAGAGAGAAACATATGGCAATTTATCAGTTCAATGAAATATCTTACTCACCTGTTGAGTAATAAAAACATCTTCAAGTCGCTTTCACAACATTTCAAATCCCGCCATCTCCGTGAAGCCAAGTCAATGTTGATTCTTGTTTTATTACGAGCTCTGTCACGTTCTCTTTTCCCCAGCATACTCTCCTCTGTTTGGTTTTTGTTTTTAAAACGGCCATTCCCCGGAGGTTCAAGATTTAGCTGCTCCATGTCAACCTTTCTCGGTCATTGTGACAGCTAACCAATGGCACTCCCACACCATACACACGTCAAAGTAACCAGATCAACTTTTCTTTATTTACGTATATGATGTCACTCACGGGTAAGTGACGAATGTACGCAATTTCCCGCGAAAATCATTCTGACAGGTCTAAAATATAAACACTTATTATAGGCTTACTATAGTGAATCAGGGTAAGACAAAAACACGTTTTGGAAGAAGGATGTTGTATTGACTCATCATTTAAATGACAAAAAGTTACATAGTGTACATTCAACTAACATTGAGCAATACATTAGTTACATTTATGAATCTTTGTTAATGTTAGTTAATTAAAATACACCTGTTCATTGTTAGTTCATGTTAGGTCCATTAACTAATATTAACAGATGCAAATAGATTTTAAATGTAAATGTTAAAAATAACATTTAGGCCTAATATTAATAAATGTTTTTTTTTCATTGTACTTCTCATTGTTAATTCATGTTAACTAAAGTAGTTAAATAATGTTAGAAAATGAAACCTTATTGCAGTTACCAAAATTTACAACAAAAAAATTATTAAATATGTGAGAAACCATCAAATTGCACAAGCTGTTTCCCCACCAAATCCATTCTGATGCCACAGTCGACAGCATATGAAGCTATTTATGAGTATATCTTCCCCAAAGCAACTTTATGACTCAAATTCGGATTTAAAACACACATTCATGTGGATCTGTTTTTCACAAAAAGCACAGATTCGCTCACACGCATATACATATACAACAGATGGACTGATGCATCAATACAATAGGGTAAATAAGTCCAGATGGAAGCCATATTAGCTCTACTAGCCCCAGCTGCTGTCTGAACATGACTATGCAAAATCCATCAGCTGCCCTATCCTAACAGACAGCGGCCTGTTCATAGCCATGGCAACAGCCCGACTGCCTCTGCCGGTACCTTCACATGTGCCTACAGAGAAAGGGGCATGCATCGAGCGATCTGATTGGCCGACGGGCCTACTGCTCCTCAGCTCTGTTTGTGTCTCTCTATGGGGTAAAGTCTGGGAATCCTTTGAGGATGACAGTCCTTTAACCTCTCATGACACGCAGAGCGAAAGGGCACAAGAGCTGAATTTGAATGCTTAAAGGTTGCTCCTTTATAGCTCACCTGACTAAATTAAGTTATCAGATAGGTTTCATTTAATTATCAACTTTGTCTCAGAATAAATAAAAGCAGATTAAAATGAAAGTAAAATTGCAGAGCTCTAAAATGAATGCAGATAGTTTAAATAATTTGGTTTCAGAAAAATTTAAGTTCATATATATATGACTTTTAATTAGCAACTCTAAATTTCATGTGCAAAACAAAAGGCTCCATTGTCAATATAGGGTAGAGATGTATGAAGCACTGCTCACACATGTCACTGTCAAACCAATCTGCTTTCTATTGGTCAACCTGGTGAATTTGTATGACCGGCTAGAACATGAGTGAAACCTGTGTGATGAACTTTTTGCCCTCACGCAAAACTGGATTTCACCTGCAAAATTTTGCAGAGCAAGGGTAAATGTGACTACACCTTAAAGGATAATCCCGGTATTTAACACTTTGAGTCTATTTTCTAGTTTGTTTTGGATGAACTAGAGTGGTGGACTTAGATATTTGACCATGGGTCCTGTCTCGACTTTTTGACTCCTTTAGAATCGCCTCTGACCGCTTCAGAGTGGCTGTCTATGGGCATGCTCAAACACTTAAAACAACCCTTAACGTTTGTTTGCAAAACTGTGCAACTCACCGAGTGGTTAGTGGTGTTTGTTGATGATTAAAAACAAATATATCGGCCGCGCAATGTAGCCTATGCTTTCAATCCGTGTTATTTGCTATAGTGGAACTATTTTTTCAGATACCTCACAACCGCGTATAAACTTCCGCTCGATATTTGAGTCGGAAGCGTTAGCACACTCCCGACCACTTGATGGCGACAACCACTTTGCCGCAGTTGCTCAGCTCACGCTAGCCTTCTGAGAGACGGCGAACCGAGCGAAAAGACTACAACCAAATGTAAACAGACCCCTTTCCGTTTCCGGTAGCGCAGTAATATCAACGAGCACTGAGTCCTCCAACAGAAATCATGCGATTTTACAAAATGCCAAATAAAAACACGACAGAAACTGTATTTCGCAACGCTACTTGTTTTGGAACATCAACGAACACCACTAACCACTCAGTGAGTTACAGAGTTTTGAAAACGAAGTGTTAAATACCGGAATTATTCTTTAACTCTAGAGAAAACACTATTTTAGATCTTTGTTTCCAACCATAACCAATCTGAGACCTTGGAAAATGATCAGCAAGCTGCAAATACTTTGTTGCTGACAATCTTGGGTGCTTTATTAAGCATTATAGCAAGTCACTATGTACTGTCAGTGTATTGAATTAACACAACCAATATTCAATCTCTTCTTTTGTGTTCCACATCAGAAGACAGTAAGTCATACAGGTTTGGAACGAAATGAGGGCGAGTAAATGATGACAGAATTGTCCCATTTCAAGCTAAAGTCTCTCAGTGCTTTCTAGGGAAAACAATTTAGATATTAAAGAGATGTCTTTCCCATTGACTAAGCTATCATGAGGGCCCAGTAAAAGGGCAGCATGCCGGCTCAGCTACTGTTTATGTAGAGACCGCCCCTGACCCTCACCAGGTCACACACTCTTGACTCCTCACAAATCACGGGGCAGAGGAGAGGAGGGCTTATGTGTGTTTGTTTGTCCGCGAGCAGCGCATGTGGCATGCCTGCCCCTCACAGATGATAGGCATCCCAGGGGAGACCCCCCCTGCAGAAACACATTCCTTCAGTTACAGAGGCTGTGGTGAGTCTTGTGACCGCAGCTCTGATCAAATACAGACCCTTTGATGAGGAACTAAGCCCCTAGGAACAACCTCACAAGCATAATGCTGTAACTGTTCACATGTTCAGACCACTGAAGAGCTGTCAGGACTTCTGTTAAAGCAGATGTATGATATTTCTGTCCTCATTTACGACTTTATTAACTTGTATTATTTTATTATTGTCCATTTAATGAAAGACAATAGCGAGCAAAACAACATTGAACCATATATATATTTTTCTAAATATCTTCGTTTGTGTTCCACAGATCAGGGCCGTCATCATTTAAGAAGTGAAGGGGACAGACATTTTAGGGTTTTTTTCTGACCTTTGTCTTATTTTAAATTTGTATTATTTATTTATTTTGACTGTATATGTCAACAATATTGCTAAGCCAATGTTATTTGTTACATTTTTTATTTCTCCCCTTTTTAAGAGTAAGAATTTTAAGAGAAACACCTGAGACAAAGTCATAAAGACCATAATGAGACATAACTGGAACTCCTGAACGAAAAAAAAAAAACCCTCCAGTAATATATGGTGGAGGCATGAAAATATCTGCTGGATTTTTCAAAGAGAAACTACATTTTGCTAAAAGAAAGTATAAAACGGCTGGAGATACACTACAGTGTAAAATCTATCACATTTTAATTTCCATGGTTTTATGAGGAGCCATAAACAGCCCTGGCTCCACCAATAAAGACCTAACATGGCCTGCTCAGGACCCATGAAAGGAAATGAACGTCTTTGTTCTTGAAGAGGTGAGATAATGCGGCACAGTTAACATTTCTTTATCATAAACCGGGTTATTTGCACAGGTGTCTGATCTTTCGGGTGTGCAGTTTTGACTATATAAATCATGATTCAGTTGTAAGCGTTCTTGTTTGTTAGCGGTCTGCCTTATCTGTTTGGACCAAAGTCCTGGATTCGTTAGGCATTTCAGACAACGCTATGTTTTTTCACAGTCAGGCTCTGTTAGGTTCTCTGCTTTGACGTCAGACAATGACAAGACAATGTTAAAGAAACTTTGACAGATTAAGCAACACTTGAACGGCAGCCCAAAAACACTAATACACTGTAATTTGGCAGGAACAGCTAAATATTTGGAAAATCGTTATTTGGTGTTTACTGAAGTTGTGAAATAATCACATTTGGAAGTTCAGATGTGTTTTGTGTTATTTTTCACACTGGGAACAGCTATAAATCCAACACACGTTTTTGCACTTAAGGAATAAGACACAAGGTTGGCAAAAAATTTCCCTTCTATTTTAGTCAGTGTTACTCAGTGATGATGTAATGCTCCTCTGTGCTCCCTTCTGTTTCAAGGGAATACTGTGAGGGGGAGACAGAGACCCTGGAGTAACTTTCTACCTCATTCATTTGTTGACTCACAGGATTTGAGGCTCTAAATCTCAGTTAAACAAACTCCTTCATGGTCTGGTGAGACTTACAGACCCTATCAGTAGGATCCATGGTGTCTTACTACTGAACCAGTAAATCTTCAAGACAGGAGAGAAGAGGGACGGGACGGGACGGGACGGGAAGGGAAGGGAAGGGAAGGGAGAGGGAAGGGAAGGGAGAAGAAAGGGAAGGGAAGGGAAGAGGAGAAGATTCAAAAAGATGGATGAGACGAGAAAGGGCGAAACGAGAAGAGACAATAGGAGATGAAAAGAAATAACAAGAGATGAGAAGAGGCAAGAAGAGAAGGGAAGAGAGGAGATCCAAAAAGACAGGGTGAGGAGAGACGAGACGAGATGAGCAAGACGCGAAGGGAAGAGACAATGAGACGAGGAGTGGAGATGGAATGATGCAAGAAGAAATAAAACATATTGATAAGAGAAGTGTGAGAACAGTGAGAAGAGAAAATAAGATAAGAATTCAAGCAAAATACAGTATTTAAAATAAAATAAAAATGTGAATGTTTGTAAGAGCCTTTTATAAGAGAGAAAAACCATTGTGTCATGCCGTTCCCAAAAGGTAAAACAGTTTGAGGGTCCTGAACTGAACGGCCCATCAATAAGAGGCATGTCACCTGCCCTCTGGTCTACTCCTATTAGACTGCTGTCTCAGGCGGGAGGATCATTAGGACTGACCTCTGTCAGGTCAAAGCTCTGTCCAGTCCTCACAGAAACCCAGAACCACCACACTCTGTCATAACACTGACACTGAGCACTAATGCAGCACTTACCATAACTACCAGTCCAGATCTGCACTATCTATCCTGCTCATAATTCTGCTCATATGGCAACCTGTGTATTAGTGAATGAGTTGTTAGTACAGGGGGGCTGCTCTGTGTTTACTCAGCTTTTATGGGGCACATTTCACAGAACGAAATGGCAGCAAGCAAAACAGAAGCCTTATGGTGCCCAGCAGGGCTCCTACAGGAACAGGGACAAGCGGTTTGTGGACCCCGTTCTGTTTTTTCTGTCTTTCTTTCGTACTATTTATTTTCAATGACCCCGGGCGCATGCAAACTGTTTTTTTTGGCAGCACTGCCATATTAATGACATTTACAGGTGCTAGAGCACCGGGACAGCAAACAGCAGGCTTTGGGATTTTGCCAAGACATGTTGACACGAACATTTAGTCCTAACTCTATCCCTACTGTTAAACCTAAACTATCCATTACTTATTCCTAACTCAGAGGGAAATGACGAATAACACTGAAGCACCTAACCCTGGTTGTAAGCCTAAACTTGACATAAACTGTGAACTTGTCCCTCAAATCTGATTGGTTGATTGGAATGTTGTTCCAGGATCAACAAAGAGGTTGATTCAGGAACATGTTGAACTTGGTGAAATCACGTTCAGCTCATAAACATGAGCCGACTTCATCAAATTGAGGGAAAGATAATGTCAAGGACATGAGGCATTTTTCATAATGTAACATATAGATTTTATTGTATTAAATTCAGATAGATAATTTTTTTTATAGATTATCTATATTTTTATTTAATCAAATGGGAATTGTGTAAATGGCTTAAGAAAATATGGATTAAACCTTCATTCAGTAATTCAATTTGTACTTAATAAATTAATTGTTGCATAATACAGCAAACTGTCAGCCAGAGCATGGCAATACTACAACTGTAAACTAAATCTCGAAAAGTCGCATATCTTTTTTTAAGGACTCCCAGCCACAATGTGTAGCACATAACGCTGTGTTTGTGACATTTCACACCCACCGAGACAGTCGAAGTGTCGCCCGGCCCTCTATTTTAAGTTCTTTGATAAGATTAGGCCTCTTAAACCTGACAGGTTGACTTGTTCTGTGTCTGAAAGCAGTGCACGTCTATCACTGCTGTCTGAAGATATTGTGTCTCTCCAGTCAATTCCTACTATCAGTCTTGTACAATGAGCCAACTGATCCTTTACATTTAGGCGACATTAAATCAAAATTCTAAACATAGATGATCATCATATTTTCCTTTAAAAAAACATAGATATCTTAAATAATATAGGCTACAATCTTTTATATGCTAATAAAGCAGTAAGCTACGAGAGGCTGAGAGTTATAATGATTTTACCACTGGTAAAGCGACCAGTACAGAGCTGGTGATGTGAGTGTCCAAAAAGTCTGTTAAAAGACACCAATGTTTTATACAGTTTAGTCATGATAACTATCGGGATAGTTTATTATAACACATTATATTAACACTTAAATGCTTGAATGTTTCTCCAATAATTTTAACATATTCGGGTCTTTAGCAACCCAGATCTATATCTAGCGCGGATGGATCTCTAACTGTCGCGATAAAACTCTCCTGATATTAGAGTAACAATTACAGAAGAATAACATAAACCATATTTTGTTACCTTTTGGAGCTTGGAAGATGTTCCATCATCACTGGCCTCGTCAGAGCTCATTTCCCAGTATATTCAGCATCTGCCTCATATTCACGATCTCAAACATATTATCAAAACTATGTTTTTTAGCATCTTCAAAATCAATATTTTGATCGCTGACAGCTTCTTCACCTGATCCACCAATCAAGTGACAGTGACACTAATATTTGATTGTGTTCAGTACTTGCTCTGCAGTCAATCGTTGAGCCATTTCAAGTTTTGCTGATACTTCCTATTCTTTTGTTGAACGTCACTTCATATAGTGTATCAGACATAGCGACCTTGTGGATTAAAGTTGAATTGCACTTATTAAGCCATAAAAGATTAAATTATTGTTATGCAGAAAAAATATATACTTACACTGTTACACACACCTCGGGTCGTTAGCAGCCCTATACAATTTTTACCAAAAAAAAAAGAAAAAAAAAGATTGGGAAAACAGGCATTCTTTTATAATTTCATTATTTTTTCTTGTTATATTGTTTATAATGAATTGATTGAGGAATACTTAGAAGGTTGATGTCTAACTTTCAAAAATGAATGAGGAGGGTAGTGATCGACGTCCGGGGTCACTAAAGACCCGATGTATGCGTTTAAGATGGTCTGGTCTTGGTGGACTAGAGGACTAGGACTTCATGGCTGAACTATTAATTTCTGCTTATATATAGGTTAACATATCTCTTTTAGTAGGCTATGCAAGATTATAACAGAGTAAGAGGGATCATAAACATGTATAACTGAATTTACATAAATAAACCAGTTCAAAAGTTAAACACCTGTTATGTGAAATGGCTTATTCAGACAGTACTAAATAAAAAAATAAAATGCAATTTATATGATCCCTCAAAGTGTCCCTTTTTAATAAACATGAAAATGCACAATCCGAACTTAAATGGTTGTAATTCAAGAATGCTTTGGAATATAGATGTAAGATTGGTCTCGTTTTAAAGAAGACATTAGCAGATTTTTGTAGAAGTTAAATAAATTAAGAAAGTGAGACAGAAAAAAGGTTATAGAAGTTTGAGATTATGAAAATGTAAAATGTAAAAAAATAATTATTAATATTTTTTATAAAATATATTTTTTTCAAAACCTGGTGGACTCTAAAACGGCAAGAAAATCAAAGCCAAAACTCTGAACAAGTTGTGTTTTACATTTTAGGTTGATATCTCAAAAAATGAGCTTTCAGTAAGATTTTGTTTGGGCGCAGTACCAAACTTTTTCACTAGATGACAACCAGACTCCATTACTGCCCATATAAGGGCGCCTCCATTTCCAAATGTGTTTTGAGTGATATGAACCATTATTTCCACAATTTTCATACAATTTATAAAGTAGGCATCCTATTCAGAAGTAGTAAGGGAAATTTGGCAGATTTTGATATGAATTCAACCTCTAATAATCACATAAAAAGAACACGTATGTGCGTTATAGCTCGCTGCCACATCACAAATGGTGATTATCTTTTGAATTATTGGCATGAAAACAAACTGAGATTTCATGATTTTCATGTTCATCATTATTTCAAAATAAAGGTCTTAACACGCCATAGGAGTATGAAAATAGTCTTGTAGCAAATTGATAGTTAATTGATAGCAAATTGACATTATTTTGAAAAACAATCACCAAATATGAAAACTACAGATTGTAAGCTTTCAAATTATATATAGTTTGTCAATATTAGTTCAGGTTTAGTATAGGATATTACTGTTTTAAATATGTAATGGCTATGGTGACACAGGGGGTTAATGGGCTAAGTAATAGTTCATAAGCCTGTTTATGGTTGCCAAACATCATAGCAATTTGTGTAATATTATATACCACTAAGATCATTTTAATAATATGTGGTCATAGTTGTTTTATCTGTTTTACCTAGTTGTCTTATCTGTTACCTGTTTTATCGCTACTTTTACAGTATAGGGTCAAATACGGCTCATCCAACAAAAATGTATAATCAGAACTGTGTGTATTAAAATGAGTTATTTTTGTGTATTATTATTAGATTATGATAAAGAACAAAGTATTAAGAGTTCTTTATATAAATGACACTGGTCTATGGTTATAATCTGTGCAGTGTCATTCCTACGCTAATGTGCTGTGCTGCTTTAGCCCGTGCTGAGCAGGTTTGTTTACCAGACGTGCGTAAATCATGATATTGGAGGTCTTCTGGGGGCGCAGGGCTGTGCTGAGGGTCAGAGCAGGGTCATCTGCTAAAATCATTAGCCTTTTGGACGTGCAAAAGCGCATCTCTTGCATCCACCACTCATGCGACTAGCCGCTTATCCATTTCACCCATTCAAAACAAGACAGCAGATATGCAATAGACAACCAGGCACTGCAAACGCCTTGCCATTAGACATGTTTGCAAGATTAATGAATGGAAAGAAGCAGAGAACACTCTCATGATATATAGCGACATGGTTCAAATGTGGGATATGTTGATAATTAGCATTTCTAAGCATGTTAGCCAGGGTTCAGGGGTCACGGATCAGGTTCGCGGTGTCTGTTACTGAAGAATATACCATGTGTGGGAGCATGAGGTGAGTTGCTTTAATAATTTTTGAGTATTTTCACAGATGCATCCCTGGTATCATTTTGTGGCACAATTTTGGGTAACACTTTACAATAAGGTTCATTAGTTAACATCAGTTAATGTATTAACTATGAACTAACAATGAGCAATACATTTGTTACAGTATTTATTAATGTTAGTTAATTAAAATCCAGCTGTGCATTTTATGTTTCATGTTAGTTTGCAGTGCATCAACCGATGCAACATTTGATTTTAATAATGTATATGTTGAAATTAATATGAATTAGATTAATAAATCCTGTAGAAGTATTGTTCATTCTTAGTTCATGTTGGTTAACTAATGTTAACTAATGAAACCTTATTGTAAAGCGTTACCCACTTTGTTTTACAGATTCATTGTTACACGTTACATGTACTTATTATAGTAATAAATAATAATGCATAATTACACTCAACTAACCCTAGCCCCAGTAAGTACATGTTGTAAATTAATATTACTCAGTACTTAAATGTATAATTACACTGTAACAAGGACACCGTCAAATAAAGTGTAACCAAATGTTGGTCTTGTAGACAGCAAGTCTGCAATTCCTGGATGTTTAGAAAACAGGAAAAATTGACTGAGAACAAGAAAAATGTGCACGGCATGTTGAAAGTCAAAACAGGTAAGAGCACTTACAGCTGTTATGTGAGATCTCCAAAGGGTACAATCATCACGACACATCAGAAGACAGTGTTTTGCCAGTTTTAAAGTAATGTCAACATGTGACCATCATGTCATAAAGGTCCCACGGTGGTTTTTGGAAGTTATGTTGTGATTGTCCACATGGAGATAATGACCCTCGTGCTCTGAAGCCTGCAGGCCAGACGGCAAGCCTTAATTCAATAGCCCTGAAGTTCTGCTTGTGTGTGTCATGTCTGGAGTGATGGTCCACACGTGTGTTAGAGGAATCATCTCTGAGTTGACACCTTGGCCTCAGATCAAAGGTATAGGCCAGGACTAGAGGTCTGGGCACAATGTGTACAAAGCAGTCTGTTGACAGATTCACGCTCTGACCAGCCGTTCTACCTGAAGAAAAAGCTTGTGCAGGATGAGCCACAAATTATACCGAGTGACACCCATGATAATTTGATCCATACACCAAAAACTGGAGATGAAAACCACCATCATTCTTCATCTCAAGCAATACAATATTTCAAGGGGGTTTCAATCTTTTTGAAGCCAAGTGAAGAAGAGGGACCACCTTCCTAAAATATAAAGAAAGCTATGTATTTACATGCACAAATATACACTACAAAAGGTTAGTAAGTTTATACATATACTATAGTAGTACTTTTCTTCAAGTATGCATTCAACTGAACAAAAGCAACAGTAAAGTCATTTATATTGTTATATTGCAAAAGATTTCTATTTCAAATAAACGCTGTTCTTTTGAACTTGCACTGCAGGTTCGACACAAATATTAAGCAGAACAACTGTTTTCAATTGTGATAATAATCAGAAATGTTTATTGAGCACTAAATCATCATCAGAATGAAGGATCATGTGACACTGAAGACTGGAGTAATGATGCTGAAAATTCAGCTTTAACATCACAGGAATAAATTACGTTTTAATATGTATTCAAAGAAAGCAGCCTTGGTGAGCATTGAAGACTTATTTCATAAGATTAAAAAAAACCTTACCAACCCCAAATTTTTGGTTGTGTATTTTTGCATGTGATTGTTTGCTAAATTAAATCAAAAGAAATCAATAAATAATATCTGGAAATCATTTACTTTGTACTATTATTATTATATATGTGTTAAGTTTCATTTGAATATCGCATTTTCTAATATACAGTATGTATTAATATAACTAATATATGCATTCACTATTCATGATGATAAAATACATTTTCCCCCTTATGTTTTTAGTACCCACGGTCCCTGAGCCCTTCGACCTGGATTTTAATTTATTTCTTTAACCTGTTGGACTGTCCGACTGACAGAGATATGGTGTTCCTCTGATGTTTCCAGGTGCTTTCTTGTCTTCACCCTGTTAGCCATTTGAATGTAAATTTTGGCCCTGAAAGCCTCCTCCTCCTCCACACATTCCCACATCCTTTAGTTTGCATTCTTCTATAATGGTCTTTCACTTGTAAGAGTGCTTCCTTTCCCTTTAACTAATTGATTTCCAATCAGACAATTATTCCACCATTCAAGAGCTCTTTTGAAAGCGACCTGGTGTTTATAGAGTTTACATAACATTTACAATTAAAATAGGGAAAGATGCAGTGGTGCTAGTCGAAAAAATGATTATTCAGTAATTGTTGTTACTTTCTATCCATCTCTTTCAAGTTCCAGGCTGTCTGAAGTGCTTTTAGGATTTCATTTTCACTATTTTTGTAACTCAATCGGAGAACAGACACAATCACTCTATGTTTCCCAACTGTTTTATATTCAAAAGAGCCACAAAGAGAACAATTGCGGAAACAGGTCAAACTGCAATGAGAGGCTTTATGTGGCGATATTATTTACAACTTCCTTTATCATCTACTGTTCTGATGTTGTTGCTGTTCCTTTGTTATTTGACAGACAGCATTTGTTATGAACAAAGATCATAAGAGATAGAGCAGGTTCAGAAAAAGGAGAGGCTCTGTAGAAGCAGAAGTGCTTGGATATAGGAAATGAACAGTCTTATAGACCTCTCGTTTACTTTGTTTCGTACGCGTACAGCTGGATGACAGAAGAAGCGAATCTAGATTTGTCATACTTTTTACTCAGAGCGACCAACATTGATTGCATATGTGCAGAGCATGTGCAAGATCATGTCTGAGGAGCGAGGGAGCGAAAGAGAGAGAGAGAGAGTCATGGCAGATGGTGGGGCAGGGCCCCTGAGGCATAGAGCAATGCTATACCCTGAGACCAGGACACCTAATAATGCCCTGTTGAGCTTCCCACCTGCGGCTCCCCAACAGACAATGTTATCTCATCTCCCTGACCTATTGTGCATCTCATTGGCTGTAATGATGGTGGAGAGATCCACACTACAATCCAGATCTCTCCCTGGAGAGATGGACCCTGGGAACGGCTCTGCAATCAATGCAGTCTCCCCATTACACCCGACCATTCAAATCACCACCAATGCACAGAGACGTGATAGAGATCTTTGAGGGTCAGTCATCTATGAAGAGACATGCAAATTGCATATTCCTGAACAGTGCTTTATACCTGGTTGGTTGGGATCCAAAAACGACCAATTGCAAACAATAAAATGCAACCAAATAATCGTGGATTAGGATAGCATAATAAATAGGATTATCAATCATCAAATCAAAAATCAAATTGATCTGTCAATTGATAGAAGCAGCCAAATTAGACAGACACCAACACGGACAGGTTGAGTACAAGGTAAAGAGAAAATGACTTTTAAATATGAGTTCACTTTCAGCGAGGTTAAATGCCTTTCCACCCATGTCATGATTACTTTTTGCATGCTGTTGGACATGTAGTTACTATTCCCTTGTGTAAAAGAAGTATACATTAGCATACTTTTAAAAAGAGTACTTATTATGGAAAAATATTTGATCTTTTGACGCATTAAACTAGGACTGAAGTATCTTTATATGTAATTTCATACTTCTATTGTCTTTGAAATATGACAGAATGTACACATTTATGCACATTTATTATGTCGTTTCTATTGAAATGTCATGTAGGCCTATTTGTAATGATTCATTTGAAATATAGAACATTTAAAATATTTTATATTATCTTTAAATGTAATATCAAATAAGACAACAAATCATAATCAAGTACTTTACATGTGCTTTAAAGTCTCCATGAAATCAAAATTGAAGTTTTTTGGCTTTTAGTGTGAATAGCCTTACTGTTATCTATAAGCTAGTGTGCTCCTAAATAAGGACAAAATTAGCATTTAGAAGATATAAGCGTTCACAACTTACAGTCTCTCACTTCCGCCAATATGGATCAATGATTTTGATGACATCACTCTGCCCTTCAGCTTCTCATCAGATTTTCTGTCCAATCAAATGCTCTCTAGAATCTAAAGCATCCCGCCCCCTTCATTATAAATAGACGCTGAAGCTGCTGCTAAACTTGTTCAAACATTTACTATTTTCTACAGTGCACTATAGGGAATATGGAACTATAAGGATAGGGAACAATTCAGACAGTGTAAATTATACTTTCAATTGGGGCAAATTAAGTCAGGTTTCATGTTAGTGTCGCGCGAACACAGTCTGCCCCGGTCCAGAGACATTTTAAAAAAATGGGAGGAGCTGTTTGATATGCCCCGCCCTGTCTTCCTGTTTCTGTGGAAATTACATTACAAACATATTAATAAAACATAATGAATTTAAAATGTACTTTTAATTAACTTTTAATTTTACAGTATCACAAAGTGTACTTGTTAAAAATGTACTTAAGTGTGTTAATAAATATAGTCTGGAAAGTGTATGTATAATTAAGTGGTGTTTTATGTCCTTAATATTATATTATCTGCAAATACAGGTCTTTTTAATATAAATATTTAAGCCTTGAACTACACAACAAGTGCACATTCAATACAATTAAGAACACTGCTGTTTCACAATGGTTAATACATTTAATATGCTTTTGTTTACTTTTGTATTTTGGTCCTGTGTCACCACTTGATGTCCCACTGTAAAATCTAAAGCAAAAGCAGACTTTATATGCATATATTTGAATGTGTGTGTAGATATGGATCCATATGTTGATATAGCAATTAGTTGTCTCAACATGACCACCAGTTTATGTATTTGTTTTAATTTTGGGGCCTTTGCCTTTTTGATTGGACATCAGTTACAGGAAACGATGGGGAGAAGGAAGGGGTGAGATCAGGGAATGACCCTAACCGGGTTCGAACTCAGGTCACCCAAACACAAGCTACAATGTCGGAGCATGTGAATTACCCCTAGGTCTCTGACTAATTTTTGTAATACTTTCTGAAGTCTGAATATGTAACGCACCATGAAGCCATTTTGACAATCATAAAGTTAATGCACTGTTTAATGATGATACAACTTTCCAAAGACAGGCTACACTGTTGCCAACATTGTCTAAGGCTGATTGTTTTCTGCATTGCAATGGACTAGCTTTAAAAAAAAAAAAAGTGACATAAGAGACACATCACGCCTTAACACTCGCCCGCACTGTCCCAAATCCCTGCACTCTCCCCACTGACTTAAATCCACACAAGGAATGTGACTGACCCGGCCTGGAATGTGCCAAAACAAGGGTCCCCTCGGATATTAAATAGCAATCAAGTAAACTTTCACATAATCTGCCAACACACAGCATATCTGACCCTCGGTTTTATTGGGTGTATCTCTCTTGAATGATTTATAGTGTTATTCTTCTGTAACACAGCACCAGTGCAATGCTGAGAGAGTAATTTCCAGCGTCTTCTGAGGGAGGTTTTATTCACGGGTCCTCCTGATAACAGTGCTAATCATTGTGTTAGACTTTAATCTGCAATGTAGGTTTGCCAAACAAAGACGCTCCTTGTTCTTCAACAAAAAAGAAGCGGCTAAGAGGAAACAAAGTGGTTCAAAAGCTTTCAATGTGCTGAGGGGTTTCTTGAGAGCACCTGGGGCACGGTACCGTTACTGAGAACAAATGAATCATGAGACAGGTGGAGCAAAATACCTCTTAAAGGTACTGCCTGTTAACAGAGACCATTTGTATGACTCATTTTAGGGTTTATAAAGAGAAAAAAATCTGTATATTTCACAAACTTAGTTGGTTTTGTAACAAAATGGTCACTTTTTTGTTAATCCTGTGGACTGGAATTAATCTTGCTATTTGCGCTTAAAAATAAGGTTGAAAAATGAGTTCCCCAAAGAACCTGTTTCACTTAATTTTTCTTAGTGCAAAGCACATTTTAATAATATAAAGACCCTTTTTCAACTATAAAGAATGGTTTGTGCGGTGGAAAGTTTCCATTGATGTTAAAGGTTCTTCATGGAACATTAGATTCCAAGAGAGAAGGCTGCATTTTAGTTACAACACAGCTCTCATACTAAATCTCTGAAAAGTCTTTGATCTTTTAACCCTTCTACCTCAAATAGTTAAAAATATAATGCATATTTTGTGACAGGCTAAACTCCAATGAAAGTGAGATGATTACAGATATAACTGATACTGCCATTACCAATACACATCTAAGCACACAAAGAGGGAATGTTTTTAGGAAACTGGAACCCAGAGCTTTGTCCTACCTCTTATCCAAATGTCTCTAGAGAAGACTCTTTCCTGCAACCCTCTGCCCTTTCCCTGCCTTACTTTACATTCTCCTTCCCATTAAGGGAAAGCCAAGAAATCGGAGTTCAGCAATCAACATCTCAGATACTTTCAGACCTATTCAATCAAATGCTCAATATGCACTACCGTATTGATTTGTAAATGTGCTTTTAACAACATGCCATTGTATCTCATTTACATTATAATGGGTTTGCAGATCAGCAGTTTTACTGGTTGAGATTCACCCATGCATAGGATCATTATGGGCTGGGAATGGAATAAACAGATGCTGATGTGTAAGTAGTTCTGTCAGCTCTTAATATGCTAAGTAAAGGCCTTTGCAGCGAATACTTACCGCAGTAAGACTGAATCAAAACAATGCATCCCTGTGGATCTATTCACACAGAGGATGAAAATTCAACTGACAACAAAATGAGGACTGGGATATTGTGATTCTTAACCTGGCTTATTCTCAGAGATGACATTTTAAAAATGGCTATCATTACAGTCATATATTATAAAGATGTAATGCATCTTTTACTGATACAGGCCCTGGTCCTGCAGTGCGATCACCAGTGTTGGGTAAGTTACTCTAAAAAAGGAATTAAATCACTCAAAAAAATGGTTTTGTGGCACTGTTCTTTTTACCCAAATATGTTTTGTTAAAGTAACACACATATATTTCTTTTACCACCAAAACACTATTGTATTGCGTTTAATTAACTTAACCTGTATAATTTTCAACTATACTTCATTATCATTCGTTAAACTAATGTAAAGAGTTTAATTTCGCTTTTCAAAAAACCCTGGATGTGACTTTTTCCAACGTATTGGATGAAGATGCCGTGTGAAGAAAGTGGAAAGGTGCATGGCCTCAGAGAAAATATAAAGTTAATCTAAAGGCAAAGTCTTTCATTTCTGTGAGTATTTCGGAAAGTCTGTCCTGGAATGCTTTAAATATATTGCAATGAAAAAAGAAATTTTTGGCTGCTTGTTCAAATTGCTTCAAATGAGCTTAAGCAACACAATTGCTACATTTTGTCCAAACTTAATTTAATTGTGTTCAATCTGCTTAAATATGTCAAATTAAAGTTTACTTAATCCGTTTGTGTTGGATTACATGAATGATTTGTGTTGCATTAACTTAAACTGGGCGGTGCTTGTTAGTTCCCAGCATGCTTCTATAGTAGGCTATCCAGGTGCATCCTTACTTCCGGTTCTGACGCTGGGGTTCTGAAACTGGTGGTGCTGCGGGTCTGCAGCTGGATATATCTCGCATGCTTTGCATATAGCTGAATTTAGAGAGAATAAATGTTGAAATTAAGTGTTATTTTATGTGTTTTTGAGAAAATGAGGAAAGGGGAAGACTTTATAATGTGTAATTGTGTTTAATGTTCAATTACATTGCAATTATTAGAACCATTTAAATTACAGTGGGTTACCATTGTGGAGAAGAGTGGAGCATTTGGTTAGGATGTGGACTGATTAATAAAATATAACTCTTGTTGCTGAAAGAGCATATACATCTTAGCATTTAATATGTTAATAAGTGCTATTATAAGCTAATAGCAAGCTATAGTATAGAATTTCTATTGAGAAACTATGTAAATCCAACATACTTTTATTTTTCAGTGAAGATTTAAATAAACTAAATCATGTTCACTAAACTTAACCGGTTTAAGTTACAGGGAAGCAATTCCATTGATTTGTTTGGACTCATTCAGTTGTGTTGTCACAACACAAGGAGCTTACATACATAGATTCAAAAAATCCCATTAATGTTAATAAAACGCAATTTGCTTGTGTGGAACCACTGTCCATAATTAAATTAAGTAAGTTTAAAGAGTAATTTTTTTGAGAGCTACTAATTACAACAGTTTAATAAGATTACTGACCAAAGTGTAAACAAAATACAATTGCATAAATTATTCTAGAACTGACCAAAGTGGAGAAGGTTACATTAAAAACATTTTAACATTAAATGTTGATGTTAAATCCACTATTGTTTATAGTATACAGTATTTAATGCAATTACATCAGAAGCAACTGTAATTAAATGACTGAACGATTAAGAGTAATCCATTTAAATTACAGTAATTAGATTACTTTGTAATTAATAACACCCAACACTGGAGATCCCCATGTGTCCTGGCAGCAGATGAAAATGAGAGCTGTAATCAGAGCTCAATGCCATGCTTTGAACCATGCCTGGCATCAGCCCGTCTCTCCTGCTACCAGAAAGGCCTCGATGTTGAGGTGAGATCACTTGTGCCTCTGTGCCAAACCATGCTGTTGCTGACAGCGGGACATTTATCTACCGCCTTTGTGAACAAAACAAACAAACTCATGGCAAACTTGCTCGAGAGAGAGCAAACAAAGCTTTGCTCTTTTCCGATGTCAAAACAAACATATCTCGCTGTTATTTTTTAGATGATAACATCTACAAGCACACTAACTCAAACAGCAGGGTAAAACAGTTCCTGTCATCTTAATGCCGTTCTCAAGGGCTGATTGGCACGTATTAATGACCTCGATACTTGTGTAGATTGAAACTCAAAACACACAAAACTCACATATCAAAAACAAACTTAAGTTGTAGCCGCAGGAATGTGAAGTGTTTGAGAAGTACATTACAATGCTTCAGTATTATTTTGAGGTTAAAAATATCTACCAAATGCATAAATGTGAATGGCAAATATGAACTTTTACAACAAATCACATCCATTTTTTTATTGAAAATTGCATTAGGATGCAAGTCCTTGTGAAGAGACATCTCAGTCAACAAAATAGGTGTAACGATTAGAACACAAAGATGATATTTGAAAGAATGTTGGATCAAAGTCAATGGATACCGTTAACAGTTTGGTTACCAACATTATTTAAAATATCTTCTTTTGTGTTTAACAGAAGAATGAAACTCATACAGGTTTGGAACAACTTGAGAGTGAGTAAATGATGAAAGAATTTTCATTTTTAGGCGAACTATCCTTTTAAGGTTGCAAAAAAAACGTGATTCAAGTCTGAACACGGTATAACTATTCAAACGTCAAACAAGCAGAAAATCAAAAGCTGATACACATTTTCAGGTAACAAATTTCAGGATATCAAAAATACAATTTCTTAATTCTCAATACAAGATAGATACAGAAAAATAATCACAATGCAATTCTAGTGAAAGAAAAGCCATGCAAAAGAAGGCAGGAAAGGGAGAGTAGAAAGGACTGGCGATTTGACTCCCAGACTGACAATAAAACTGATGAGCTAGAGCTTTAGGACAGGAAGTGGGTCTCAGTCAGACTCTCTCTGCTCTTATCTCACCCAAGCCAGGAGCTCTCATCCCGCCCGGAGCAGTCAGAGGGGGTCACACATGCTTTCAGTCCGTGAGCCAGAGCACTTCTGTTTACACACTCTCCCTAAAGCTGTCACAATGACAATTAGTGAAGATTTACACCACTTTCTAAGGAGAGCTATAATCTTAGGACCCTTAAACAGCAACCATCTGAGACTAATCAGTACAGATAAAGAGAGCAGGAGCATTCTGCTAATGAGTATTTCTAGTAAGTAGCCATTTAAAAGATGCTTTGGATACTATAAGGGTGAATTCACTTAAGAGCTGGTGGCATTTCAGGAAGAAAAAAAACAAACATATGCATCTGTGCTGGTTTGGACTATGACAGGGATATTTAAATTTAGTTCAAAATATTTTTTTAGAAGGTGTAAACTAGCATTTCTTAGTTTGGAGTCTGTTAGATTTTGGAAAGAAGTCTCTTATGCTCACTAAGGCTGCATTTATTTGATCAAAAATACAGTAAAAACAGTATGATATATGTTCATCAAATCATGTTGACCAAGGACATTTTAAACAGGCACTTACCGCACTCCTTCCAACATCTCATCACCATATCAATTCCACCTTTATTATGTATTGGATATTTAAGTATTATACAAATCCTTAGTGGTGCAGGAGGTATTTACAATTTCAGTCATGTGGACGAACGCTCTATCACTGACAACAAGCTTAATATGTTTACCTTCATCCTAATGAGTGTATAATGAAACTCTGAAGTCATTCATTATTTTTTTTTCTTCAGCACAGACACGTTATTTCTATTAAAAGGGATAGTTCAGCCAAAAATGAACATTCTGTGATCGTTTACTCACTTTTATGTCCTTCCAACCCTGTGTGACTTTTGTCTCCGGAACATAAAAGAAGAAATCTTTGAATTTTTGAGTTTCAACTGTCCATACAATGAAAGTCAGTGGAGTCCAAAGCAACATTGGTTCCCACTGACTTTCATTGTATGGACAAAAAGCACAGAGTCTTATTTTAAATACCAATCTTCATTCCACAGAAGAAATTAAGTCATACAGGTTTGGAAAAACATAAAGATGAGTAAATGATGACAGAATTTTTCATTTTTGGGTGAACTATTTGAATGAACTATGATGACAGAATTTTCACAGTAAATTCAATTTTATTAAAGATGTTTGTGTACATTTTCTATTGATCGTTGCAGCAGTTATTGATCAATTGACGATGGAATGATGCATAAAAGGCACTTAAAGGAGAACTCCGGCGCAAAATGAACCTTTGGTCTTATAAAATATTGGTACCTAGTCAACCGTTCTCTGAGATTTGTTTTCATGATAATCGAATGTAAAGAGTTTTATCTCTAAAAACTGTTTAGCGTATAAAGCTAGTAATGGGGGCATATAATAAGTAAAAAGAAATCGCTAGTTTATACCACTAACAAGGCTCAAAATAGCCCCACACTAACACAGTAACATAATGAGGGTCCCTACATGCAAACCGAAGCATTGAGAACGTTGTAAGTGTCCAGACAGTTTAATAAGAAGATAAAGATAAAGACAGTCCACTTCGTGTATGCAGACAGGAGCCATCTTTGGAAAACAGACTCGACTAATCAAACCACGAACGACGTGCTAAGTGAGCTGAACTGTATGAAGGTTTGATTAGTCGAGACTGTTTTCCAAAGATGGCTCCTGTCTGTATACACGAAGTGGACTGTCTTTATCTTTATCTTCTTATTAAACGGTCTGTACACTTACAAAGTTCTCAATGCTTTGTTTTGCATGTAGGGACCCTCATTACGATGAATTATGGAATTACGATGCCCCCATTGCTAGCGTTATACGCTAAACAGTTTTTAGAGATAAAACTCTTTACATTCGATTATCATGAAAACAAATCTCAGAGAACGGTTAACTAGGTAATGTTTTATTAGACCAAAGGTTCATTTTGCGCCGGAGTTCTCCTTTAACCCTGCATTTATTAGTATGGATGATTGCATTTTTGGAAATTTTAGGAGATTATTATAAGAGCACTCAGAACTGACTCCTCAGAACTGATCCGCAAGTTGGGGAACTGCACTGTGCGAACTGTCAGATGACAGTAGAATATTTCCGATTTAATGCTTCACCAACAAATATGCTCAAGCTTTAATTCATCCTTTCAGACCAGCGTGATTAGACACAAGCACAGTGGACATTCAATGAAGCATACCAATGGAAACCGAAAAATCCCCTGGATGTTCCACAACAGCACATCCTGTGTTCCCTGCATATCTGTGTCCAGCAGCGCTGCTCTGTTTGCTTAGTGGCTATCTATCGAGTGGAAAAACTGACTCATGGTGTGGCTCGGGGAGCCCACCGACGCTATTGGCTTCGCTGCTGAGCTGGCCGAAACATAAACACAGATCCTTTCAGCAGCCCTGCGTCAATTTTCCACTATGCATTGATGCAAATACATTTCCTGCTGAAGGAACGTTAAATTCCTAGCACTGATTCTCAGTCCATTTGACTGAACTGGTGCTTCTGACAAATAGATCTGGTGGGAAGTCACAATTACAAGGATGAATAGAGGTTATGTGCGCCGAAAAGACAAAGTTAAGAAGCTTTTCAGCTGCACTTAGCAGGCTATCTAAACACTTGCCTTGGCATGGGTGTTTCAGGAAAGTGCACTTTAAAAATATATCCTACCACCAGTAGGAATTACGATTTGTTTATCTTAAAATGCTTCGCTTTATTTAGATTGTTGGAGCACAAACAAGCCCTTTCAACCGAGGTCAATCTCAATGGCAATTTTCACTTTATTAATCAGTGCTTTTAAGTATTTTGCAGGGTTATTTTTCATTTCCCGTCCAAAGAGGCAGCTTCATATCAGATATGGCGTAAGCCCAACTGAAACAAAACTGACATGTTTTCCCTCCGTATCTGCAGCACGGCGGACGATACGATCTTCGGCCCTGATTCCACGCCACTCGCCGTGTGGGCCCTACCCAGAAAAGTCAGAGTTCACAGTTCGTGTGATTAGAAGAACAATGATAATGTTCAGTATGAGAGATGGTGTGTATGGCTCTGGAGGCCCGAGGGAGTCCCACCCATGGAGAGGGAAGAGGAAGAGTGGAGGAGGGTGGTCAGACGCGCCGGGCCCTCGCTCACAGTGCTCGCTCTGTTTGTTCGCTCCTTTGCCAGAGACAGACAGTAAGACTTTATTGGATCAAAGCGCGCACTAATAAACGTACGCCATGTTCCCACACATAGCATCAGCTAGCAAAACAAGTCAGATAATAAGGGGAAGAACTTAGATCAGTCTTATTCTTTGCTATAAATGGCTTCCACGGTTTTCTCTGATGAACAATCACACACACAAAAAAGCAGTTATACATGAAACTACATTTATAAACCATTTTACTTCTATAGTGTGATGTATTTCCAAGTGAAACAGGATATTCAATGAGAAAAACAAAAGTAGGGGAGGACTTGATTTTATCTAATGGGAATTAATTGGATCATGAAAAGTGGGCATTCTCCTGAATTGCAAAGAGTGCAAAGGCAAATCATTTATTTCCTAATAAGACCAGGAATGAACATTAATAAAGTAAATAGAGACTCATGTTGACTTTAGGGCATTTAGATTGCTTACCAATCTTAAAATCTTAAAAGTATATTTCTTCAAATCTTAAAAGTATATTTCTGGCTGGTCTAGCTGGTCTTCCAGCCTGGTCATAGCTGGTTTAGCAGGCTGGGTTCAGAGGGGTTTAGGCCAATTCTTTAGATGGCCAGATTGGGAGACCAGTATAACCAGCTTAATCCAGCTAGGACCAGTCAACAGTCCTAGTTTTTTTTTTTTCAGCAGGGAAATTCAACGCAAAACAATAAACAGCGTTGTATTTTTGTCATGCTACATTGCTAACTGTTAGTAAAAATGGCTAGTTACTAGAAAAAACTACTATTTTGAAAACAGCAAATACTGTCATGCTACTGAAAGATTTAGTAGCATCACTACTTTTACTTAGTAACTCAACATACGTCAAAACAAGACAAGCATTCATAGCTCTTTATTGAACATGCTAAATGTTTCTCTATACTAACTAGTAAATTAGCATGGTGTGTTAAATGTGATAACAACAGCCAGCACACTGTCTCCTTCAAGGCCTTTAATACATTGCCAAATGGGATTTATGTTTCAAGCAGATATGTTTAAGCCTCCATGTAAGCAGTCCAAGAGACAGTAGGGATGTGATAAATAACTCCCATAACAGCCCATGAAACACTGTGGACAATGGTGGGAATCTTCACCGTAGATGAAGCGCTTATGTGTACGAAAACAACTACCCTCACCAAAAAGCATGACAGCCATCCAAGTTCTCTGTGAGCTTCTGTCTCAGCTGAGGATGACTGATATTATGATTGTTGCGCTGTAGGAAGCGCATGAGGAATGTTTCTCTGACATCAAAGACCTCTGAGTGTCCTGCTCCACGTCCCGGCTGAAAAGGAAAGGAGGGTGGAATCCAGGCAAACGACTGGGTGTTTTTGTGATCAGGGGTCTTCCTGGAAATTTAAACACATTTACATTCCTCGGGTCAGAGGAGCAGTGGCTGGTCAGGTTGATATGAAAATACAGAGCTTCCTGTGGACACCCCGTAACCTGAAAGGAAATGGATGTTTTTCATTTTTTTTTCATTTTACCCCTCAGTAGAATATGAAAAGATGTCAGAGGGGTAGGGGGGTGGGTGACTTTGCCCTAATAAGCAGCCTTTGGCTGGCTGGAAGGAAAAAACCTCCTCCCAAAACATGGACCCCCACCCTATGATAAGGCCTCTACATTTATCTTGGCTTACAATTGAAAACATGGTGAAGAGGATTGATCGCCTTATCCTGTAGATCTGCTTATGTAGACAGTTTATGAATGACTTAACTGTGATCCCTCTCAATCTCTTTCAAATTGGTCACATAATATGTGGACTATTTGTAGACCAATTGAAACAATTTCACAAGCTTAGTGTGTGTTGGCATATACTTGTGTTTGTAATATTAGATCAATAGAGCGGAATTATTATTTTCAAAATATATGAGTGTTGTACATTTTTACATGTTTATCATAAACAAATTTATGCTGTTAAAATCCTTTCTCTTGTCCTCTTGCTTTGTGAAAGAAGTTTACTTTAGCATACTTTAAAAAAAGAGTATGGATATAATATACTTTAAAAGAATATACTTGTGCAAATTGAATTTAGTTTCAATTTAATGACAATGTATTGTAGTTTTAATTTATATCAAATGTAATTAACTGACCTTTACAGGGCTTTTTTAAACACTCTTAAGTAGTATATCTTGATGTGCAATTTCATAATTACTTCTAGTGTTTTTGAAATATGGTTAAAGTGTGCCGAATATACTGGCAAGCATTTATGTTAAACTAAAAAATACATGAATGTCACTTCTATTAAAACTCTACTAAGACATGATTTTAAATATATTTTTTAATTACACAATTATAATGAAGTTGCACTTTAGTACATTTATAAACATTATAAACAAGTACTACATGTGATTTAGTATGCATAAAGCATAATGATTAAAAATGTACAATAGATTCAAACTTTTAATTTGATATCACAACATGCACTTTGTAAAAGTGTACTTAAGTGTTACAGTAATAAACCTTGTCATGAAAGTGTACCTAAGTGGCCTTTTATTTAATTAATATTACATTATCTGCATGTACAGTTTTTTTTTAAAATATCCAAATGTTATGCATAATAATAGGTTTCCTCGTGCTCATGAGGTTTCCTCATTTTCCCGAATGCATTCCAAATTCCTCACTGCAAAAATGAGCCGTATTCTTTTTAATTGCACATGAACACATTTACACCTCACTGTCAGTTTGGGTGATTTAGATGTGAAAGCAGCACATGCGAGCACACTCGCCAATAAAGCAGGGTGAAGTTCATAAAAGAGGCCTGAAGCGTGTCAGATAACAGACCCACTGGCTACAGCTGCCACTTGCAGCATATAAAAGAGGCTCACATGACCTCTGACGGACTCACATTTTCAACTACATCAACTTCCATAGCATAACATTTAAAAAATGCTGCAGCTCGGCTTCCGATGACCTCTGGCTGAAGTCGACCTTCAGAATCCTGACATTCCAATTCGATTTCATCCAATCACACTGTGAATTGAGGATGGATTTTTTAAAGATAAACAATCTACCAGTCTTGATAGAATCCATCTTGTATTCTAATATGAAACCGTTTTAAAGAATGTTCGGAACACATCCTTACTTTGTGAATAAAATTGTGTGCAATTAATGTCTTTTTCTGTTAAAGGCCATGGTTTGCCCCGGGCAGCAGCTTATTTGCTCCAGAAGAGAACAAAGAGAGAATGTATCTTTTGAACCACTTAATCCACACAGATCCTCTCTCAGACCACCATGAAAACCAGTAAGCACTGCCACAATCTATGACTTATAATTAATGAAATATCAGTGCTTTTTCAAACCTGACAGCACTCAAAAAATATGTAGGTCTGTATGCATTCACATTAAGTTTCTGTCATTCAAATGGATGAAATTTTAAATGCAATTCAGTGCAATCCCACTATACAGTAAATAACTAAATTAAAGACCTATCATGGCTCAAAATGCTTCAAGATGTTCTCCTAACCAGTATCATCCAAAGTCTCTGTCATATCCCCAGAAAGAGTCCTTCGCAGGTCTAGGATGTGTTGAAAACAATCCAGATGAGCTTAAAGCTGGATGGTTCATTCATGGCTAAAATATTTCGACTTGACCTGGGCCTTTCAGTCTAAAGGCTCGTACACACCGGGACGAATATCGGCGCGCGTTATTCGCCAGCGTTTTTCAACGCGTTTAAACGCAAAAAAACGAACCCGAGGTGTTTTTGAAAAAATGACGCTTTTACACGTGGCGTTTTTCGCGTCGGTGTGGACAGTCACATTGGCGCCCTTTGTTTAGTCACGAGGCGTTAAACGTCGGCACAGGCCTTAAAGTTCAAGACTTGGCCCCGTTCTACTCAGAGGCTGGACCAATGCTTTCCTGCACTCTCTGACCCAAGGCTCAGCTAATCCCATGCATCAGCAGACTGACCAATGCAGTACAAATGGTCACTCTGGACTGTCGGGAAGCGCATACACCAGCCGGGGAGACCTGGACAAACTGAACAATAGCAGTAGTTGAGCAAAGTCACGTAAAATGTGGCCTGTTTTTCGCTTTCAGTTTTTTCGCTTATCTGAATCTTTCATGACCCTTTTATAATGTTGTTTGTTTTTTTCTGGGGGAAGTTTTTTGATTTGCTATAATAGTCCGATAGAAAGGGTATTTATGGGTCCCTCAGCCAAAAACGTAAACAATTCATTCTGACAATACTGTCTGGACCTCATTTATAAAAAGTTGCGTAGAAACTGTCCTACATTTGATCTAAGATCATTTCTCAAACGTGTGTACGTATGATTCAGAGAATGAGCGTACGCACAAAAAACATGCGTATGCCTCTCTTCCAGTATAGCGAAATTTATAAATCGTGAATGATCTTGAAATTGTGCGCAGCTGAATGGTTTCAGATCTCCACCTTGTAAATGCCACCTAATTAATGTCATATAAAATAGCAGCAGTCAAAGTCCAAATGCTTTAGTTGAGAATGGGCGGCAAAAATGGCTTCGATTTCCAATTACCTGCAGTATTCTGACTCTCTGCCATAAGGAAAAGTGCGTATACGTCTGATCAGAACCTGACATGGCGCTTTTCCACATCAAAGACCGTTTTTATAAATATGAACATTGGCGTGGATATTAGACACACGATATGGTCAAATCTGTGCGTACGCACGTTTTATAAATGAGGCCCGTTGACTTTTGTCCGAGATTTAATGCTCTGTTTCTCAAGGCAGTCATGTTACACTGAGCCCAGATATACACACTTAAGCAATGCATTTTCCACCATGTGTCAGTTTTCTTCTGTCACTATATATTTTGTTGTGATTTCGAATTAAACGCACTGAAACGCTTTGGCTTTGCTCCAGGTCAGCAGCACTGTATGATGAACTTCTGTACTGCAATGCTCCATCTCCCAGCACTATTTTTAATTACTGCAATGATTAATAAACAAATTCAATTCATCCCTCACCCCATTTTCCCTTCTGCAATGTTGTTTCAAGCATTATAATAAAACATCCTGAAGTAATCCAGACTCAAATAGTTCTCTCCTGTGATTTGTGCCAATGTTTTCTGCCAAAAAAATGAGTTGGTCTTTCGAGTTTGTTTGCTACTTCTGAATTATGACAGATTTGGCATTGAGTTACAGGATTTGTGTGTTCCTGTGGGAAATCTGATTGTTTTAATCACATAAGAATCAATGTCTTAAAGTCTTCTGTACAAACTCAAGCTGTGGATGAACACAATGTACTTTTCTTGGTTGCCGTCTTTGTGGATCTTACATTAATTGATTGACAACAACAAACCACAACTAACTGAGAAATATCTGGACAGCACTAAGAATAAGCAGGGTTTTTTTGTCCTTATCTTGTGTCTGCAGCTCCCTGTGGTTTTGGGGTTGCTGCAGTCCAATGATGGGATGGTCTGTGGCCAGTGAATTCCACAGTTTCTTGTGTAAAGCAGTGCCAGTGACTTCATAGAGTGCCTCCAGCAGAGCCCCGTCTCCTCCCAGACTGCCCTGCCGTCTGCCACAAGTGCCTTTAGCCGCTCTTCAGCTCCTAAATATGTTAAACAGGACACATGGCAATGAGTTGTTTTGTTGTTTAGACCATTTCATTAGGCAGATTACGAAGCAAATTATTTTAAACAGAAATGCTGCCACTAATTCACTTTTAAAAATGCATTGATGATTGAACATGTATATGATTGAATTGATGATTGAACATATACATTGGAATACAATTTAATAAATGGTTGGACACTTAAGTCAACACACACATGAATTTAAGTGTATTATTTAACATATGTTAAAAAATAAAAAAATAAATGAAAAGGTAGCCAAACATTTTCTAATAATTAATTAACAATAACTTTTAAGTTTCAAATTATACTGTTCAAAATTAGGACAAAAAGCAATTGGAAACGATCTTATAGTGGATAGATGGACGGACGGACAGATAGATAGATAGATAGACAAATGGACAGACAGACAGACAGACAGATAGAGAGATAGAGAGATAGATAGATAGATAGATAGATAGATAGATAGATAGATAGATAGATAGATAGATAGATAGATAGATAGATAGAAAATATTTTATAGCTTAAATCTATCTATCAAATGTGAAAACTGAATATGAGATCTGAATCTGATTTTAGTTCTGATAAAATATCAGATTTTTTTAATACATTTTTTTTATATTTTATCTAATGCACAAAAACTCAATGTGAAGTGTGTCTCAAGTGTCAAATAACCTATAATTTATATGGTACTGCCACAATATTGTTTTTCTTCAATGAAGGAAAATCTTTAAAAGCAATCTTGGCACCATCCCACTTGTAAATCCATCAGCCAAGTACTTAAAACACTGAGCACATATTAGATTTTATTTTTGACATCCTGTAGGGTTTTAGTTTTGACTAGAGTATTTGAAAGTATGTAGAGCTGGAAGGACCAATAGCATTCGTCTCCAAGAGCATTCACTATCGCTGTCACAGCAACCGGTCGTCAAGGAGACAAGCCTGTTTGGGCTGTGTGATTTTGTAGGAGTCTTTCTCTTTTGTCCCTCTATAGCGCCACACGGTCCCCTAGGGCATTCCCCACACAACATCTGTCCCTCTCAAGTCCCAGCCCCACATGCTCTGCGGGCCTCTCCCATGAAAGCTCGGTCACTCACACCTGCTGAGAGGGTCAGAGGTCACCCTCCAAGCACACATTAATGCTTCTTTACTTGACTGCAATTCGCTGCCATCCAATCGTGACCCTGTGGTTCGCCTTTGTCTCTCTGTTTGAGGAGAATTTTCCACTGGTCATGACAAACTCAGCAACTAATAATTCAAAACTGGGGATCAGTGGCTCGTTCAGAAGGTTTCTCATTCGTCTCGATATTAGAGGCAATGCCAGTTATGAACAACAGCCCAGTCAACCGCATTACGCATGCAATTTGTGCTTTCGTTCTGAAAAGAGCACATATCATTCTAAGAAAAAGTCTCTGGAATGAACGATGACTGTAAGAGGATTACTTTTGAAGCTGCTTTGATCTACAACACTGGTGGCCTATTTCAAAACTAAACTACGAAACATTCCTGATGTTAATGGTTAGTCTGGCGCACCACGTGCAATGCCCTATGAAGATGACAAAATGGGCTAGTTTGCGGGTTATCAAAGCATACATGTCCTGGGTACATGTCGCTGAAAACGCAGGCTGCATCTGCTGCGTGGAAAGAGTCTGACCCCTGTTGCTCATGCTGACGTCCCTGTAGGAATGACCCATGCAAAGCCTCTTCAATCTGTCCGAACATTCCTCTAGCACGGACAATAGCAGCTCTCACTGACTCTGGCAGATGGCTTGCCTCGGGCTCTCCAAGCCAAGCCTCTTTTGTTTACCCCTGGGCTCGATGCAGACACTATCAGTCATCCTTTTCACTCTTTTTCTGTCACTCCGAGCACCATACCGGGAGATGAGCCATATATCTTACCCTAGGAGACGTTGTCATACAAAAAGCAGAGGATTTTCTGAATTTGCCTACAGTGGAGGGCAAATGAGGGGTGATTGATCACAGCAATGGCAGAGAGCCACTGGTGCCTTCCATTCATACACTGAGATGCACATGGCTGGCTGGAAGCATGCATGGCCTCAGAAATGACACTTAAATGTGGTATGGTGAAAAATAAAAACCAGCAGTATGTCCCATGATTTGTGTGCAGTGTGTCTCTGGTGAAAATATGGATGTAATACATAATTGTTTAAATAGACCAAACTATATACAGTGCCTTGTGAAAGTATTCAAACCCCTCCCAGACAGAAACATAGTATCGGCCCAGATCCGGCCCACATCTGGTACACGTGGATTCCACTTGGCCCAGATGTGGGTCGGATCTGTGCCGACACTATTGTCTAGGCTTAATTTATTTCACATGTTGTTTTGTTGCTGCCGTATGTTAAACTACTTTAAATTACTTTTTTTCCACATAAATCTACACTCCATAAACCATAATGAAAAAACAGATTTGACAGACAACTTTGAAAATGTATTAAAAAGGAAAAAGTAAAATAAGTATATTGCATAAGTATTCACTTAACTCAGTACTTGGTTAAATCACCTTTACAGGTTCAAGTCTTTTTGGGTATGATGCGACAAGCTTTGCACATCTGCATTTGGCAATTTTATGCCGTTTTCCCCTCAGATCCTCTCAAGGTCTGTCAGGTTGGATGGGGACCATCGGTGGACGGACATTTTCAGCTTTCTCCAGAGATGTTCGATTGGGTTTAAACCCAGGCCAGCTCTAGTCCTGGTTGTTCCTAACTTTTTCCATTAAGGATTATGGAGGCTACATGCTTCGGTCAAAACTTCAATACAGCAGATTGTTTTTTGTAGTCTTCTCTAGATCTGTGTCTTGATACAAATGTCTCTGAGCTCTACAGGCAGTTCCTTTACCTCAAGACTTTTTGCTCTAATCCGCATTTTGCGCTGTTCGACCTTTTATTGAGAGGTGTGTACCTTTCTAAATTCAATTGAATTTGCCACAGGTTAACTCCACTTGAAGAGTAGTAACATCTACAAGCAAAATATGGTAAGAACAGATATTTTAAGAGGCAACATTGAGGAGCTATGGAGACTTTACTGGCACATCATGCTCTCTGTGCCAGTTTGCTGTAAAAACGAGAGGGGAAATTTAGTCACTGTGGTTAAGTTGTGTCATGAGTGCACTCACCACAGGCCTAAAAGCCAGGAGAATCCAAGTTCTCTAACCGTCTGCTTGGAAATTAGCATAAAGCTGTTCTGAAGAAAAGGAAGAGAGCTTATTCAGAGTTTGTAACGACAGGCTGCGCTTTCTTTAACACATCTGCTGCGTGCATGTCCGTACAGCTCACAAACAGGTCTGTTGACAGCATCTTCTTTCTTCAGACCTGAAAGAACCTGCCCACCCTCTCTGACAGATAGCCTTCATTTAAATCAAAATAGCCTCCCCGCCGAAAGAGAGAAAGGAGAAGTACCACTCCAGCGCACCCCTGTGTAAAGCCCCTAAAAGCCGCCTTCTCTCCAAGAAGAAAGAGTTCTCTTAAACAGCCTGATACTGAGCCTAATCACATACAGAGAGAAAGAAAAGAGCTTGTGTCCCAGCCTTAGGCTTTATACGCCTTCTTAAAGCACAGATCCTCTTCCTTTAACATGTCTGCCATGACACACTGTAAACAGCCACAATAAAAACGGCTAAATCCAGGCCATGTTATAAACACCTTTATTTTGTCCACATGCAACGAATCTGAAATGTATTTAGGTGGTTGTAGCTCACAAAGCGAGCTTATTTGAACATAACACAAGGTAACTAGGGCTGGCAGGACAGTCCTAATTTGCTGAGGCTCAATACATAATAGGAACGATGATGTAAGACAGCTGCGTTTCTGAAAGTACCAGCTTGAATCACGGATACAGGACTAAGACCGTGCCTAATGTCATGAAGTTATTCTAACGGGAGAACGACCAAGGAAAACAGAAAACTGGATGTAATTATGAAACCCTTGAAATAGTCCATATCAAACATCTAATTTATATCAGACACATGCTGTGCGTGTTTCCAAGGTCTTGCATACTGTTTATTTCAAAGTAAAAACGCAACTATCTTTTTTGTCAGTCATGTTTTTAGTTACATCCTCATAATCTTACTTGGCGTGAGAGAATGTGGTGAGGCTCTGCATAAGGAAAAAATCGTATCTATGGTTATGGGTGGGTCAGGATGTTTTCCTTCAAAGGAACATTAATTATCAGGATGACAACCAGGTATAAATACAATGTTTAAGACTTTGAGACAGCTAGCACTTTTAGATAGTTAGCTGTTGTGTGTGTGTGTGCATTTATATATATAGTCAAAGTAAAACAGAAGGTTTGGAATTTGAGAGAATATATAAAGTTTGGGATTGGTAAGATTTTTGAAAGAAGTCTCTTATGTAACATTATAAATGTCTTAACTGTCCCTTTTAATCAGATTAATGCATCCTTGCTGAACTAAAGTATAAATGTACTTAAAAAAACAAATGGCAGTTTATACTGTATATTTATCACTGTTGCTATAGTATCTATGCTTAAGCATTCATTTGTCTCAACTGACACTCGTATTAATTGTTTAAGCATAGGCCTGTTTTGCTTCCTAATTCAGCAATTAAGATGAATTGGAATGTGAGGTCAGTGAGCGGATAACATTTATCAGACCACAGATCCGAGCAAATACGACCAGGCTCTGACTGTCAAAATAACATGATTATGCTAACCACTTTTTGACAGCATGAGGAAAACAGACTAGGATTACAAATGGTGATAAGCGAATCGCGTTTTACCAAAGTCAATAAAATCAGCTAATGCTGTACTGGAGTCATGCTCACATCAAAAACAATCAGTCTCTGCATAAAGAAAAACACTCTATATGGAAAGTTTTTGCTGTGAGCGATGTGTTTTTCATTGTTGAACTGAGTTCCCGTACGGGGCAACATGCCTCATTTGTCATATCTCATATAAACCACATGACCAGAGCCAGAGTCTAACCCGGAGTGTAAACTATACAATGACTTTCAGGGAGGTCTGCAGTTTAAAAAAGTCATTTTTATAGGAACTTTTTAAAGCACAATCTGTTGAGGTTCATCTCATGGTATCTAGTAAATTGTCCTTGTATAGCTAACTACCAGAGCACTGAATGTATTACTGTAAACAAAACAGTTAAGCATTTTGAAAATATAATTGTGAAATGTAAATCTGTAATAATGACTGCATTTGTGTTTTCTAAATGGTTCAATGGATAATGATAAATCACTCTTGTAATGAACTGTTGTTATTACTGAAACATTTGAAAACACTGTTGAAACAAATAGTTTTAAGACCATTTGGTCTGAACCTTTAATTTGACTTCCTTTGGGCGTTCATGCCTTAATTAGGGGATCAGACCCCCCCCCCCCCCCCCCCCCAACCCCCCAACCCAACCCCACCCCCAGTTATTAAAACATGGCCTACATTGTAAAAGAACAGACGCCGAGAGGAAATTAGTGAGATCCTTAATAGTATCGCACTAAAACTTCATGTCATTTTTCAAAATAACCACATTTGACTGGTCAACGTCAGCTACATTGGCTACTGTTCAGCTTTCTATTGCATTTATTGCAGCACCCATATTAATAGCATTAGGTTACTGCAGGGAATGTACCCTATCATTCAAAAGTTTGGGGTTAGTAAGAATTTTTGTAACATTTTTGAAAGAAATCCCTTATGCTCACCAAGGCTGAATTAATAAAAAATACAGCATTGTTACAATTTAAAATAACTGTTTTCATTTGAATATATTTTAAAATGTAATTCATTCCTGTGATGTCAAAACTGAATTTTCATCATCATTATTCCAGTCTTCAGTGTCACATGATCCTTCATAAATCTTTCTAATATGATGATTTGCTGCTCAAGAAACATTTCTATTATATTAATATGAGTGCTGAATAAAAAAGTATTAAATAACAGCATTTATTAAAAATAGAAATAATTTGTAACATTCTAAATGTCTTTGCTGTCACTTTTGATGAATGTGTGCCCTTGCTGAATAAAAGTAATAATTTCTCTAAAAATAAATGTGTTCAATGAATGTAGGTTTACAAGTCAACGATGGACTAAAAATGAAAAAGTTTTTCCTTTGTGTTTTTCTCGTGCAGACGACAACGTAGTCAAAACGATCCCCATTGACTAGGATCCAAGAAAAAAAAAAAAGCTGTATCATTCATGCCAGGCCAGTAGTTGGCGATGTCACTTTGTAAAGAAACACTACGCGCCTATAATACGCATTCGCATGACGTCATCGTTTCCACAAATTCACATTTTAGTAGTTTACATGTAGGCGATATAATGGTATCGTTTTCAAAAGTTAGCATTTTCAGGCACCCAAAACACCGTTGTGGTGTAAATGAACAGCCAAAGCGTTTTTAGAAAACGGTGTTGTGTACTCTGTACTCTTTCTAAAACGCCTAGTTGTGGCTATTCACAACATAGCACGGCCTCTCGTACATTATCACCAATGTGTCCACACTCATGTACCATCCTTTCCTCTCCTTCGCTCATTAGGACATGCTGTCTCTTCAGAGCCCATGCCATCTCCCCTGTATTGTCTCTGTTGTTGCTCCATCTTAAATTAGAACGGACAGATCTGGAGCAGCACAATGGGCCTCATTGTTGGGCCCTGAAAGGCGAGCATGTGCTTAGCTAATGCTGCAATCACTGCAGCCAACCTACAGGACAACTTCTACATTCAGCCTTTGATTAAGGAGGGACATTTAGGCATGGATGACTTCCTCGGAGGTGCCTGGGGGTTGTGGGAAAGAGACGTGGAGCAAGTGTGGCCTTGTCTATGGCTGCTGCCGACCGGACTAAATACATTCAGAGGTTATTAATAGTGGGTCTGATATGCTAGTTGGTTCCACGAGGATCGAGACATGAGGTTACTCCAGTTAATCTGTATGGGACAGGAGGTGTTTGAGGGATTTCCTCAGAGTTGAGAGATCTTACATAAGTCTCATACCTCAGATCAAGTGGTTTCAAGAGCCCAAAGACTATGTGGAATGAGGGTGAATGTTGAGGACAACAGGTGGTACTTGTACGAGCTTCAAACTTGTCCTTGTGGATAAAAGGACATGTGTTTGGCATAATTCCATAACTTCTGTCAGTGTAACCACACTCTTTCAGGAGATCTACGCATTTTCAGAGCATGCAGATGGGGCAGTTTTTTTGGGGCAGTCCAAGTTCACTTGGTGCCTTAGACAAGACATGAAATGAATAAAGAAAATTAACAGTTTTTATTTAACACTTTACAACGAATATTTAATTAATCTCCAATTTGTATAATTAAAAAATATATATTTTTATAATTTACATTTTTACAGCATTTATTAATGCTTATAAATGTCCTATTATATGCAGAAATTAACATATAACCTATAGCTTAATGAATGTAGTAAAAGTATTGTTCATTGTTAGTTTATGATATCAAATGCAATGTTAAAGTATAGAATCTTACTATAAAGTGAACATTATTTAAAATGGTTTATTTTTTTAATTATTGTAAAATAAAATAATCATGCAACTTCAAATATACTTGTATTCAAAGATACAAATAATTTAATATTTTCATTTTTTATTATTTATATTATTAATACTTTTATTACTGTAAAGAGTGATAACATTAAACATTAAATAAAGCACATTAGTATAGTACCTGATATTATCATTGCCACACTTTGTGTTTGTTGTTCCAGCCGCGACGTCGCAGAAAAATAGAAACCGTCGCGTGTCGCCGTCGCGTGTAGTTAGGACACGGTGTAAAGTGTCATAAACTGGCTGTATTGAGCAAATGGGAGTAGAAAACAAAAACAGTCTTTAATAAAAATAAACAAGGAATACTCGCAGGAGTAGGCCTATATTATATTTTCCATGTGTGAAAACCATATATATATATATATATGTATGTATGTATGTATATATATATATATATATATATATATATTATTGTTTTGTTTAGAAAATAATCATGCAACTTAATTTTCAAAGATTATTTATTTATTTATTGCATTTAAAATACAGTTTTGCATGATAGTTTTTATGTACACCTACTGTACACTTAGTGGATGTAAACACTGTTTACTCAGGAACAAGGGTGTTCTTTCTGGAAGCATCATGTGATTGAGGAATGTTTACTCTGCCACAAGCGCTCTGAAAAATCAAAGTGACCACAAAAAGAAACATGGACAGATCAGATGACACAGTTATCAGTTGTGGACATTCATTCGGTGTAAAATCCATCCCTCTATTCACTGACCCAAATTAATCTAACTGAAACCGTAATGGGTTTTCATTTAAAACCATAGAGTTTTATATTGAGCTCGATTTTTTTGCTCAGGAGGACAGTGTGTTTACCCTGATGAAAACATCAGTGTTATGAAAAACACGGTTTATGTTGGTCTGGTGATGGTGGACCAGCACAGCAAAGATTAACTGGTAAATACAGTCAACCAGCTTTCCGATGAAGCTATAGCTGACTAGGGTAATCCTGTTTGTTGGATACCCAAGATGCTGTTTTCCCAGTCAGATGCTCTAGATGTGGTCAGAATTACACTCCTGATGTCTTACCACAAAAACATTTGTGGTAAAATAATAAAAGAAGTTTTATGGCTGAACTAAACATGAAAAGCACACCAGCTGACCTACAGATGCATTTAGCAAGCTGAAACAGAGATAAAACAAGACAAGCACTATGAGAAGTACATGTCTCTCATTGGGAAAATGAATTAAAGGATCCATTTAATCCAACTGTGCATAGACTAATCATAGTCTTAATGGCCATTATACTCAAAGGAGTTTGTCTGTCATATTACAACTCTTTTTACAGCTCATTTGAGCCACTCAGTTCCTTGTTTTAATAGCCCCATATGCTTACAGCAGTTTCTTAAATGAGTCCAAATGTGGCGAGTTAACCTGCTCCTCTTTGATTCCTCTCGTGGGAAATCAGGATCCTTGTAACCTGTGGAAATGCAGTCTGTTCCCACGCTCACTGTACGAGTTTGGCAAACTCTGTAAGACCTCCACCTCAATCTAATCATACCACGAGTCTCTGTCCATTATACATTAGCACTCAAAACTCTGGGGTCTGTACGATTAAAAAAAGAAGAAGAAATTAATAGTTTTTATTCAGCAAGGATGCATTAAATTGGTCAAAAGTGGCAGTAAAGAAGATATTTATAATGTTACAAATGATTTCTATTTAAAATAAATACTGTTCTTTTGAACTTTGAAAATGCATTAGTTTCTACAAAAAATATTTAGCAGCACAACTGTTTTCAACATTAATAATGTTTCGCAGCAGCAAATCAGCATATTGATGATTTCTGAAGGATCATGTGACACTGAAGACTGGAGTAATGATGCTGAAAATTCAGCTTTGACATCACAGGAATGAATTACATTTTAATATGCATTAAAATAGAAAACAGTTATTTTACATTGTAACCCTATTTCACTACATGACTGTTTTTTTTTTTTTTTTTACTGTATTTTAGATCAAATAAATGCAGCCTTGGTGAGCATAAGACACTCTTTTGAAAATGTTTTGAATGGTGGTGTACATAAAGGAATATACCAGGTTAAGTAAAGCTTAATAATTTGTGGAATAATGCAGTAAGAGTTGTGGTTAGAGTGCAGCACTCACAGTAAAGGTAAATGGGGCTTATTTGTGGAGGATTGAAAGGCAGAAATATGAATTAATAAAAGCTCCTTATTAATTCTTCTGTTAAAACTTGTATTCTTATATGTATTATTTTAAGGTTTTAGGCATTCGAGTCTTTTCTACTAAACTGAATGTAACTTTACACAGACAAAGTTAGCAAGCGATTTATCACACTAAAAATCATGCTAACATGCATGTTGTTCACGTCTTGTGGATGTGCAATTTTAACAAGTAGTATTTTAACGTTTACAGACTGGCCTTATTCACTTCCATTGTAAGTGCCTTACCTTCTTTCTTTTTTTAAGAAAAGGAAGGACATGAAAATTCATTTTAAAACAACATTATGGCGCAAATGCGGTTGATCGAGCTTAACTGGAACTGAACCTGGAATATTCCTGTAATGTTTCAAAGGAAAGAGTGAGCACATTCAGTAAGAGCCTGGGTAGTTTTTCATCTGATAATGTCCTGGAGAGATGGGGTACGATAATGTTAAGTGGACAAAACCTAAACAAGAAGGGTCCTGTTTAAGTAAGGGGTCGGGCCGTGCCTGCTCTGCCTCTAAAAGCCTTTTCAAGGGCCTCACTGAAGCTGTCGTATTCGTATTGAGCCGATTCAATGCTGGGACGGACGCCGGTGTCCACCCACTAGAAGAGAGTAGGTCTGTGACCCCGGTAGGTGGATACATGGGCTGGCATGTTTACTACTGACCCTGGGAATGAGCCAGTCTTATAGAGAGCCAAATAGAGCAGAAGATTCAGTCAGCTGACCAGTGCAGCACGTCTAGAGAGAGCAGGAGGGGATGGGGGTCTGTGTATGTGTGCTTGTGTGTGTAATAAGAGGGGGGCAGTTGATGGCAGACAGACTAAATCTGTGTCTAACAGGTGGTGGTCTCGGTATCGTGTGGCGTTTCTGACCCTACCCATGCACCGACTTGACTTGTCGTACTGCTACTGCTCTGAGTATAATTAATTCAGAAAAGATACTATTGACACATCTGTTTTCAACACTGATAATAATACAAAAAGTTTATTGAGCATCAAATCAGCATATTAGACTGATTTCTGAAGGATCATACCCTTAAGACTGGAGTAATGATGCTGAAAATTCAGCTTTGCCATCACAGGAATAAATGACATTTTAAAGTATATTCAAATAGAAAACAGTTATTTTAACTTGTAAGAATATTTTTACTGTATTTTCGATCAAATAAATGCAGCCTTGGCGGGCAAGAGACTTCTTTTTCAAAAAAAAAGAAAGAAAAAAAAAAAGTAATAATTTTGGATTCATGAGAGAAAACTGATTCTGTGTAGCTTTACATGAATCTGGATCAAGAAAATGAAATAAACCGGAACTGAATTATAATCAGATTTATAGTTGATGACTGAAAGATTGATGATGGTTAAAACCTGCAACCTCACAAAGCATATTACAGCCCCAAAATGTGATTTCCTTTAACGTAAGGCAGACGAGTGAAGGCATAAGAACCCATGTTAAGGCAGTTTGTCTTCTTTAGTGATTATTGTGGCCGGGTTCTGTGTCTTGTGTTGTGTATCCAGCATATGTCTCACATGGCTGTAAAGTCATTTAACAACCTCACAGTCACATCTGCTTCACATTAGAAGGACGCAATTCCTCTGGACCCCATGGATCACCACATAAAAGACACCTTACTCCACATCCTTACACGGGCCATGCGAAGGGTTTTCTTAGTGCTGACAATCTTAACGTTATTTGAAGACTGCTTTACAAGACACAGACTAGAAGATTATCTCACAGAGACTGTTAGAACTATGTGTCTTGTTTCATTGATGCTTTTTTCTTGATCCTTTTCTTCAGTGAATTGAACCCATAACCGTCAAACTTCAATAAATCAAACACCAAAAATGTGGTCCACAAGGGACTGAAACCTGAGACGTCGACTGCGTAGTGGGAAATAAAAGCAGCCAAAACTGTGAAATCTAAAATGGATTATACAAGAAGTGTATTATTACAGATTGGCTAGATTGCTGACCTTGAATGGCCGTCCCATCTGTCATGGTTTCTCTTCCTGTGCGTACAGGGATGGAGCAGCAGCAGGGTTGAGGGCCCAGGCATCGCACTCACATGTTTGGGCCTCTTTTGATGGGGAAAATTAGTCAAACGGGGCTTCAAAAGCCAGCGGTTACTGTACCAGAGACAGATTGACTCCATGGGGCCACTGGTGCGTCCCGAGCCCTTGAGGGAAGGGAAGTCAGGGGGTCGTAAAGGCGGGTTCACTGGGAAGCAGATCAGGTATCGGGCTAGTGCAAGGCCCAGGACCTTTATGAGCTCAGAGGGACTCGGCAGGTCATAATGGTGACATTGAGGCGCCTGAGACCGGCTCTAATACTTCTTACCTGCAGAGAACACTAACACAAGACTGAGACCCAGACCAAAGCATGGGAAACAGACAGACCTCACAATAAATGTGATGTATCAAAGTGAGATCTTGAATAAAAACCAAACATGACTATGAAAAAGGATCCTGTCCGTGTTAATGTACATAATATTTCCTCTCAGCTGACTTTGTAATAATATTTAAAACACTAATGTGAAGAATGGCTTCATTTTTATCAAATGCTTTGGATCTGTATTATTATGTATTTGCTAAAATAACAAAAAAATGATGTTCCGCGAAGCATAATTGCCTTGTTATTACATCAGAGAGGTTGGGGACAGTGAATGAGTCCCATTTCTGAGAAACATATTGAACAGCAGAAATACTAGTCAAGTGACTTTTTTGCATCAACTCACAGCTCTTTCCAAAAGTAAAATGGTAGCCATCTGTGAGACTGACCTTGAGGTAAATGTTCCCCATAGACAGTATTTTAATGTTCTGACCCTTTAAATGGATAAAAAAGAGACTTGGTGTAGTGGTATGCATGTCATAAGCAAACCGCACATCAACACATTCAAAACACAATTAGCAATGAGCTCCTGTTATTTGGTCTGCTACAACCAATAAGTCCAACTAAATTACACTAAAGTTTTATTTTTTATTTAATAACAGTATTTACTCTACCATTTCTAAAGTTTGGAGTTGGTAACATTTTGTAAGTCTCTTATGCTCATCAAGGCTGCATTTATTTGATTAAAACTACAGTAAAAACAGTAATATTGTAAAATATTATTACAATTTAAAATAACTGTTTTCTATTTGAATATATTTTAAAATGTAATTTATTCCTAATGGCAAAGCTGAATTTTTAGCATTATCACTTCAGTCTTCAGTGTAACATGATTCTTCAGAAATCATTCTAATATGCAGATTTTCTGCTCAAGAAACATTTCTTATTATCATCAATGTTACCAGTTACTTCACACTTTACATGTAAATAAATTAAGATGATTACATAATGCATTACCCTAAGACTGCAAATCAGACTGGTGAGTCATTCACTAAGTCATCTGATGTCTGTAATATTATTTTTTACAGTGCGCTGTTTAATTATGAATTACTACTGAAGCTGGCAAATCACACTTTATCTAACCTTGAAAACCCCCACTGCTTCGCTAAGTCCGATGAGACCAAAACAAAAAAAAGAAAGAAATTAGGACAAGTGAGCTCATCAGCCAGTCCTATCAGTCAGTGCTATTTTTCCCACGTCTCACGCTTCTCCCTCCGTGGGTGAACTGCGATTAGCATCACACACACAAAAAGAGTCTCAGCGTTTTCCCAGCACACTCGCTCTCTCCTGCTCAGCACTTTGTGAGAGTTCCCTGTGAGATTCTCACACAGCAGCGCTCTGTCATCCTACCCCTCCACAGACGCTTTCTCTCTCTCTCTTACGTTTGCCTACAGTATCGCTTCCCAATGGCTTCATTCTTCCCCTTGTCCCGCATTGGCAGATTGTGTCCCCTGTGACTACACAGATACTTCACATCACAAAGCCCATCCGAAACTCAACATAGCTGACACAAGAAAAAATACGAGAAGACATGGGCCAAAAAGAACACAATAAACAAACAAAATCAAGCAGGACAGCACTTTCGGTCTCGACTGTGTTAATTGGTGCGGCCCCGGGAGGGACGCTGTTCTCACTGCTGTTCCAGATCCACCCCCCCCCCCATGTCCTCTCATAAACTAAAGCCCCAGTTAATATACATTGGATATTCTCTGTCTCACGGGGCTGTAAGGCAGTCACTCATTAGCAGGTTCTCAGGATAACAGGACGGGGTCAAAGGTGAAGTTATGGGAAGAGAGTGGAAGTGGGGGAGGGGTGGAAGTAGGACAGGAGAGGAGAAAGGTGGGGGTGGGGGTCAACAGTTATGCAAATGAGTGGGTCCAGATAACAAGACAGTACAGGCACCAATTAGCACAATAGATTATTCTGGGCTGCTAGATGTCATTCTGCTTTTATGAACCAAGCAATAAAACAGGACCACTGACAACTAAAAGGCACTGTGTTTTCCTCTTGGGATGTGCACTTTTAGAAAGTATACCCTGATTGGGCAACATGTTGTTCTTGTTACAGTGACAAATAGACATGAAAACAAACAGATCAAGAATTCGTTTTGGAGCTTGTTGCAGTTAATGAGAGTCTACAGGGGTTTTGTGTTTGAAGCTGTCGCCCACTTACCAGCGCTGAGGCTTTTGACACTTTGGACAATGACTTTCACGCTTGCAGGTATGACTTGTGTGGCCTTCATCATCAGCCTGAAATGACGTTTTATGGTGTTTAACTTACACACGTCCGTGCCACACACCAGTTTAGTGCGACATCTTCACATCCTAAACCCTGTGCTGAGCTTTCACACCCAACTGTAGATTGACACCATGTTCAACACTCATAATAGCACTACAGCAGTGTTTTAGTCAAGCTACAGTCTTCATCTGTCTTTCCAGGTCTATATGACGAAACCAAATATAAGGATGATTAAATACACGTCGCACATCATCTCTGTCTTTCTGAGCAAGCGCATAACGCAGAGGCCAATTGAAGCAGAGCTAAAATCGTAGACTCTCAGAAAAAAAGGGTACAAAAGCTGTCACTGGGGGCTGTACCTAAAGAGTGCATAGTAGTACCTCAAAAGCACATATTGAGACCAAAGGTGTACATATTAGTACCAAAATGATACATATTAGAAGCTTTTTAAAGGGTACTGTCCAAGGGGCAGCTTTTGTATTTGTGTGTATAATCTAGGTCTGTTATTCTGATTTGCAAAAAAATAGACTGATATGACTTTAGTCAAACTAAATGCTGGAATACACTAGACTTCAACGATTTGCAGTCAGAAGGAGCCAACGCTAGTTTGGAATGTTTGATTTTGGCCAGTCGGAGTTGATAGATTTCACAGAAAGTCAAATAATGTATGATGGGCACAGACTTAGATTTTTTTAGTTTCAGACTATGAATCCAGACGGAGGATATCCGACATGTTTGATATTTTGAACATATTTTAAAACACATTGTTTTCAGTTTCCTAGCAACAGTTTCTTGTGTTCAGATCTGGAATGGTTTGATCCTCAGTCATTTAGTTTATGACGCTGAGTTTTCATCTGTAACCATTTACAAATCCAACAAATGTATAATACTTAGTGTTTTAAAATCCAGTCATGTAGTGTATTTCAAGTATATGTGACATTACAAAAAGAAGTATTACTGTTTCAGTCTGTCTGAAATCCAATCATTTACAGTGCATGTAAACACACTTAATGAGACTAACTAAACAACACAAATACACCATGGTTCTCCTGAGCACTATTCATCCATATCAACAGTGGCTTATCTCTCCATTAATTACCATTGAAAGCACCTGGAGATCCACATAATGAGATCTCTTGATATTCTCCCAGAGGAGCCATCTCAGCATTCCCAAATGCCATTTAGCATTCAAATAACCAAAATGGGCTGGAGAAAAGGTTATTCACCTCAACAGCAACCCCACCCAAACCCCACAGCTGCAATATCCCATTGTTTTCAATGAAAACAAAGGAAACTGTTCAACATCTCAGTGCCTGATACCTCAGGGCCATTTAAAGCTACTTGCTACAATACTACTGTATAGAATGCCAAGTATTTAAGGGGGAAATCAAAACATATAAGATATAGTTAAAAATGTGGTCACTCTGACAACAGCATCATTGCATAGATCAGTTTGGAAGAGTCATGGGTGGCATGAGATCAATGAACCCAATTACAAAAGGACATGTGGTTACATCATAAAAACTGGCAGCGTTCTCAGAACCCAAAGGTTGGAAACCCAACTTACAAAAACCCACTCGTATTTGTGGCTGGAATGTGATGGGTGCTTCTAGTGACAGGCCTATTGGCATGCAGCAAGCTATTAGAATGAGAATAGAGGCCTGATGAGAGAGACCTACAGTAGTGCTTTAGAGCTTAATGGGCTTCGGGCAGCACAGAAACATGTCTCAGTTTTCAATGGTTGGTTCATTGTCTCGCTCAGCAAGGTAGTGGCAGGCCACAAAAGGGAAGGGTATAGGTTGAAGAGAACTCTTTCAAAGAGGCTGAGTGATCCAGAGCCTGATTCTCCCACAAACAGCAGCGTCCTTGTCCCAACTTCACTGTTCCAGCACTATACAAAGAGAGCCAAGCGGCTCCTTTCCCATCATTACACCTCCCACTTCTTCCCCAAACTGTAATCAGCCACAAAATGTTACTGTCAAAAGGTTGGGGAGATGATTTGCTTTGCTTCTTGTATGTAAATCACACATATGGTTCCAATGCTTCTCAAAAAAAAAAAAAAGTGTTTAATTGCGGTTCCAAATGGTTATACAGTAAATTATTGAGACGAATGAGCAGTTAATTAAAGTTTTCCTTATGATTGTAATTATGAATGGTGATTCGTGTCAGTGAAATATTTAATATCACTTAAAAGAGTTCTGGGAGCACTACATGTGTTATGTAATTTTGACACATTACGTACATTGAGCATTTGTGGTTGAGGACAAGCCCGGACTAGCCAGGGGTGCAATCTGAACCCCCACTGCTACAGAAAGGGCATTTAATCCATTGCTAAATTTCCTATAATCCATTTGACATGGTGGAAACAAAGCACAAGTTACAGCAACAGCAGCTGGCACTGTGACACAGACCCTGGCGTCCAACATCTGCAATAAATGACAGTCCAACAATCTGCAATTCTCAGAATAACAAAATTAAGTGTCCTCTAAAGGATCGTAGGATCTGGCAAGAATGACGGGTGAATCAAAGGCTTGGATGAGTCCTGGGAAAACAGACAATGTTTATTTGTTAAAGTTGCAGAAAAACAGAGGTGCAAACCCAAGTCATCCGAGTGCATTTTCTCATTGAGGAATATTTATTCCAAGGCTGAAATAAATGCACTGTGAGAGAGAAGGACATGATGTATAAAAAGGGCCGTGGCAGAAGCCAATAGCTCTGTTTATTCTCCCAGCATGGCTGTGCTAGCATTGATAGGATTACAGGTCACACCAGAAGTGAGAGCCAGGGGACTCCGCGGCCCCTCAGAAGCTGCATTATGTTTCCCTGCTCTGGATGCAACCGTAGAGGATATGCTCCACGGGATTTATAGCCCCAAAAAAGACAAATAAATAGAGAATGTTTTCCCCTCATCTGGCTAGAGTACATAGATACTTTTTTCCATCAACTGAAATAGATTTTACCCAGATGGGATGAATATAGTTTCATTGTATCATTGTATCATTGTGTACTTACAAGAATGATATCCAGGGCCATCACTGTCTGGAATACCATTTCATCCAAGGAGAAATAAACCTGGAAAAAAAGAAGGAAAGAAACAAGACAGTGAGACACTGAAGCTCCAAGGACAGTCTCACACTTGGCAGGAATTGGTGCTTGCATTATTCAATCGAACATTTCACAGATCCCAATTAAATATGTCAAAAAGCCATGACCACCATCTCAAAGAGCCATTTCCCCTTTAGTTGGGGAAAGAGTTGACTGTATGTCATCTATTGTATTCAATATTTGAAAGTTCTGCTTTGTAACTGGCCAAAAGGAAGAAATGCCTCCCCCCCCCCCCCCCAAAAAAAACAGATAAATGCTCCATTATGTGGATCAGAATGATAAACAGGAGACTGTAGACTGACAGACAACCACTAACCATCCCACTACATCCTTGGATATACCCACTGTACAAGGATACAGTGGGACGCCTTATAGCCGTCATCCTCACATACAGCTGTTGTGAATTTAACCTCCATCTTCAAAGAATCTGCCCAATGGTTGGAGGGAAAAGAAAAGACAGAGATAAAAAAAAATTAATATGGAACGGATGAAGAAAGGATGTGCCTTTATCAACATGATGCCATTTTACCACTCGGAACAGACCGCTCTCATTACCCAGAGTATCTATGTTTGTACTTGTGGGTATTAAGATCAAAGCGAGTCAGTTTGCATCAAGGGAACTGTTTAAACTGAATGGCCAGATAAGACAACTCTGTCCTCAAATACAGCTAACATGCTGAAATTGCTTTGTTTACCCTACGCAAACATTCAAATCCCAAATCAAACAGTTGCGCCAAGCCTAAAGAGTTTGTGTTTTGGCAGGCGGGAAATGGGGATATTCAGACAGGGAGCATCCAGTCTCATTTAGCAAGGATGCTTGCCACACGCATTGAAATGCCATACACCTCTCTTTTGTGCTGCACACATTTAAGTGACTATAATTAGCATAGTGGTAATCATATCCATTCCTCTGAGATTCTCCATCATTCTGCTCCAGATGCCATGGTGGGATAGTTGGAAGGGGTTGCAGGGTTGCTGCAGGAATGGGGTTGTAGCAGGATCACTGGGCATTCTTGTGGGGAAGCGGGTTGCGCTTGATGGGAGATTTCATTTAATTGGAATTCAGCGGTAATGTCTTCAAACGGGGAAGGATCCGGGATGTGGTATGGAGGGCAGATGGGGGAGCCTTTTTTTTGAGAATGAAAGAGAGGATGGAAGAAAAGAAACTTTTTTTCTTCCCTTTTTTGTTATCCACCAGAGGAGGGGGGGGGGGGGGGGGGGGTGACTGGCATGAATCTGGGAAACAAGCGGAACTTTCGCATTGTGTGGTTTAGTCCTGCTTTTCATTGCACAGATTGTCCGAGGAGTCTGACAAGAAGCCTGTCAAAGTGTTCCTCCATACCAGAGTAAAAAAAGGGGGCTGATCCTAAAAAAGAACAGAGGCCGGGGGAGGTTGAACCCTCTGCCTGGTTTCTTATACTTGTTTTAACACATTTTTTTGTTGGCTGCTTCAAAAGATTAACAAAAGATGCTGTCAGTCTGTTAGCAGCACTGGAAACTTTCACGCTTTGTCTTGGACCTGTAGAATTTCTGAATGAGCAGCACTTTTTTTTTTAAATTCTTAATTATATGTTCCAAATGACCATTTCTTGAGTGTCAATTATCTCTTTTATCATAAACCAAGTGAGTTATTCAGCCTGACTTGAGAGTGAGGCCTAAAATGTGGTGTTGGCTGCTTGTTTTGCAAGCAAGCTGTTGAGATGGCTAGGATCTAAAGCATTTAAGTCTGTCACCAGCAGTTGCCGAGCTGTCAGCTGGAAGTCATGGTCAGGGTCGTGCTACCAGCTCTACAGGCTCTTCATCCCAGAAGAGGCGCCATTTTAAAGCAAGCATAAGGATCATGCGGTTGTTTGAAGGCCCCACAAGGTCAGCTGCTGTGGATTGACTGGAGCACGCCATCATTGTGAGCTTGATTTGAATGTTGACGTTGAGAAATGGCTGGTACTTGATGTGATTCAACATGCCTGCAGTTGATGCTCCAAGTCAGTAGCAATCTTATTCTTCAGAGGTGAATCTAACAAAGACATGTTTTTTTTTTTGCAATAAAAAACTGATGTCTGTTTGTGGGACAATTTTGCTTTGTGACAGTCATGTTCTCGTTACTGTAAATGTAAAGAGGTTTACTGTAGGCTGTGACTTTAAATTTAAGTTAGCAATAAACTTCACAGAAAACTGAATCATTTACATTTTCATTTACTTCATGCAAAAATAAATAAACAAATTGATATATAGAATTGATAGAAAAAATTAAATAAATAGATTCTTATTATTTTTTATTTTTTTATTTTGTGGAAAATAAGACCCCACTTATGTATTATGTATACAGTGTATGCTTACAGGATCATGTTGCACTGAATAAAAATCTATATTTACATATTTGTACAGTTATTTTCAGCCCTGCTCCTGATAATGAAATATATGCAATTAACTGTGATTCTAGCACATACATAGTTTGTTTTAAAAGAGCATGTACTTTGAAAACGTTTAGGCCTGTTTGTCCTCTTCACCCTCCCCCCTCTTTGTCCCTCGCCTGCTGTCCTTTAACGCGTCCTCCCATTGACAGTCTCTCTGCGGTTCCCACAGCACAATAGCCATCAACGCCCCGCCTACTGGGCGTGACCAATGCTGTGGGGCAGTTTATAAAAGCCCCTCCGAGTTACCATGAGGAAACTCTCTCAGCGCTACTATGTTGCAGTTGTATGACACGCTTGTTTTTTAGAGTAGGCTATTGGAGCGAAGTTTAGATTAATGCAGTGTATATCACAAAAAGAGCGTCCTTCTCTTAGAGTTTAATAAACATGCTGAAAACGTACGGCAGTAAAGTTGCACTCTCCCTCGCGGGAGCGACCGTCACCTGTCTCGCGCTACTGTTATTTTTGTCGCAGCATCAGCGGATTCAGATGGATGAGATGCAGAACGAGAGTGAGGTCGGGTTGCGCTCACTGCAGAGTCTGGGGGAATCAGAGGTTGATGATGGAGCTCAGCCTGAGCAGAATGGAAAGAAAGGATTCTCTGCCTATTTTTCTAAGCTGACCCGCAGCAGGAGGGAAGCGGATAAGCCCACTGAGGCGTCCGGAGCGGCGACAGACGCGCCGCCTGCTGAGGACATCAGCGCGGATGACATCTTCATCGCAGTAAAGACCACTAAGAAGTTTCACCGGTCCAGACTGGATCTACTGCTGGACACCTGGATCTCCAGAAATATGCAGCAGGTATGTCAGTTTACACGGTTACAAAATGTTTCCATAACTTGTTGCCAGTTTTGGTTAGGTAGCCTACATTTCACCAGCCGGAAACAAATGGGATTTTATTTTCGTGATGGCTAATTGTGTTTAATATCAAGTCACGCTTGTATGTGTCTTTATACATATATTATATGTAAATATAATTAATTTCAATAGTCCTCATTTGAGATAGATCAGTATTATATATATATATATATAAATATTCGTGCTACATTTATATATATATATATATATATATATATATATATATATATATATATATATATATATATAAATGTAGCACGAATATTTTTATGCATTTATTTTCCAACAACATTGTTGCAAGTTTATTGTCCCTTTTGTAGCTTACATTACCTAATGAAATTACTTTACATGTGAACATTGCTGTTTCATGTTAAACACAATGGTGTTTCACTTCAGAGACCCTTTGGATGATGCCATTTATTGACATACCTAATAATTATAATAGACAGCCGATTAAGTAAAAATGTGTGAGAAAATATCTTATCAGCCTATCTATGTATGGTCTTAATACTAACAAAGTGTATCTACAAGCAGGACCCTAAAACTTTTAAAATTGTTGTTCAATATTATTATTTGCATGGCATATAAAAAAAAGGGGGAATTAAAAAAACCCCTCATATTCAAAGTCTCTCTTTGCTGTCTGTAGCAATTGCTGTATTGCTCACAGAGCAATGGGTGGCTGTAAGTCCCCCCTTCTCCCCTCCTGCTCCATTGTTTGGGGTGTCCCCGTGAATACGCCAGGGCTAAGGATGCATCACAGCAGCGGCTTCAGAGCTGTCCCCTTCTCAGCACTAACAAAGCGTCTTTCTGAAGGGGGAAAGAAAAGCTTTGCCAGCCCCTTGTCTCCCACTCTCCATGGGAACCGGGGATCTGGAGCAGAGGCTGGGTCAAGCTACCCAAGCGGTGGGAAAAGAGAGTCTTCGTTATAGAGATGCTGGGTGGCACAAAGGGACAGCATCTATAGGCAAGGAAAGGCTTTTCAGCAGCATGCCGAGTTGCTCACAGTATGAAAATACAGCTCTGAGAAACAGGCCTCTTTTGCAGCTAGCACAAAAGCACTCTCGGCACCTCGACAGCAGCAAGCACAGAGCAGTCAAAGTGATTTTACCCACCACCTAGAGTAGTCGCTTACACATTTTTACAAAAGTCAGTTTAATTTGCCTCGGGGCTCTGTCACAATCAGTTTCTCTCACACCTTAGACAAGAGGGGGGTTTATTATTGTCATTTGAATATGACACAGCTATAGCAACACTCTTATATGCTTGCAGAGTCTGAGTACAAAGATATGTTGTCTAGATATGTACTCTTTGTACTCATTATGTCTGTGAAGGTACTCTGAATATAGGAGCATGTGGAAAGTTAAAATTTAAATCAGACAATTCTAGCTTCTGCACTCATTCAGTCAGCTCAGATTTGTCTTTCACTATCCAGCTAAACTGATATGACCACTCCAGGCTTCAGGCAAGATTGGAAAACTAAGAGTTGATGCAAGTTAACCCACAGAAGAGAGAGTTAACAGCAGGGATTAATAGCAGCAGCTGGTGGGGAGCAGTGCAGACATAAAAGACCAGTGCAGACCAGAATACAAGGGGGAGTTCTAGGAGAATGAGTGCCAGGTGGCCTGGTCTCAAAGAACAAAAGATGGCTCTGATGCCAGCTATATGAATCCTAACATGTTCACACGGAGAGCCGCTCTCAAATTATTTCAACATTCACCTGTGCAACACCTGAGTATGTTAAATCCCAGTTATTGTCATCTGAACGGCCGGGGATTATCCCAAGGACTCCGGTGTACTGTTTGGCCACTTGCCACAATGGCTGGCACCAGACAAGTGTTTCAACGGGCCAGGCATTGTTAGACCTACAGCATGGGAACTTTGTCACATATGCCAAGTGAGATGTTGCGTGACCGACATTGTGAATATGTTCATAGGGGTTAGAATCTTTTGTAGGAAGGATCTTTCTAACTCGCTTACCTACTTCAAATGCTGCCCTGACGGGTGATGAACAGCTCACTGTCTTGGGCTGTTTACATGTAAACACTGAGAGTAGATCCAATCTGTGTCTGCTGTTGACACTTATGGCAGCCTGTGGCTCTTCTTGGTGGGAAACTGTCTTGTCTTTGTTTAGAGTTAGTCACGGTCAGCTAGAAGCTCCCCTACCCTTGTCAGTATTTCTCTGAGAGAATGAAACCCTAGAGCTCTGTTGCTTTCTGAGTACTTGTTTCTGATTATTAAAAGCATGTTTTATAATTGTCTTGACTTGATGAGTCAGGACTCTTGAATTGTGTTATTCTTTTCAATCAGATCTGCCCCATTTTGAATTGTTCACGCTGCAGCTTCTGGCTTCCGCTGTTTCTCTAAATTTCCCCCCTGGAACAATGCAGCTTCCCCAGTGAGAGAAATTCACAACAATGAGTGAACAGCCTGTGCCGTGGCTGTGGTATCCGGTGTCCAGTTACACAGACAGCTACCAAATGCCATTAAGATCAAATGCACACTTGGTTGACGCAGAAGAAGTACCATTACCAACCTCATTACTTCTATCTGAAATACTTAACTGCATAATTACTCACTGTTTAAGGCAGTAGTTTCTCTGGCTTAAGCACAAGATGGTGAAAGCTAGGCAGATCTATTGTGGCACGAGTCTGTGCAAGTTTCTGGTCTCTTACTGGCACAGGTAGAGGGAGCAGGGCTGTGTGGTGTTTAATAGAGGGAGTAACATCTCTCCAGTTCCTTCCTGGGTAGAAGGAGACAGACAGCCAGGCTCCTTGCTCTCCCTGCCCCCTGGGGTTTAGTCCTACCAACCTCTGCCCGCTCATCAGAACTCTAAACAACCGAACGAAAACCCTCATCCTTTCTTGTGTGCCGAGAATGCTGGGAAAAGTGCATTTAGAAGAAAAGACTTGACATTTATGAAAGAAACCACAAAAGGGTCATTTTGGCTCACAATATCTTCAATAAAAGGGAAACGGAGAAACAAAGCCTTGTACCACGAGAGGCCTCTCTTTAGTTAACCACTGCAGCTGTATGCAAATCCAGGCAAACATATTTAGGAATTACCCAGTGACAGCTTTACCCACTCCTCATTGTCTCAATGCAAAGGGACAGTGGGAGCAGGGTTGGGGGTGAGTGGCCACACACACACATTGTAATGCACTAATCAGCTCTGAGGTTTCTCTCTCTGTCAGTGCCCGGCCTGCCTTGGCAGCTGCCTGTGTGATTAGTCTGTCCTTTCAGCGGAACTCTGTGCAAACAGCGCCAGCCTCTGATCCTTTACCCAGCCCAACCGCCAGCCCTCCCTGAACAAACAGAGGCCTTGGGCCTTGGCCCCTGAGTGCTGCGCTAAACATCTGCTTAGAGTTTGTTCTGCAAACCAATCAAACATTATCTGGCAATGTTTGAACGTTCAAAAAAAATGCGACTGTGGAAAGGGGTAACCAGTCCACGTGTGTGTGTGTGTGTGTGTGTATGTGTGTGCTGGCATTTGAAAGGCAACAAAAAATGAATCCACTGTTGAGATAAAGATCACAAAATAGCTGAAGCTCATAAGAGAACGGTTTTGTAGCGTTGGTGTACATGTTCAAGGCCAGTTGGGTGTGGGCAGGTTGATCTGTTCAGACACGTGGCTGTGATAAGGCGGCGGGTGGCAGGTGCTGTCTCACCTGAGGTGGAAAGCAAACAGGTTAACGACAGTGCATGACCAGGGGCATGCAGCCTTTCATCAGTCTGTCTGAGGCGTGTGGCGTCGTCTTCTCAATGGCTCCTTTGAGCTGGGGCTGCTGCCTTGCACCTGCTCTGTCTTATCTCCCACAATGAGATCCTGATCCCACCCCTTCTATTTTAACGTTAACAAAACCCTGAGGGGTCAGACGTCAGTGAATGCACACTGGGGAGAATGTATATTCATCAATCCGAGTATGTTTGGGAGAATAGGACATGGCGCTCCTTTCTTTTCTTCCAAATGATTTGGCCATTCTTTTTTGGGACATTTTTAACATGTCTGAAGTGGATAGAGGGATGAAGAATGGAAAGACTTGGGAGGCGGTGAGGGGCAATGGAATGGGGGTGGTGTGTTGGGGGTGGTGGGGGTAATTGGGGTGGTCTGCTCCCCGCTTTGTCCTGGGCCTGGGATGCTTTGGGGCGCAGAGCAGTTGCCATGGAGAGACTGACAACAAGAACAAGGGGCCTTTATTTTGGGGGGTAGAGTTTGGCTTGTTTAACTTGCTGAGTTTTCCATGGCGTAAAAATCAGACAATGGTTCCTAATCAGTCCGCTTGGGATAAATAGCTCTCGAAGGCACATGATTCCAGTTTGGAACACGCCAATTCCTGTTTCGTCTTTGCTCTGGTGCAGTGATTCATTGATGAACTTGTGTGACTGCATTGAAAGAGCTAACTGGGCTTTGTCTTTGTTTTTGCAGACGTACATCTTCACGGACGGCGAAGATGAGGAACTAAAGAAGAAAATTGGTGAGTGTAGCTTCCTCAAGCGGAAGTCACAAGGCTAGAAACAAGCAGACATTCCCTCTTTGATTTGAGCATAGTTTGGGCTCAGTCTTCTAATCCTCTTAAAAAATCCTGTGCTTAGCTTACTGGGGCTGTTAGGGGGGAGATAGTAATAGGGCACGTGCAAAGTCACCTGACCTATCAGATAATGGCCATTTCTCAAGTGATAGACATAAGTGGAGTATTACATGAACACTGACATTATCCATCTTCTTGTACAAACAGGAAGCCATGCCATCAACACCAACTGCTCTGCTGCCCACAGCCGCCAGGCTCTGTCCTGCAAGATGGCAGTTGAGTATGACAAGTTCATTGAGTCCAGAAAAAAGTAAGCATTGTATGATTATTGTTACATTATGAGTACTTGTTTTAGTGTCAAAGCAAACCATATTGGATTTTCTAATGATATCTCTGTCTGGTTTAGGTGGTTCTGTCATGTGGATGATGATAACTATGTGAATGTGAAGACATTGGTGAAGTTGCTGTCCAACTACCCTCACACTCAGGACATGTACATTGGCAAACCCAGCTTGGACAGGCCAATTGAAGCCACAGAAAGACTTGGGGACAACAAGATGGTAGGTTTTCCAGAATATCCTCAACTTTTATATACATTGGTTGTAAAGATGAGGAGGAGTGCTAAGAACAGAAGCTGATGTTTTTGTTTCTCCATTGCAGAGACCCGTCAATTTCTGGTTTGCCACAGGAGGTGCAGGCTTCTGTATCAGCCGTGGGCTAGCTTTGAAGATGAGCCCTTGGGCAAGGTGCAAAAACTTTTCAACTATTGTAATGCAGCATCTAAGAACACAATGTTTTAAGATATTAATAGACTTTATGTTTACTTTTTTATGACAGTGGTGGCCATTTCATGAACACTGCTGAGAAGATCCGTCTTCCTGATGACTGTACCATTGGATACATCATCGAGTCAGTTCTTGGGGTTCCTTTGACTCGAAGCAGCTTATTCCACTCACACTTGGAGAACCTGCAACAGGTGTCCAAATCAGAAGTACACAAACAGGTAATGCACTTTTAAAGAAAGCTTGATACAGGAACATCTTGGTTCTGTAAAATACACTATAGTTGTATTAACACAGTGTTTCATTCGATTTCATTTAGATTTCATTGAGTTATGGAATGTTTGAGAACAAGAGGAATATCATCAACATGAAAGGGGCTTTCTCTGTTGAGGAGGATCCATCCAGGTAAGACACTTTTCTTAACATTCTAGATCATATTTGGATGTTTCTCTTATTTAAGTCTGCATGCATGTACTAATATAACCTCTTTGTTTAAAACTCTCTCAGGTTTAAGTCAGTGCACTGTCTGCTGTACCCAGACACTCCGTGGTGCCCTCCTCAGGTTGCCTATTGAGGCGACCGGCTCCTCTGTTGTATCCTCGTCCCTCACTGCCTCGGTATCTGAAAGGCATGAGGGACCAGTGTGTTATTGAGCCGTGTGGCCTCTGCATTTACTCTGCAGTGGCGCACGGCTTTCCATGGTTATACTGGGCTGCTGTGCGGCCCGCCTTTAAACTGTTCCTTCCTGCCTGGTGCCAGATCTTCCTGTCCAACTCAGACATGACGGAGGGCCCGGCTTTCAGAAGGACGCTTTCAGCGCCAAGCTTTGCAGGCAATCAACTGTGCTTTATGTCGTTATTGTTGCTTGTATCCCATTTGCAATTCTCATAGAATGCAACTTTCTAGTATACCCAAGCCTTTTGCCAGCTTTATGTGCTTAGTTTTAAATTCTAATTAGCAAATTAGAGCATACTTTATATTTTATTCTCTCCAAATACCATTCAGGATGTTCTTTCCCTCAGGTTTGATTTAACAATTGAAATCTTTAAAATAGTCGGAGCAGATAAGTAACATGGGTGCTTTATTATTTAGTTCTAAAGGACTCCGGACAAAATTAATGAAATGAAGGTCTTTTATTTGCAAATTTATTTCTTTGATGTCAGTGTTATTATAATTATTATTGCTATTAGTTTTTTTATGATATTTTGTGCTGGCAATAGGCAAATTTTCCAAATATGCTGTCAGGTTATTTTAATCTGTGGCGTATGAGGATTAAGCACTTTTCTCCCTAAATCCTCTGGGCATTTTATGGTGATTGAACTGTTATAACTTAAAGCTGTGTGAAAAAGCACCAAGTGGCCCAAATTTTTAGATCTTTACATTATTTAATGCCAATGCATTTACACAATCTTGGCAGATAGATATGAGATTTCTGGCATGATTTATTATATATATATATATTTAGCTTTCGCTCAAAGATGTACTGAAGTGGGAGTTGCACAGCTTGGTTTGAATGAACTGTTGGTTGCTCAAGTAAAGTATCGCTTAGCAATCGCTAACTCTTGAATTGGCACCAGGGCCACTGTCAACACAATGTACATTGTTAAAACAGATGGCAGCTAAAGTTTAAGACGTGTTTATAGCACAGATCCGAGTTCTATGATTCCTCTTGCACAAAGCGGTCTGGCCTAGAGCCATAGTTTTCCCCATTCCTTCACGGCTGGCAGTTGGACATCACTATGCCGACTATACAAAACATGTTAAGTGTGAGCTTTACATGAGCAACAACAGTGATCCTAACAGAGTTTCGGTTTCTCTGTGGGAATGACCCATATTGGGTGAGTCTGTATATATTATGTAATAGCAGTATTTATGTACTGTGCCATTTTAAAACAATTGTATTTGTACATAACTGTTTAGATATTCTATGCATTTTGGTCACCTATGGATCAGGCCTAGTTCTGATGAGTCCTTTAAAATGTCTCTCTCTTGTCTTTTAAATGCTCTGAAATTTGCTAATGGCTGTAATTTATAGTCCAGTATCTGGATTCTTTGTTCAAATGTTGTCCTCTCAGGGATCACAATCCTGATATTTTTACCATGGGCTGCCTTGGTAATTACCCATTCAGCTTTTGAATAAAGCATATTCGCTAAGAAACTTTGCTGCACTGTTGTTTGTTTTCTTTCTGACATATTTCAGATTTAAAGGCATAGTTGACCCAAAAATGAAAATTCTGCCATCATTTACTTACCCTCATGTTGTTCCAAACCTGCACAACTTTCTCTATTCTGTAAAAAAACAAAAGGAAAAATTTAGAACATCTTTTATACAATCCAGTTGAATGGTGACAACAGATTTTCAGTAGTTAAAAACTTAAGTTTTTGTTTGTTTCTCACACAAATCTAACATATGAATCATAGGGACCACTTTTTTTTTTTCACCCACAATGAATGGTGACCAGGTGCTGACAATCTACTTTCACTGTATAGAAGAAAGCAGCATTGTCATTTTAAAAAAACTTTTCCTTCCAGTTCCTCAAATGAAAGAAAGTCATACTGGTAACGAGTACAAAATGACATACTTTTCACTTTTTATTTGGTGATCTATCACTTTCAACAACATCTAAGACAAACAGTGAAAAGGACACACTAAGCGCAACACAGACGACTTGCATCAATCACTGGAAGTAAAATCATTGCCAGACCGCAGAAGTTCAGAGGCCAGTGTCTCTTACTCTGTCAAAACTGTTGTGAACTGTTACTGAAGCATGCAAACAAAACAAACTTGGCCTCTCGTGGGTTTCGAGTGCTGGCACTTACCCATTGTGTGTTGCTTGCTGAATTAATGAAACACACTTGAAAGTTTAGTCTCACTCACACATAATTTATTATTCTACAACAAATGCCATGGGAAAGAACATTTCCTCACAACCGGTTCTTTCAACACACTATATAAGTAACGTCATCTGAGGCCTTGAACATATAGGGGAGAAAGAGTTAAGATGTGTCACCACCTTAATTTAGCCAGCTGTGACCATTAAAATATTCTAATATAGAAATATTAGATGTTTAATATAGTTGTTCTAATATTAAAACTTTTTTCTTGCTGGTAATTGAGCAAGTAAAAGGCCTTTTAGAATAATTCTTAAAATGTCCACCTTCAAGTCATGGCACATGTATCTTTTAGTTGTAAAATCTTTAATGATTTTTTAAAGTAAACATACGAATAACTTTATACATTATATTTCAAGATTATCATACTGTGCTGAAGCATTTAGGTTACTTGACTATTCATCAATTTATAGAAAAATCATGTTAAAATGTATCAAATATGACACATTTGAGGTATGCTATTTATACATCTATCGATCATCATTGTATTTGGCACCCACAATTAAAACTACAGAGCTGCGATCATAAAATATTATCTTAGTTAGACATAGTATTGTGAGATATAGAGAGATAACTGCTATTTATATGCATTTTATGCAAGTAGTCTGCTATATTGGTAAAAAGATTGAATTACATAAGCCGTCAGAATTGTATCTTACTGTAAAAAGCAATCAGTTGACTTAAAGTGAGGAAACCCATTGCCTTACAATTATTAAGTAAATAAACATCATGCGTAATTGAAAAAAATAAGTTATGTGAACTTGACAAATCCACATAACTTAATTTTTTCAATTACGCAAGAGTTTTTACAGTAACAACAACAACTGCAACAAATATTAGAAAGCATATTTTGTTCTGCTCTACTGTAGGTTATGGATGGACACAGCTGCATGAAATAAAGTTAGACTAGTCTGGTCTCATTGAAAACATCAGCAGAGAAAGAATATAATATGATTGACATAATCAGAATCAGTAATATGTGCATTTTGAAGACTTCGGATTCGGATTAAGGAATTCCTCCACATAAATGGGAGGTCAACAACAGAGATGTTGTAAATGTTATTGCAAGTAGATACAAATCCTTTTATTCCTTCAAACATTAATAACAGGCTGAGGTCATATTTTGAGAACTCAACCACAAACATTAATTCCACACCCCGATGACACTATTTAATATACTTTTGAAACCACAATTTTTTACATTCCAGTCAGATCACAAAGATCCTATAACAAACATAATCATGTTTTTATTAAGTCACATCTGTGCCTATTTTAATGGTGTGAGAGTTTATATTCTTAAGCCACGACTGCCTGTTTTCCCATGAGTCTGAGGGCAGAGAGGGGATTTCTGCATTCTTTAGGGTAAGTCTTAGACATGGATCACCCCAAAATTAACCACTGTACCAAAAAGACTTACTTCAATGAGTCTGAATCATATTTCTTCCTCCCAAAACCCTCTTTAAAGACTTCACACAGTCCACATGTCATATGTGGCTGCAGATGTCAGAAAACATGTCTGCAAGAGCCGAAGCATCAGACACATTTGAGCATGTGTTCGCTCTCACTATACTGTAATAAACCAAACCTATGATTATGGGTGTACTGATCTTGGAGTCTGCATTCCAAGAAGCCCAACATCTTTTTTATTTAGGCTGAATACTACATTCACACTTAAGGTGGATAGCGAGATTGAATTATGCAAAGCACTCTTTGCAGGGCAGACAGCCAGAGAAAGGTAATCTGCCTAAAGGAAAGATAACTGCCTAAACAATACTGAGGGAGTTATTAGTTAAAAGAAACCAGGTGCCTCTCACCCGACTGTACACAAAACACTCAAAACATTACATCTTCAGTGTGGCATATAAACAAAGCTGCCTGTACCGTAACCAGAACTACTTGCTTATGACCTCAAAATTATAGTGAGGGTTATCAATGTGTAAGCTACACCCAAACATCCATGCCATTCATCAACCTGAAGGGCTTATTAATGAGTTCTGCTAACCACTTAGCTAGTTGGTATGACAAACATTACAGAGAACCGAGCGTTAGAAAAATAATCCATTTCCGTTCTCATCCTCGTGCCAAATTCTCATTTGTAATTAAGACCTCAAGGTTTGTTTTGACTGCTTCTGCACTGATGCGTGAAATACAGTCAGACCACACAATGTCTGAGTCCAAAAGAGACTGGAAAATGACTCAAAAAGTAAAAAAACAAAAAACAAAAAAAAACTCTTGGATTAAAACACTACCGATCGCTCACTTGACCTTTATGCATCTCGCAATGCCAGTTCCACCTCAGAGAGCCCAACAAAAACACAAGAGCTTTACCGAATGCAAAAACATCAGGCCACAAACCCACATAGTGGTTCACCAGACAAATAAATGGTTGCTTGAGCAAAGCGACCGTTGTATGGTTTCTTGGAAAAAAGATGGCAATGTTTTTATTATGAGTCAGAGGGCCCTGGGGTCCTCATATCTTTACATTCTCAAACCTTTTGAACTCTCGAAACTGATCACAGCAATAAACGGTCTGTATTTTTCCCCCCTGTTTTTGCTCAAGCTACATTCATATCGAACTTGATATTATCTGTCTCTAAGTAGAAATGTTTTTTTTTTTTTTTTTTTTACACAAATCCAGTGGCATTTTCTATGTCCGATTAAAAAAGGTGGTGAAAGAAATTATGTAGCACCAAATCTATATGTACAGTCCAACATCACAAAACTTATGGGGTGCATAAATCCAACAGAAAAAAAAGTAGAACAAAAGGATCCGCACAGAACGAATAAGGCAAATGCTCTCCAACTGTTCGTTTATTACTTCAACAGAGGCCTCAAAAAGACATGCAAAAAAAGTGCTGTGCAAAACGTTTTTGAGTGCCATATACGATTAAGAAAGGCAACAAAACTGTAAAAGGGCTTGCAAACTCATAGTGAAAGCTTCTGTTAGATAGCAATCAATCAGACAGGCTTCCTGCCAATTCTACAGAAATAACTCCTCTCATAAAGATGTTACTTTCATTAGCGTTATCATCTTTGTATCAGATGTGGTTACTAAAACCTCCTGAGCATTTTTAGCATGTTGTTGAGCGGTTATTAAGGTGTTTTGAGCACTGTTATTGTTTATGTAGTTTGCGGAGTTACAAAGTTCAATACTTTAGGGTTAGGAGTTTGTTCAAGTCAGGTATTGTGATTATCCAACGCCATCTCACGACCAATTCGTACGAATTCGTACGAGTTATTAAAAGGTGGCTAATTCGTACTAATTCATACGACCTCACTCGTACGAATTTGTACGATTTGCCTAAACCCACGTGATGGGTAGGTTTAGGGGCGGGGTCGGGGTAGGTCATTCGTACGAATTCATACGAATTTGGTAACTCGTAAAATATGTACGAATTAGCAAAAATCGTACGAATTTGTACGAGCGAGGTCGTATGAATTAGTACGAATTAGCCACCTCGTAAAATTCGTATGAATTGCCGTGAGATCGGGTTGGATTATCCAGATAAAAGTTTGAATATTTAATAAATAGAAAGCAATGGCAAGGTTGCTTTTAAGATTAGCATTTAAGATTAGCATTAAAACTAGTCACCGCTGTCATGCTAATCTTAAATGGTTACTTTTAAAAGTGACATCATCACATGACACAAATACTCTTAAACTTGTTAAAGGACAACACATGGTCCTTCGAGGCCAGAGACGAACCAGCGACCTAAGGATTCCTTAAAGGACAACACAGTCACTATAGTAGCCCCTTTTACTCAGTAATCCCAGAACTAAATTACCGTAAAATTACCAGAATGATTTATCGGTAAATACACAATTATGCTGTTCACAAAAGTAATGGCGTTCTGGCTTTTTACCGTTAACAGACCATCCGCACAAAAATACTGGTAAATTCTGAAGTTATTGGAAATGATCTTTAAACGCAGAGGAGAGGAGAAGCGTTTTAGTTTTACAATCTGGTCAATTTGACAACACGTTATTATTTACATCTGACAGCCATTTGGTATGATCACACTGAACGCATTTTTGCTCTTAAAAACGTGAGACGTGCATATCTCACCGCAGAGCCGTAGCGCTGATGATGATTGGAAAAGAAAGCAGGGTCAATAGTGCGATGCTGAAAAAGCTGTCAAAGATCTCCATCTAGCACATATTTACATAGAAAAATGATTAAAAAGCAGCGGAACTTTTATGATTGACCCAGTGCGCGTTCGGACCTCATATGTGCTCATACCTGTAATCTTTATTCTTAAACAGCATCATACCGGTAATTTACTCTGTTTCAACTTCTCATACCGGTAAATTGCCAGAACTGAATTACTGGTAGATTTTAAAAGGTCCTGTTCACACATGATCTCCTCCCGGTAATTCTCTTCAGTCAACTCTTTTGAGAGGATATAATTACAGCGAACAAGCGCCTGCACACCACAGCAGTTCTCCAGGCCTCCCAGCCACTGGCTGAATCTGTAATCCCTATGAACATGTGCTCATACGAACTGAGGGACAATCTCCTAATCCAGCTATCAGATATCCTCGGCCATAGAGCCTTTACCTCACTGAGCAAAAATGTCTGTTTCAGGGATTCTCATGGAGGGTTATCAAGCATGCTGAGAGATGTCTCCTGGGTGTCCCAAGTGTTGAACAGTCATTCATTCAGCAGTTCATTTGTCTGTACATTTTTTTTGACTTCCTTGGCAAAGCTGCCTAGATGCACTCTCACCTGGATGACAACAAACAGTCAACTAATTTCAAGGTTTTGTTCCACATTTTAGAAACCAGCATACATTTGAAATAAAACACCAGGAGACAATGTTCTGCCAATAGCGAGGCTAAATGTTATGTGTGATCTCATTCATACTTCCTACAAGCAGATCTTTCCAATGGCTCATTCTGGAAAATATGATCTTTCTTTGGGCCCTTTTAACTTTCTTTCATCAGTGTCTGGCATAGGCTACATCTGCATAAATTAACATTTGACTATTTCCAATTGAAACAAAGATTGGGTGGGACTGTATCCTGTATTAACTGTATCTAAATATTCAATAAAAATGGAATTGAACTTTGAAAAGAAAATCAAGCAATCTTACAAAGTTGCATTTTCACAAATAAATAGCCTAAGCCAATACACACTTCTAAGAATGTAATGATGTAGAAATATCGGTAATAACTTTTTTTTTTTTTACAGTGTCCTTATTACATTGGTTTACATGTTGTTACTGTAGTAATAACTATAAATTATGCATAATTACATGCAACTAACCCTAAACCTCTAGTAAGTATATGTAGTTCATTATTATCACACAGTAACACGGACACAAAGTGTAATCGATATATCTTACTAAAATCATATGAGGAACTAAGCTTCATCCAATGGACTGAGAATCTTGCTCCCCCAAAGCTGGGATGAGTGTGTGAACTACTCGGGGGGGGGGGGGGTGGGGGGGGGGGGGAAAGTGATCTTTTGGTGATTCTCTGATGCAAAGCAGAATGCAAATAAGCAAAAAATCAGTTAAACTCAAAGATTTCTCTCAGGGCAGGACAGGGCAGGGCAGAATGGTGCTTTTAACTGATAAACAAGTTTATTCACTCTAACAACTTCAGTTGAGCCAATCAGCCACATCCTGCAAAGGTGCATGACAGGACAGTAATCAATTAGCCCCTTTCACACAGCAATCCCGGTAAATTACCGTAAAATTGCCCGAATGACTTTACCTGTAAATACACAAATATGCTGTTCACACAAGCAACAACGTTCTGGCTTTTTACAGGTGAGAGACATTCCCACATCAGCTCCAAAATACCGGTAAATTCAGTGATGTCAGTCATCGGAAGTGATCTTTAAACGCCGCGTCGTTGGCTTCATCCGCCCACACAGAGCACATTACCGGTAATTTACTGGTAAATTGCCGGAACCAATTTGTCAGGATTTTTGAAAAGGTTCTGTTCACATATGATCTCTTACCGGTAATTTACCAGTAAAGACTGTATGTGTGAAAGGGGCTAATATCAACAACCAACTGTTATGAGTAATAAACCCAACTGCTTTCCTCCTCAAGGTTTCAGTTTTGACATGTCATCTTCAACGGACACAACAGACAGAACCTCCTTTAAAAGAAATGAGTCATGTTCACTTTAACTGGAGAGTTCAACTCTCCTGCCCTTTAGCACAATGCTGTTTTGGTGTAGAGACGCTTTTCCTGCAGTTGTTAATTCTTGAGGTATTCTGGGGTATTCAGAGGCAACGTGGTGCACTAATGTGGGCTATACCTTGTTAACTTTCCCTTGTCCCTGCGCTGTGGTGGGAAAGAACACGGAGGTATATAAATCGCGACAGTGAGGGGGAATAAAGCTGACAAAATGGGTAAGAAGAGAGCGTAAGGCTCGGAATAAGCAGCCTTAGATGTTTCTGAATGGTGTGGGTATTAGAGAAGAGCAATGGGTGGAGTTTGAGAGAAGTTAACTGACAATCAAAGCCAGCACTGGAGGAATGCCTGCTTCTCCACACTGCTCTTAAATAAAGGAGAGGGGACAACAGGATTGAGTCTTTCAGAGTGGCCTGCTCCTTCCTGCTGGTGGAGAATGATGTTAAAAAGAGCCAGTCGGGTGTGAGGAATGGGTATGCAGACCCCCTGAAGACAGCTGCCCTTCTGTATGGATCTGAGGAATCTGCCCTGTCACCATGACTCAAAATCTTCTCCATCAAGATAGTGTAAAGACAACTGAAATTGACCTTTCGTTAGGCCTCGCCCTCCTTGGTTGCCGTTGCATTCTTTATTCTTACACGGGCCGGATTGAATTTTGATATCGGAAAACATTTTTAGGTAACACTTTTCAATAAGATCTCATTTGTTAACAGTAGTTAATGCATTAAATAACATGAACTAACAATGAGCTACACATTTTTACAGCATTTATTAACCTAAATAAAAATTTACGTGTTCATGTTATTCACAGTGCATTAACTGATACAACTTTGGATCTTAAAAAATATATATATATATATTAGAAAATGTTCAAATGAACATTAATCGAGATTAATAAATGCTGTACAAGTAACTGTTCACTGTTTCTTTAAATTAACTAATGTAGTTAACTAATTGAAACAAACCTTATTGTAAAATGTTAGCAGTTTTTATTTCCATTTGTAGTTCTTCAAATAAATTGTTAAATTATGCAATTATGTGGTTTTAAAAATGTGGGGACTGGAAAAATTCTCCAATTTTGACAGCATAAATGAACATCTGCTAGGAAAGCCCCCAACAGTTTCTTTCCTGACAAACAGAAATAATTTTTCAAGCAGATGGTTTCAGATGATAAAACCCCTGAAGATATATCACCTATGATCAGGCACATTGATATGTCCACAAATAAAAGGTCACATCAACAGAAAAGGTCCAAGCGTGAAGTGAGAGGAAGCCACAGTAAATGTGCTGGCATTAAGCCCTGTGTCTAATAAAAGCAAATCTGCTATGGAGGGGTGTTTCACAGGAGCCTGCATGGCATCACCCTCATTTCCATTCACTTAACCACTCCACTGCATTCGCAATGCATTCCTGAGGCTCAACAATAGGGGCCTAACTCAATTTCCAATTAGGCTGTGCAGAATTCCATTTGCGATCCCAGTTACGGAATAAACCTGTGCCATTTTGTTTTAGAGGGAAAAGGGGTCCTGTAACACATACGCAAGCGTTTCATTTGTGTGGATTGGTAATTTGTTTCTTTGATGCCTGTTCACATTTTGAGTTTGTGACTTGTCTGGCTCTCAAAAAAAATATACGCTTTACATTTTTATTGACAATGGAAGGAGACAAGCAGGGCGTGCTCTGTAGAGATCCCTTTATTATGTGCTTTCCCAGAAGTCCACCCTCTTCCCCTTCACGCACACACAGGCCCAGTGAGGCGGCAGCTGCCTGGCGGCTGACAGGAAAGCTACTATGGTGGGTGTCTGTCCTGTTTGTGACACTGACCCCCATGACTGAGGTCATAAACACAACACTGGGATTTCTGTTTTCCTGTCAGCCCCCAGACAGCATTCGATGCGTTTGACTTGACTGAAAAATCTTTAGGCAACATTTTAAAACGTAGGCCTAACACACGGAGCTCCAAACATTCGCACATTCAGAGAAATAAATAGAAGTTGTAGGAAATGTTGGTTAGATGTTACAGTGAGTCTTAACAGATCAAACACTAAAGGCACATGAAAAATTTGGTAAAAAATAAAATAACTTTTAACAGTAGCTAATATATCTTTGTGTATGTAGGCCTATATGAAATACAGAAATTATTAAATGCATTAATGTAGTGAAATTCAAAACCTCTTAGGCCTACTTTTAGTCTTCAGTGTTATATAGTAGGCCTAAGTCTACAGATTTTCAGTAGCCTATGTAAACAATTACCTATAGAATAGACCAACTACATGATATAATATGAGCAGTAAATATTAGACCTTTTATGTCGAGAAATGCCACGATGCAATGCTCTCGACCGTCCATTTCCAGTGAATTTGATGAATCTGTTGCAATTTTTACCATCTTTCTTGACTCATTTGCCTACTTAATGAAACGGACAAAAGCTATTATTATTATTATTATTATTACACAACGTTTGATTAAAAGTTTTAAATTACTAGACAACTCACCGGAAACGGTGAAAGTAAACATGCTACGTGATGCCATGTGACAACAATGTAGAACAAATAGCGTTCGAAACGTTAAAAATAAACTGTTTCACTTACTGTTTTTTTTTTTTTATATATTAGGTGGTACTCGGCTATATAGCAAGTTGTAAGCTGGTATAGCCTACCTTTCAGAACTTGTCCATAGTAATGTAGCCTACTTTCTTTTGAATGACACAATGCTGCCCTCCTGTGTTTAGGTTTATAGGCTAGATAGAACGAAGTCAACGGTGCGCTTATGCACAAGCCATGGGGGAGTGATTGAGTATAAAAGATGAATGGAGAACGTACACTCATTATAGGCTAAATACATTCAAAACTTCAGAACCGCTTTCATGAAGACAATATCAATCAGTGTTAAAGCTTTGGAGATGATGCTGCAGTAGCCTACATGGATTCTTTTGTACTCATCAGTAGGCTATATAAAAAAAAAACAGTTTTCTGTAAAAATAAAATAATTCTCATCCTATCACTCTCTCAGGTCTTATATTTCATATAGCAAATAAGTTATACAATATCTGAATAAAAGACAAAACAATTACGCTGAAGCTCATGTGAACAACTAAAAAAATGTCTAAAAGCTGCTTTAGTCTATATTTAAAAATATATCTATATATATATTTATTTTATTTGATATCTTTATCTCTGTACAGTCTTTGCTGTAGTGATACAGAAGATGTTCATGGCCACAGTTTGCCATTTTAAAGGGTGCAGCTTATGTGGTGTGATTTAGCCTAAATCCAGTATAAAAAAATGTTAATGACTAGCTAAAAATTATTAAATAATTAAATGATCTTTCACACTTCTCATGTTGGATTAATCAGAATCAACACCATTATAATCCTGTAATCTAAATATACTCACCATAGTTACAAATGAAAGTTCTGCAGCAGAGAGATGAACAAGCTAATAGTTAAACATAAGACACATGTATCAGTTAATGTTAGGTTTAATCTTAAAGTTCAAGCTCAATAAAACATTTACAACATTTTAGTAACTGAAAAAAGTCATCCTACAGTGAAGTCATATAAAAACATCTTGATAAAAGACCAAAATCATTTATTTGCATGAAAGAGACAAAATATTTTGTGCTTGCTAAAATGTCTAAAAATATACCAGACTAAAAATAAAATGATAATTAAAAATCATCTGTTTGTACTATAACAATTCAATGTCCTTAATGGGCCATTTTCTTGCAAATATTTCCTTAATGTACTGTAATACATTATTTTTCCAGTATGACATTACCAAGGAGTAAATGGCGACATAAATTCAGAGATCGCATCATCACAAACGTGGTCATTTACAGAGAAAAATAAAGATACTCCCACAACGTCAGGCTCGTGTTCACAGGTGTCTCATTTGGTTGCTCAGGCCACGCAGAGCTCACGAGAGAAAAAGTCCACTTTAAACATGAAAAACATTTAGATTCACAGAAGGTACAAAGCTGTTGGTTATTGGCACAGTCAAGGATGTACAGACCTCGTCATTGATAAAAAAAAAGCATCAACCGAGAAACCAATGCAAGCGTCAGTAGCACACAACATGGCTCCACTCCACATTTATAGGATGACCATGCTTTGAGAAGCAGACAAAGAAAAAAAGAAATAAAATGCTCAGTCAAATAATGAGCTGTTTGTTTATAGCTGTGATACATCCCTTTAATTCTCTTCACCATGAAGTTCTTGCTTGTTTTCATAAAAGTCCAGGAGTCTCTGAGCAACTTTGTGACATTGGCATTTGTTTTAAGTCCCCCATCCGCATTTTCAAAGCATGCATACGTGCAGTGCCCACACGACTTTCTGTGAGATGGAAAATCAGGACTCAACAATAAGAATGACCCACTCGACCGGGGTCAGCATGAGACTTCACTTATGAACCTTTATCATTAATTTAGAGCTGTCATTATTCTGTGTATATATATATATATATATATATATATATATATATACACACACACACATACATACATACACTTCATATTTAATGTGAACAATATCTAAAATGTAAATATATATTAATGAAAAAAAAAATTATACACAAATCTTCAGTAATTTTGTTGGACTAATAAAAACGTATTGTTGAGCCCTGAATATGTGGTAAGGACATGACATGGACTAAGTGTCCTGAAATCCAGACGTTGGCAGTATGAGGGAAGAATGTGGTCCTGAGGTGTGTGAATGTGAGACAGATGATGCCAATGGTATGAGAACATAAGCACCCTTATATGAGGTCCAGAGCACCAGAGAGAGGTCTTCTGAGGAGAAAAGGGAGTTCACCCAGATCAGATGCCATCTGTTGGCCTTGTGTGTCTGTGCTCTCATCAAGGAGAAAATATTCAGTTTGACAGCACATCACTTTTATGTCTTCTTCAGGGATGGCAAGATTCCTCTCAACTCTGGGAATAGAAGCAATTTGTGGTACAGAAGCAACAAGCCCAGGAAATTGTGGGCTTTGAAAGTCACACTGAATTACAGCAAAAGTTACTGAGGCTTGCGGTCTCTCTTCTGTTTCTTTGAGAAGAAGAAAAAACAAGACAGGCCACTGATGACTTCACTTCCTGCCATATTGGTGCCCCCCTCCCTGAGGACTCAACCGATCAGCAAAATTAAGGTTCAAATGTTCAGTTTACATTGTGTACAGTACAATGAACTCCTCTCCCAGCCTCTTGCCCGGAACTGATAAGCGATGATGAATCGTCTTTGAGCTGGTCCCAGTGTCTCCGTGTTTGTACAGTATTAGGACAAAATAATGTTCAGATAAGGTCCCAGCATCAGACAAAGCAATTTTAGATTCATGCTGAATTCAAATTAAATGGAGTTGAAAATATTCGGATGCCGATGCAGTTTGAGGTTGTCCAAATCATCAGGGTTTGGTCAAAATCCAGATCTCTCAATTTCCTCTGTTAGGCTGGTTTGTCTGGATCTGTTTTTCCAGGTTTTCCAGCAATGGCAGTGGATATAGCCAAGTTAAACGAGTAGTTTGTTTAATGCAGTCCATGTGTTTTGAGGAAAAAACCCCAACAAGGATTTCATTAGCTACACAGCATCTACAAACCTTAATTTCACACGAAAACTCAAGCCTTTAAATGAGATGAAAGGATCCATTCTTCCCACAACCAACGTATGCTACAGATTTAGGCCTGAAACATACTATACGCAAGTACAGAAAGGCAAAAGCTTGATTTCATGCGTCATACTGAAATTCGTAACGCAACTAAAGTTTGCTAAAGCGAGCATTAGTTTTTATCTCATTTCAAATGTTTATCTTTAAGATCCATTACTGTCATGACAAAGCAACTTTTTGAGGAGAAACTTGGGCTGTGTTCGAAATCACCCCCTATAGCCTTATATAGTGCACTATTTGAACATCATTGAGTGCACTCATTCAATCCCATAATGCACTGCAACCGATGTACACTCAACAGCTAGCCACTAGAGAACAAGCACAACAAGCGTTGTGCCGAATGAACTTCTGCGTCTCGACAGAATATGGCGTCTTCAGCACTTCCTGTGCACCAAGTGTCCAAATTCCCTCTCTCATTATTCACTCCTTATATTAGCAGTCAATAGTGAATGAGTGTATAGGAGGCAATTTCAGAAACATCCACCTTACTTAGCTAGCATCCTAAATATAAAATAATAATTAAAAAAACCCATCTGGCTCTCTATCACCCCCTTGAGTATGAAGGTTAGCGCCACAGGATGTACAATACATTTATACTGCATTTCTGTACTAGCGTAGAGCATGTTTCTGGCCTTATTTCTCACACCATTTCATTAAAATAGCTATCATCCCACTTTGTCAACTTAAAAACTGCTATCCAAGCCCAAAACAAGAGTTCTAAGGAAATTCTCAATGCTCAAGAGTTTCTCACGCTATTAAGATTAGATTGGTCCAGTTATATTACAGTAGATGCCACTGATGTAAACTGTATAGAGTTGGACGTGGCAGTAGGTCCTGAAAGTGGAGAAGGTCACATTACTTCAAATGACCAGAGGACAGAGGCCACACAGGAATGTAGGGTTATGGGCATTAAACCCTGTCCAGTTTTTCAGTTCTGGACCTTTCTGAACCTCTGGCAAGAGCACCACAATTGAGCAAGGGCAGCATGGATCAACACACACATACACGCACACACACGTCACTCAATGTATCTGTATGTAATGTAGTTCATACTCATCACAGATGCTCTCTCACACACACACACACACACACACACAAACACTCAGGGCTGAGAGTAACCCTTTTGCTGCCGCCACGCTGAACTAGCTGCCTGAACTGACCCGGCCAACTGGAAACAGCACAAGAGGCCTCTGGAACATTCCTCTGACAGCAGTATTTACATGATGCAAGGACGTCCTTTATCAGCTGGGTAGGAGAGCACGCATCAAAGATCAACATGGCTAAAAGGGTAGGCCTGGGGTGAAACTTGTCTGGGCTGTGGGAACAGGACGTGGATGAGGGGTAGCTTTAGACTGAAGGGAAAGGAGACAGTGTTCCTCTAGTTTGCTGCGGAGCTGCTGTTGGGGTCGGGTCGGGCGTTTGCCAGGTACTTGGCCCTCATGCTGGATGTGTACTGGAGGGAGACAAACAAAAAAAACACCATACAAAATCATTTAGATTTTAGACTTAATTTGGCTTTTACACAAAGAACAGACACTGATATTAAAACTGTGGCCAAATACCAAAAGAAAAAATTAAATCAGTCATTTTAAATGCCACGAGCGCATTTAGGCATTATAACGTTATAATGTGGAGAATTTTCACTCTGAAATTCATTAGCACACAGAATTAAATAACCAATATTGATGCCAACAAACTATAAAAGGTCTGTAACATCAGCTAATAACAAATGGCAAAAAAAAGAAGAAGTTTTTTTTTGTTGTTTTAAGACAATTATTTGTAACTTTTGCTGTAGTGTGTCAGTGAGAAATATCAATTTACATTTCCAAACATTCCTTTTGCCATTAATTGTTATAATCCAGTGAGATTTTTGTATGCAAAAGGAGTCTGACAACAGCCGGTATGCTCCGCACGGAGATCTCATCTCACCATCATACAGCAAAAGGAATAAATAACTGGCTTAAAACCATTTTTTGGGGGGTGAAAATACTAACGTGCCTAGGACTTTTGCACAGTACTATATAATTCATGTTTTCCAAAAGTTATGATTAGATTGTAATTGTCTCAACAAGGATATCAAACTCTGGGGGGAAAAAATGGCAGTGTTAGTTAAGTTCACAATTGTATGCAGCACTGATCACTTTTGAGTGAATCACCCATGGTGGATGTTAAAAACAGTTGTAAAGTGCTAAATAACATTAATAATAATAATAAAATAAAAAAACATAATTATCATATAATACAACTAATAAAAAATAATAATAAAACTGCCACAGCACACCTAGAATCATTTAGACAGCCTTGTAGATGCAATATTATTGGGTTTGTAAAGAGCGCAGTTCGCATATCTTTTTTATAAATGAAATGGCAAAAATTGCAACTTTCAACTCTTCACTCTAACAAAACACAGCAAGCAGTTAAACTACTCTATGAATCATACAACCAATGTGACTTAATAGTCAAGATGAAGAGACATATTCCTTTTTACTTCTAGTCCTAAAATGCCCCAAAACTAAATGTAAAGCCACTTTTGCTTTCATTCAGCTAATTTTATTCTTTGACTGTGGCATGAATGTACTCTGTCTGCCTATAACATTTGCAAAGTGGCTTGATCAAACTTAATATAGTTCTCAATATAGTTTAGAGCATAATAACTTATTCCTTCAGTCACATAAGCTTGTTTCTAAATGACTCCAGTATTAATGCATCCCTGATAGGACTACTTAATATTTACTTTTGAAAGATAAAATGTACTAATCAAAGCATGACGTGCCTACTGTAATCTATCGAGCTGCAGGAAGTTACTCTCGTTCACAAGACTTAACGGGCATTCACACTGAAAGAGTTTTGCAATGACAAAGCGATAAGAAGTCGATCATTTGTTATTAAGACCAATATCTCTGGAAAGTTAAAATGCTCGTTTGTTGATATTTCTTAAGATTTACCAAAACCTATTTGATTTGTTCATGATAGTCGTTAATCTCTAATGATAAGATGCTTATCGGTTTGTGGTCATAGGTTTAAATGTTTTAAAATACATCAAATTGTCCCAACTCTTGATTTTTTTTCTCCATTCACATTTGAATATTCATTACTCTGTATAATGAGAGTGTTGTAGCTCTGCGTTTATTGATTGTTGTATCCCTTCTTCCCACTCCCTTTTCCGCAGCGTTTCATGCCCATTTCTTGGATGTTTTCGTCACTTTAAAGTCACCATGAACATTATTTCATTTATGGATTATTGCAGTATTTAAATGATTTATCCGTGCACTCTTTTTTTTTTTTTTTTTAATTGCCCTTGTAATCTTTAATTAAAATAACTTCCCTTTGCAGCAAGATCCCTTCTCTTCTCTGATGACGTGTTTACATGCGTAAAGGCGGAACAACCTGTCACTCACATGACATCACAGCAGCAAACCACAACAATCCAATCAATTCCCCTCGGACAAAATCAAGTCCCGCCCAGTTTTTCTTGTTCAAGAAGCCGTTTCACTCAGATATACGTCACAATAGGGAAGAAAAGACTATTGTAACTTCGGTTTCATGACGACTTTAAACAGTGCTGATTTCTAGCAACATGACTGCCACGGACCATTATAAACAAGACAGAGCTCAAATTCATTCAAACTAGACTTGAATATATTAGCACTGCGGCTCAATGACCTCCAACGTTTTAATAACTGTCAGTGTGAATGCACCTTTAGGATGCTAATCATTAGCTAAACTAAATTAAAAAGCGGTTCTCTCCCTTAATGTCTGCATGTTAATGCATTTATCCCTCTCGGTGTTCTTGGAAATTGGATTCTATGTCAGATACATGAAGAGTTAATACTGGTGGAGGGAGAACATGCTGCCCCAACAAATGACAAGACCAGGGAAGCACACAACAGAAACACCAGGGGCGAGGACAGCTTGCTTGGGTCAGGATGGTGGTGGTGGTTTGGGGAGGAATCACGCTGTTGTTTTCTTGTTTTTGTAGGTAGGGAGGTGGGCCAATAAGTGGGAGTGGGGCATTTGAGTACCTGTTGGAATAGCTGAGGCTGTTACCAAAACGAGCGGGAACTCTCCGATGGCTTTAACTGCCAGCTGTGACGGCTGTTACTGTCCGTGGATGTCAAATACAACTGTGTGGATTTGCAGAAAAGAAAACGACAAGAAACTGTAGAGCAGATAGACACGACTGACATCTCCAGCTCAAGAAACACGTACACATGAACTCCCAACACACACAAACCAACACGCAGGGTCTAGAGGACACAAGACCAGACACAAAGGTGTGAGGGGACACAGGTACACGGTGTGAGTGGGAATAATTACACCAGCAAGTCCAGATAATCTGTAGCTCGCCTACACTACAGGTAAACTACAAACTATATATGTACATGCAATTCAGATTTTGTTTTATTTTACTAATGTTAAACGAGCAATAATTGTTAGCAAAAAAAAAAAAACCAAAAAAACCATCACACACCCAGAAGTTATATAAAAATCTATTTCTAAAAAATATACACGAATCTGGTAAGCAATCTGATAATGGTCTCATATGCAATCGAGTTTCTCATAAAAGCGGATTCTCTTCCAGTGGGATGCATGACTCTAACAAGAAGCAAATATGCCAGTAAAAGTGCGTTTATATTAGTGAAATTTCAGCAAAATGTCACATACAAAAAAGGCCCATTCTCTATTGAAGTTTTCTGTTTGTCGGCATGGCAAATCTGCGTCACCAACTTGAACCTGTTGCAAAATGAGCATGGGGAAATGTTTCACCATCAAAATTCCAGCTCTCGTGGAATCCTATTAAAAATATTGTCAGAATTGGACAGTGTTGGGACAACAGATTACTTTTTAAAAGTAACTAGTAAAGTAGCGCATTACTTTAAAATGTACTTTTCAAATTACAGATATATAAGGGTACTTGTTAAAAAAAATAAAAATAAAATTCAATCACCTAGTCAAAATATGAGAAAAATGTATAAGTTATATTCACAAAACAACAAATTAAAATTACGATTTACTCATCTCACTTGAACAAAAACAGGTTCAGTGTTCCTCCTCAAAATGAACAAAAGCAGTTAAATTACGCAAACCTGCATTAATTAAATAATACAAATATGATCCAATTCAACCATACTAATAAGCAAAAAATTACTTTAGATAAACATCCCATGGGTGTTTAATTTTTTTATTGCTAAACTAAGAGTGCTGAACTTTCTTCATCTGCAATCCAACAGCACAGCAGAAAGGCTTGTTTGAACTGCTCCCTCTACTGTAAAGGCGTGAATTTGCATTTCCTTCAGCCTGAGGCTTATTCATTTCACTTTTGGTGTGAAAGAGCCTTTTTTTGTTATTAAAAAACAAACAAGTAAGCCTAGGTGAGAAAAAGCAAAAGTAACGTAACACACTACTTTCCATACAAAGCACTTAAGTAATGCAATTAGTTACTTTTATAGGGAGTAACGCAATATTGTAATGTAGTACTTTTATAAAAGTAACTTTCCCCAACACTGCATTTGGATGTGTCTGAAAACACACGTCATTATCCTGACTTTAACATCACGTATCCACAGTGCCACCTAATGTGTGCAGTTGCAATGGTGACAGGCTAAGTGAACTCAATGGGAATGTTTATTTTGGTGCTTACAGCAGACAGTTGTGCAAAGGAAAATCAGTTTATATTGTTTTTACAAGTCTACAAGGTGGTGCAGAACAATTACTCAACTAGTTAATTATGTGCACACATTCTTAGTGTCTATCAGTGAGCAAACGCTAACAGTCCCACCAAATCAAGTTTGTTTCTTGTTTGCCGGATTCTTGCAGAGACAAGAATGAGACTGCCAAAATAGTGTCTGAACTTCTAGCTACATCCTGTTTTTACTTTTTGCCGCAGAAAATGATAATTGCAAACAGTCCAGAAAGAGTGCCGTCCATGGTGCTCTCTTACATTTTTGCATTGCGCTCCAGTTCTTATTTTGGAAGAATCATATTGATCAGCTGCCAAAGTAAGGTCTATGTGAAATGTCGGAGGCACTCATTTAATCAATCATCTCTAAACGGCGAGTGTGACAGCATGATTTCACCAACAACAGGTGACCGTGTTGACATCTCCCCTCCGTTATCCAAGCGTTTTGAGTTGGTAAGTGGGCAGCTGGCTCGAAATCTCTCTTCTCCTTTCCCTCGCATATAAAAAATCAATGCGACATTGATCTATTGCTATTAATCTCCAGTTTTGTAAGCTTGGTCAAGCAAGGCAAGAAGTTCTCGCTTTGGAACTGTTGCCCAACAACAGTTGGCTTTAGGAGGTCTCACTTACTCAATCGTCCACAAAGACTTGATTTACTTGCACAGAGTTCAGGACTCTTTTGTAATGACTTGCTGTGTACAGTGATGAAACTACAGTGGGGGAGATCACTGATTTACACAGGCAAACTATTAAGAACGTGCGGTAACACTATTTTAAGGTGACGTAGTTACACGTTACTACATGTACTTACTATAGTAATAACTGTAAATGATGCATAATTACAAGTAACTAACCCTAAACCAAACCCTAACCCCAACTGTGTAGTAAGTACATGTAGTTAATTGATATTACTTATTACTTATTTGAGTAAGTACAACATAACTACGTCACCTTAAAATAAAGTGTAACCGAATGTGCCATTTATGGTGAATATTTAAACATTCAGGCTGTCAAAATGACTCGTGTGTGATTTGTGTGCGTGTTGGACGAGTGCAGATACTTACAGATGGAGGAGGAGATTCTCTCCCGATCAGAGGAGTGTTCTCACAGCGAGGGTTCTGGAAGTTTGCATTCTGGGTCCTGGAAATGAGACACACACACACACTTTACAAAGATCCAAAACACTCCTGCATTAATGTTACAGATCTTTTTTTTAATTTATTGTACTTTTGTAATTTATTACACTACGGTGCAAAAGTTTGGGGTCGGTAAGATTTTTCATTTTTTATTTTTAAAGAAGTCTCTTTTGCTCACCAAGGCTACATTTATTTGATCAAAAATACAGTAACAGTCATATTGTGAAATATTATTAAAAGTAAAAAAAATTCTATTTCAATATATTTTAAAATGATTTTGTGCTTTCTAATTATCAATTTTGAAAACGGTGTGTGATATTTATGCCTAATATATTTTAAGATTCTTTGATTAATTAAAAGAGCATTTATTTGAAACAGAAACCTTTTGTAACATTATAAATGTATTTACTGTCATCTTTAATGCATCCTAGGAAAAAAAAAAAAAAAAGAAATTACTGACCTCACTTTTGTTACTTTTAATAGAAATGTGTCATATTATTGCGCTACTTCACTGTTTATATAAAACAAAAGGAGTTTTATATATTCCATTGCATTCTCTCTCTTCCTGAACAGCACTGCTTGTCTTGTGTGTTTTTAGGTAGTTTTTGCTGGGGGTTTTTCACCCGTAACATTGTCAGGTACCCCATATCCCTCTCCTACCCCCTGCATCCCCCCGCTCCCCCATCAGGAGAGGAGCAGCTGTTTCACCCCAGCAGGTTTGAGCTTCTCTCAGAGGATTTCTCATCCCCTGTTCAAGACACCACACATATGGAGCAGTCAATGGCAGGGCCCAGCTGCTGAAAACATCCACCAGATCCCTAACAACGTTCAGTCCTGCTCGTGTGCAGCACATATGGTGTGAGAGAGACAGGCAGGGCAGCCATCCGCTTGAATGGGATGAAATCCACCAACTATTTTTTTTAGGATGGATGAATACTGATTACGTTTGTTTCAGTGTCTGATAACTAATATGTAGAACTAAATTGTGGTTTTATATCCAATCCATATATCTTTGACAGAAAATTAATAATTATTATAACAATAGAAACATAATATGCATTACGACCGTCTTAACATTATTTTTATAAATAAAATAATAATTGTTATTATAAATCATGAATTTGTTACTATATAACTATTATTATTATTACTACAATACAACGATATGTTTTTTTTAAATTTAATTATAATAATTGCTAGTATTTTTATTATATTAAAATAATATAATAATAATAATAATAATAATGTAAAAGTTTAATAACATTTTCATAAATATAACAAACATAACATGTAAACAAATTCATGATTTATAATAACTACTACTACCACCATTAATAATATTAATAATAATAACTATTATTATAATACTATATAAATATTATTACATTACAAATATATGGCTATAATAATAATATTATATATATAATATATTTCTAAAACAATAACAATAATGATATTAATAATAAAGTGGTAGAATTATGATAACAATAACATTACTTTTATCATACAATATAATAATTATTATTGTGCTACTACTATATTACCATAACAAACATAAATAAATAAATAATACCATCATCACTATTATTATTATTAAGCATCATCATGTTGTTTAATGATCTAAATAGTCGCAAATTCATTTTCATATATTTCTTTGGGTTCTGACTAATTGTTTTGCTTAAATTACTTTTTTTCTCACATATAAATGAACGGTGGCACATGGAAGAATCAAAAAGCGATCGAGTAGTAATGTGGGGATATCAGTAAGAAACATCGGACAAAGTGATTATTGAGCTATTTCTACAAACACCCCATGGATCGTTCCCAGGAGGGTAAAGGTGACCTGAATGTGTTCAAAGACTGCATGGGTTGTGGATGTTGTGTGTAACTCACATGTACTCAGTGACGGGAGCGTTGCTGACAGTGTGTGCTCCTGCAGGGATGCTGGTCTCGCTGCCGTAACTGCTGCCGCAGCTGTAGAGGCTTGGCATGTGCACTCGGTACAGGTTATCATGATTCTGTCTGCCTCCATGAGCCACGGACTCCTCCTCACTGTCTTCTTCAGGCCTGTTCGCACAAACACACACAACATACAAACTACTGTTAGTTTGAACAAGCCTCGCATCAACTGTTTTTATATTCAATGTGACTCAATACCGGGACAGGTCCATCAGATCAAATTGGGTTGAGCTCAATGGTGATAATTCATAGATTTCACAGGACATCCTTTCCCACATCTTTGTTGTTTAGTCTTTCAACAGAACCCAAGTTGTGAATTGCTGTGAAGTCGCCTCACTGAAAGTGCGAGCCATGATCGCGGTGGGAGTGTGAATTGGAGTAAAACTGCCAGTTAGTAGTGTTAGACACTGCAGATAGCAGACAAGCACTGTCAAAACTCAGATGGGACCCTCAAGACATTAGAGGAAGCGGTCTTCTGTATACAAAACAAGTGAAATACTCGCTGTAGATTAGCACCAGCGAGATCAATGCTGTGTCTACAGATAAGCAGAGGAAACATACAGAGAAACTTCTCAATGTCCAGAACAGAAATAGGATTTGTGAAAGCCCCTTTTCATGAGATTTCTAATTAGATATAAATGATCAAAAAATCTTGATGCTTAAAATGAACATTAAATTACAGCAGTGATAATACACGAATGAACAAGATCATCAATGCATTAAAATATTTAAAAAGATATAATATATAAATAATATAAAAAATATAAAACATAAAAATAAATCAGTTTTTTGAAGATGAAATTAATACTTAGGCACACATTAACTTTTGAACATCAGTTTATATTTCAAATAAATACTGTTCTTTTAAACTATATTCATTCCAGCTAAAGCAGTACCACCGTTTTCAACTTGGATAATAACAATAATAAATGTTTCTTGAGAATCTAATCATCATATTAGACTGATTTCTGAAGGATTATGTGACACTGAAGACTGGAGTAATGACGCTAAAAATTCAGCTTTGATATCACAGGAATAAAAATAGATTCAAATAGAAAACAGTTATTTTAAATTGTAATAATATTTCACAATAGTTACTGTTTTTACTGTATAATGAAATAAATGCAGTCTTGATGAACATAAGAGACTTCCCTCAAAAACATTTTAAAAAAACATACTTAATCTTAAAATAACAAACTTTTTAACTGTAGTATAACTGCATAGCTCCATTAAAAAATGGGGAAGAAATGATGAATGATTCAAATATAGAGAGACATGCATGTCACACTGTGGTATGGACAGCAGAGGGCGATCTCAGCTTTGTTTCTGATGACAAACAGGAAGAGCACATTAAATCCACACACAGGCATGTGTTTGCCATCCTAAGTCTGATTTGTTTCAGCCACAGAGAACAAGACAGCAGAGTATAATTCACTCTTCTCTATTTCCTCTTCAGAGGGAGGACATATTACCATTTGAGGGGAAGCTTGGAATCACACAAATACCTGCATCAATGACTATTACACTTAACAGTCTGTTCTCCTATGTCTGCTGATCGATTGCATATGATCGGGAACAGAATGGGATGCATCAAGAGTGCTTTAGCTTAATGGACATGATGAATGAAAAAGCTGATGGAAACCAGAGGGAGTAAAATAAACACTATCAGCAGGACTGTAAAACAGTGTGGCGCTACACGTATACAGATTTATGTGGGCCGCCCCCTGCTGGTCACTGGTGGTACATAAAGTTGGATGAATTGTTTACAAATGAGATCACCATTCAATGTACAATAGTTTAGCTTCTGTACTAGTGTAGCCAACACTTGAAACTTATTATCATTGGCATAAAGTGTGAATGCGTTATTGTCCACAAAGGTGAACTTATCAGAAGTCATCCAGTGCACAATATGAAGTGCTGTTCACACCAAGTCAGAGTTTTCAGCACTAAGTTTAATGACAAAAATGATATTTATGCATTTTTCGTGTCTATGCAGAAAGAAAAACATGACAACTGTATAATGATGAGCTTTTTGTTTAACACTTTTGTGACATTTATTTGCAACAGATCATATTGTGGGTCAACTTGACCCATTTAGATTTTTGATTTGCCAGAACTACTTGTTAACCTATGATGTTTTTTTCTTGAAATTTGTGACTTTTTCATTTAGGGTCATGAACAAATGTGCAAAGTCTCGACACACCCATATGTTGTGGAAATGTGTACAATTTCGTTATGGTCAATTTGAGCGTATATTTCATATCCCAAAACAAAAAACGAAATACATTTTAAAATAAATTCAGTTTCTCGACTATACACTGAGGACATTTACATTTATGCATTCGGCAGATGCTTTTATCTGAAGAAACTATGAATAAAGAACATATTACTATGAATGGGAGAAAGTGCAATGCGGAATAAGTCCCGCCTTCTGAGTAAAAGAGCCAATCGCCAGCTAGTTAAGTCATCGCATCACTGCAGCTGCCATTAGAAGAAACTCCTGTTGCTACATTTTCTGGACCAGCCTGGAAAATGCAGTCTGTTGTCATGATTTGAGAGTTTAGAAACAATTTATGAGACGGTTGTTGTCAGATTTCATTGGTGATTTCAAATGAAGATTATTTGAAATTTAATAGTAAGCTTGGTGAACAGCTTAGGAGAATTTGATGTTTCCCCATTCAAAGAGATGGGAGCTGCACTTCCATGACTGAAATAGCTGCCCGAGAGGAGTTTCAAAGATGGCCGCCGAGAGAAATGGCTTGCCTTAAAGGGACGTTGGTAGTATTTAATTGGTCATGTGACCAACATGTCTGCCCCCATGAGGGACCCATTATGGTTTTAATTAGGGATGCACCCATATGAAAATTGTCCGATACCAATAGTGCTTTAACCCCCTGGGGTCGGCTATCGCGCCGGCGCGATTGTCTCGCTTTTTTTCTTATCAGTGCAAAAGAGACTCAAAATACTCGGTTGATTTTGATCTTACATATAAGTGCGATACATCATTAGATCCTGTTAAGTTTCTATTTTTTTTGTGGATACTCACAATAAAAACAAAGTGTTGTGCTTTTCACCAAATAAAGAAAAACAAACATGATGCGAGTTCTGCGTTCTCTCTGTCAGTGAAGTTCATTCTGAAACGCGTCCTAAGATTAACTGTAACTCCGCGATTACTTGTCACACAGGCACGAGAGATTTTTCTTTATGAAGCTTGAATCCTCTTCTTTTAAATGAAGTAATTTATATAAAAAACAAATATTCTCAGTTTATGCAATCTGTATGAAAAGAGAGTGCTGTCAGTATTTTTTCCCCCAGCTCATTACACTTCATTACGCGTTAATCTGACACGCCCACGGAAGACGCGCGCTATTCAAACGCAAATGTCGAGGCAAGCCATGACAATGCCCACATCAGCCGTTCCACCGCGGCGGTAAAATGTGTGGTGTATTTGCTGCCTTTTACCGCTAAGAGGCGCTACAATCATAGACTCTGAAAAGTGTTCGTTTATTCCGGTTTATTCTCTCTAATGCGTAATCTGCTGCCGCACCGCGCTGATTCAGAGCGATTGAAAGCTGGTAGCAGAAGAATTCAACAAGTGAAACGTAGTTAAAATAATTCATAATCACAATACTGAAATTAGGCTACTGAAATGTAATTGAATAAATAATGAAAACATTTCAACATAAAACATTGCAATAAAAACATTTAGGCTACATCAATGAGGCTTTACAACGTTATCAGCGTACAGACGGTAGCTCAGTGATCAACGCAACAACACGAGCTACGAGGACCTTCAAACCACCCAAGATCGAATCTCAATGTAGCCTAGGCCTACATGTTGTTAACCGATGTTGTCCTACAGCGTTTATATTTTCCCACCTTGATGCTTAAATAGGTAACTGTTTATATCTGTTTACTTATTTAAAGTCAAGAGTTTTGTTTGATTATCATTACAACATAAATTTGCTACATTCCTGTAGAACCGCAGCCGCTGCACAAACGACAAAAACTGATGAAGGAAGATTGTCAGCCGATTGCATCAGAAAATGAAAATGAAGAAGCTCGTCTTTAGTCTGCTAAATTATTGTGTAATGTAAAAGAACACTAAAATTACTTAAGTTTGAAACCAAGTTCGAACATTTCAAGGTTTAAATTTTTTAATTTAAAACAGGGTTGCATCGGGTTTAGAGTTTATTTCTTTTGCGATGCAAAATAAGAAACACTAGGCTAATCTTATTCTTGCGACATTTTAAATTTGTATTGCCAAAGAAATTACAGCTAAATTAAACAATTAAAACAGTACAAAACGAAAATTGTCCAAAGAAACATAATTAAATTAAAAACATGCGTTTCTCTTTGCCTCTCTCGCGCTGGATCTCTTTTTAACAAGTTTATTTAGTCTCCCTCGCTGCGCGCGCGGGTCTCTCTCTCGAAATTAAACATTTCAGGGTAAAAACACATCATACAGCTGATAATACTGTATATGTCGCTGCGTGTCAGCCATAGAAATCACGAAAAAATTATTTAACCTTTAATTGTTGCTTCAAAGACACAGCATGCCTTGTTGAATTCACCTTACAATAACTTCAATTGAAATTTTGTGTGAAAAAAACTTTAAATAGGCTACAATAAATAAACTACAATATTTATAATTTAATAAGATATGGGGTCTACATTTGGACACAGATTTATCCTTACAATAATTTTGCCTGCTCATCAGGCTGGCTATCCGACACTCTCCATATGAAAGAGGAACATTAACACCTTTGTCCAGCAACTGTCCCTCCAACCCCCCACAGGCTATCGGAGTCTGAGGCTGACTTAACACAAAGAGAAGTCGCAATTTACACTTAAATCGCTATTCTAGACAGTGTTGATAATGAAGGAATTAAATGATTTAAGTTACATGTAGCCTAGTGATATTTCTGTCACAAAAGTTTATTACTAAATATTTCATTATTTCAATAATTGATTAAATAAAACTGGTTTGGGCCAGCTTTTTCCAAGCAAAACTAAATATAATCTGAAAAAACGCATGTTAATTTGTTGTCATGAACAAAATGTTCAACTCAATATTAAATTCTACAGGGATCTTTGGATCCTTAGAAGGCATGCAATTTGTGAATTAAGTTTTTATTTTATTTTGTATTTTTCAAATAAATATCGAAACACGGTGCTTCGTGGTAATGCTGCTAAATTAAATAACATTTATAGAATAATTATGAACTTAAATGAAACAATATCGCAACATTTTATTTGATCTGTTTTTACATTTTAATTCAGGGCGATTTAGCCTACATTTAATTAGAGCGAGATTTTCACCCTTGTCTTGTCATTTTCTCATTGGGAAGCGCTTACATTGCATGTTTGAGTAGATCCTCTGTAGGCCTACCTCTCGTTTTCATATGGATTAGCCTACACAATCAGATAACATTTATTAGCCTAAATATTTAGACATTTAAAGGCTTTAGACATAGCCGATTTCTTATCGTGACTGAGCTGAAGTGCCTTTCGGTTCATTTTTTGTGACGCGCAGTTCCCGAAGACAGAGACTACAGATATACTGATTTTGTAGTTAGCCTATATGAATACAAGTTTACAGTTTTGAACGATAAGCTACTCTAGGCTACTCTTATCTGTATGACCAAAAAATTACGGGGGGGATTAAAATAATTCTGCAGAAGCAGGGATGTTTAGACCAGAAGGAAATCCTAGTCCCCCCTGGCAAATCACACTTTACTTAAAACCATGTTTTTAAAAACTCTAGGTTGTAGGGAACAGACCTCTCTGCCATGCGCGCGCATGGTTTGGAGCACAATATCTGTCTCGCATGCACGCTCGCTCTAGGTAGATTACAGGATATTTTAACTAATTTGCGGTATAACTAGTCGATCACGAGTGGCTCAACAGGTAGATCTATAGATAAACTATATCTTTTAGGAATTTGACCGACCGGGTTGACACTTCAGCGGGAGAAATCGGGGGTGTGGCGTGAGAGCGTGAGATTTGGGTCAATTGCGTGAGTAGCCTACTCTCACGCTCAATGCGTGAGAGTTGGCAGCCCTGAAAAAAAAAAAAAAAAATATATATATATATATATATATATATTCATTTTTTATATATATATATTTATATTAATATATATATATATATATATATATATATATATATATATATATTTATATTCATATATATATATATATATATATATATATATATATATATATAGGCTATATATAATTATTTTTTTTACAGAACTGCTTTTGAAATTACGATTGGTAGCCTATTATTATACAGATGCAAAGTCGTTCTGTTGGATACTATTTTGTTCCTTAGTGTAAAATGGAAATGCATGATAATTGTATTTTATAAATATAAGCAAAAAAAACTGTATGGTGTAACAGAGTTTTAGAGCTAGACAAATCTAAATAAATATAAAATTTACAGCAGACCTTGTTTGTGCAGGATTTGAACCCGTGTCATCTTGATGATGAACCCTACCGCTCGGCTATGAATTTTCTCACTGAGAAATACCCAAACGTCTTTTTCTCACATGAGCGATTTTTTCATTTAGCCTGTGAGTGTAGGCCTATACTTTAGCCTTTTACAGTTTTAAAAGATTATATCTTATCTGTATGACCAACAATTACGGAGTAGGCTATAAATGTTTGTTGTAGGCTTATTTGGAAATTACCATAACTTGTAGTATTTCATCCTTAGGCTACAGACATTAGCCCCACTTACGTTTTGCTAAATGTCCCTTTGCGCCACCTGGCGGTCGTTTCGCGAACGACTTTGAAATGCGACTGGTTTATTTTTACCGCGGTGGATGGCTAAAAATGGTATGTGGATGGCTAAAAGGTGTGACTAAAAATGTGCTTTTGGCTTTCATTTATATTTTGATTGTTTGTATATATATATACACACTACCGTTCAAAAGTTTGGGGTCGGTACGATTTTAAATACTTTTAAAAGAATTCTCTTCTGCTAACCATGGCTGCGCTTATTTGATTAAAAATACAACAAAAATCAGTTATAGTATTAAATATTATTCCAGTGTAAATCAGCTGTTTTCTGTGTGAATATATAGTAAAGTGTAATTTATTCCTGTGATCAAAGCTGAATTTTCAGCATCACCAGTGTCAGTCTTCAGTCTCCTTCACAAATCAGTATAATATGAGGATTTGATGCTCAAGAAACATTTATTGTTATTATCAATGTTGAAACAGTTGTTGGTCTGTCAGTTGTACAGTTTTTTTTTTTTTTTTTTTTTTTTTTAGGATTCTTTGATTAATAGGGTTAGGGTTAGAATCTTTTGTAACATTATAAATGTCTTTACTGTCACTTTCGATCAAATTATTTATTCCTTGATAAATAAAAGTATTGATTTCTTTCCTCCAAAAAATAAAAATAAAATTCTCACTGACCCCAAACTTTTGAACGGTAGTGTATATATATATATATATATATATATATATATGTGTGTGTGTGTGTGTGTGTGTGTGTGTGTATACATATTTATTTATATTTATATATATTTATATATATATATATATATATATATATATATATATATATATATATATATTGCCCTTGCATTCTTTCTTGTGTGACACCACTGAATGAAAGGCTCATTAGTATGCAGTCTGCTCAGGTGAGAACTGCCTAATTATTCATGAGGGGGTTGGGCCGTTCCGCCCATCCGCATATTGCCTTTGCAAACAAAAAAATGTTTTTCACAATTTAAAACAATCTATTGTTTTATGTGAATGATTAGGCAGAATGATTTTCAGATCAATTCGAAGCAAAAACTCTAGGCGACAACATCCACTAGTCAAAAGTCTTGTGGACAGATATTTCGTATGTTATTTGTGGCCTTATATTAGAAACTTTATTTTTTATTTTTTTCAATAACCACGCATAAACAATATTCTCTCAAAAATACAAACATGTATTAACATGTTGTTCACATATTATGGTAGCCCCGTGTGTGCTATATAGAGTGTAATTTCACCTGTGCCATTAATATGTTTATAAGCAACTGAAAAAAGCAGAAATGTCAGAGCATACCAAAACATCTCAAGGACCCTGAAAACACCTCAGACCCCAGAGGGTTAAATTTGAATGCCGATAACCGATATATTGGCCGATAAATCTAAATCCAAATTATGATATAGTTTTTGAGAGCCTGATTACAAAAACAAAAGTCTCACTAATGTCCCAAGCACACAATTATAAGGATGTTCTCATTACAATGTTATGAAGCCTATATGACAGACTTGCTCTACACATGTTGCACTTAACTGTACTTTCCTTTTCAAAGTGATTCCAATAATATTTCAAGCATTTCAATAACATCATGGCGATCAGTGCACATCTGAATTGTCTCAGCTAAAAGAAATAATCCATTATTTATCGGCTTTAATATAGACCAAATTTTTTTATCGGGCCGATAACGATAACATTAAAAATGAACATATAATGGCCGATACCGATATGGTGGCCGATATATCGTGCATCCGTTGTTTTAATAAAATCGTTTTTATTATGCTACTAATGTGACTGCAAATAATTTTAAGCTTTTTTATTGTTAAAAAAAAGGACTAACATTTTTTTAATCAGGAAAAAAAATGTCTAAGTGCACCTTTAATGCTGACAAAAAGTTATTTGAATATAAAAACGCATGCAGCGACTTTTCCCAACACTCCGTACAGTTTCTACCTCGACACTGCACTGCTTGCCACAGCCTGCCTAAACTCATATTCAGAAACGGCTAATTATCTATAATGAAGAGGTAGTGTGAATAGCTGTGTATCATGAGACGTACACTTATGAGTGTGATGATAATTACATAATGTGCCTAAGCTGGCATCTTTGTCTTTTCTATCTCTCCCAGTGTAATCCTGTTTGCCTGATGCAAGCCTGTCCTGGCAGAGCAACTGCATGGGTCTAGGCCGGGGAATTATTACATTTGGGAGGAGTAATTACGGGAGGAAGATGTGAGCGATTCCCACACAGAGCGCTTAAAAGGAAGGAACAAGGGGGGGAAGAGATGGAGCGAGGCAGCTGTTTCCGTTTTGCTCTTGACCGAAGAGTGTGATGGGAACATGAGGTGTCTGACCATAGTCTTCGCAACAATGCCCACGGACACACACACACATACCACTAACCATTTCCATTGTTGTTTTATCTTTGGTTTAATCCTCTTGAGTGTATTTAACTACAAAAATTAGGATGCTCCACTGAATGAATGTGTCATACCAAAAGTATGCATAGGAAAAGAACAGTAAGTTTTAAGACAATAACAAAACTGCACCTTTCACAGTAAAGCAGAAAACAAGCCAGATAATGCGTATTTAATGCTTTAAAACAGTGGTATTAGTGATATGAATACAGAAATATATAGCATAAGGTCACTAACAGATGCATACTGTCATAATAAAATGGTAAGTAGATATAACACTGAGGAAGACAGGCACCTCAATTTCACTTTTTGCTTGGCTTGTTTGTTACTATGAGACTAGCGGTTGTTTGTTCCACTGGAATACCACTTCTGGACACATTACACAAAAGTTAATATCTTTTGGCAGTGCTGGGTACATTATTAATTAATTGATTCCAAATTACAGACAAAAATTGTGGTTAGTAATATAAAAATACAAAGAGAAAAAAATATATATTCCTTTCTTTGTTATCAACAACATGAAGTGCATTACATATCACATCACATCAGGGTTTCCAAATATTTTTATATAAAAAAATCAATATACATAAAAAAAAAAAATCTACTTTTTTGTTTTACTCTTAAAAAAAATTACCACCAACCTCAGAGAATATTTTAAGATACGTCAGTGCAAGTTGCTTTTAGTTGAAACAGCTCAAACATGCATTTTAGTCTGGGACAAGCTTAAGATGAAAATAATTACTTAATCAGATTCCAAAAATTAAGTACTGAATTATGTAATCCAGATTACATTACATTTACTACCCAGCACTGCTTATTGGTTGGTGATTTCTTTTCCACCAAACAAAGGGTTTTGATGTTCTGAGAACCTATTCTCATTTAAAATGAGACAATAAAATGAGATAAAACAAACATTAAAACAAAACAACTATAAACAAACAAACAATTTTTAATTTAGCCTCTCAACAACTTTTTTCTTTGAAGAACCAGGGCTCCCACAGTCTACAAAACCCTAGTAATTTTAAAAATTTGATATCTAGACATGGGAAAGTCATTTAAATGAATAAATCTTACTCCATGGGTAATTCTGTAATTTTTTTTGAATAAACGTTTCATAGTTATGCCAAGCTATTTAATATTTTATCAGGTAGAAACTGTAAAAATCTTTTCCATAATCTTTATCTAGTGAATCACAAACATCTTAAAAAAGTATAGGCCCTTTGATGATTGTTGTGGTAGTCAAAAAGGTTGGAAATCACTGATCACTGAACATTTACACAACTTTAGCAACTTATTCACACAGATTGATTATTGACTATAAATAAACTATTATTATTATTGTCATTATATCAGCATATTTTATTAAATTATAATTAAATATGATAAACATTACTTGGGCCACTTATATATATATTTTATAAAGATCTCACCTTTTGCCATGCCATGTGTGCGGCACGCTGCAGATGACAGAGGTGAACATGAGAGCAGTGATGAATGAGAACAGCACCAGGTAGATCAGACCCTCCAGCCCATCATAACACACTCCGGTCAATGCCTGCACATAATCCTGCACAGAAACAGACAGAGGCAGCATTAAACGCAAAAACTGCCTGTTATTAAACAGATGAAAATTCGGTCATTAACTCACTGCCATCATTGACTTTCTTTCATCGGTGGAAGCATAAAAGTAACATAAAGGTTTTGAATAACATGATGCTGAGAAAATATTGTTCACACAATGGCAGTGAATCATTCATAATGTATTGATCCTCCCTAATTATTTTTTTTCTTCATCTATTACATTTTCCTTTCTAAAAAGCCTTACTATCACTTACAGTATATATGTTCAGAAAGTCGTATAGTTTTGTTGAATTGCACACGCAGACCAGCCACTGGTCATGTGCCTATAATTACATGACAAATTGAGAGGCCACACAAACACAGCATTTGACCACTGAATTTACATAAACCATTTCACTTTTAAGAAGCGCTTTCTCAGCATTAGCATATTACATATCTAATCAACTCCTGTCGAACACATTCATTATTATTTGAAATCACTCAGCAAGTCATTTAATTACGTATTACTCTGGCTTTGGATTTATTTTAAATATATGATTTAATAATCAGCTTTTCATTAAACTGCACGAACCCCCTACAGTTCCTTCATGAACCCCAGTCTGGGGAACTCTGATATACTGTGATGTTTTATTCACTTCATGTAGTTGATAAAGAATGGAATATATACAGTTGTCAACATTTGAAGTGGATCAAAACCTTTCATCAAAGTTATACATGAATTTTGAACAATACCCGTTCTTTTCTTAGGACAACTTTGATGAATTGTTTTGATCCACTTCAAATTTTGACTAGTGTATGTATGTGTGTGTGTGTGTGTGTGTGTGTGTATGTGTGTGTGTGTGTGTGTATATATATATATATATATATATATACACACACAATTTGTAAGTTGTAATCTACCCAGCACTGCTTGCATGAACCAAAACGGATACAGAAACCAGCCTATCTCTGCTGGGTATGTGAATAATAAAAACAGAAGATATGATAACATCCAGTGCTAGACTCTCTAACTGAGAACTTCCTGCAATAGATGGCACCACATGCTGCAGAGGGAAACAGGGATTATTAATAATAAATGCTGACCGAACTGCAACCAGCCCTACACATGCTGCTATCAGAAACATGGCAGAGTCTCCTTCCTCCAAATTACCGTCATTATTAACAGCAAAATTGCTCCATTTGTAATTACTGCCGGCACTGTTCTGCATCTCCAGCACAAACTCTCCCACATACAGCCCAGATGTACGGCTTGGACGACTGTGAAGGGTGTTATTGCTTTTGCAGTATGAAAACACCATTAATAATGTATAATACATTTGCAAAAGTCCAGATTTTATCCGTTACTTTCTGTCCTCATGGGAAGGAGATGCATTTTCAGGACCACCCACACAGTAGGAGGAACTCCAGTCATGCTGAATCCTGAAATACCAGATATTTCCATCTTGGAAAAGAGGACAGGCTCCAGATTGCAGCAGTAAGTGCTGGTGAGGTTTAAAGCAGATAGAAGATAGAAACACATGTGTGTGTACGAGTGTTTGTTTGTTTGTGAGTGGATTGCAAGCATTTGGTTTTTCATGTCAACAGAAGCCCACAGGTTGAGGTTACAGTGAAAATCTTGGCAAGCAGTGCTTTACTTTGAGTCAGAGTGGAACCGGATGTGCAAAGTGGTCATATACTCTAAAAACAAAACACTTTCTCACCATATGCAAACTGCGGCAGTCCACAAGGGCAGTGAGCTGGTGCAGTCCAACCTCAGTGGTGTTCAAACCCCCCTGAATTTGCTCAAGGTTTCCCTAAAAACAGGCACAAAAACATGGTTACTCTAAATGTAAAATATATGTATACACTACTGTTCAAAAGCTTGCATATTTATTTGATCAAAATATGGTAAAAGAGCAATATTTTGAAATATCAAAACAACTCTTTTCTATGAGAATAAATTGTAAAATGTAATTTATTCCTGTGATGGCAAAGCTGAATTTTCAGCATCATTACTCCAGTCTTCAGTGTCACATGATCCTTCAGAAATCATTATAATATATGCTGGTCAAGAAACATTTCTTATTATCATCAATGTTGAAAACAGTTGTGCTGATTAAGATTTTCGTGGAAATTGTGAACTTTGACGACTACAAAGTGAAAAAAAAAACAGCATTTATTTGAAATAGAAATGTCTCTTGATTAATTTAATGTATCCTTGCTGAATAAAAGCATAAAGTATACATTACTTTACAGTTCAAAGGTTTGGGGTCAGTAAATGTTTTTAGTGTATATATTAAGAAGCATAGTCAATTTCAAATATTTCACAATTTTAACGCTCTATTCAGTTTTTATGAGTTAAGCACATGATAACAGCAAACACATGACAAACAAAAACATTCACATAGAAGGATGTCAAAGAAGAGCGGCTTGTTTTCTTTCTTTTCAAGGCTCAGTATTGTGTGAGGTCTAAGTTGTATAAAGCTGCAGTGGTAAACAGATTTTAGCTGGTTCTAAGGGTGAAATATTTCCATTGATTCAGCATTTTCTCTCAACGCTTGTGTTCCAGCGAGAGGACGGCTTTCTTTCTCACATGTACTGAATGAATGTCAGCCATCACTTTGTGCCAGAACACACACAGATGCTGCACAATGACAGAGGCCCAGTGGGAGGGGAGAAAACAAACACACATACACACGACATTTGTGTATCAGGAATTGTGGGAAATGGGCCGTACATACTGCATGCATGCTCTGAATCACACACACACACACACACACACACACGAGTGCTCACCTTTGTGTTGGGGTATTCTCGGACTGCAGAGCGCAGTAGTTCTGACACATCGTCCTGCATTTCCACCAGTGCTTTGTGACTTCCTGACATCTTCTACAAGACGACAAAAGAAATCAGTTATATGATCTGTGCAAATGTTATCTAATAGAGAAGCTTTTACTCTTCATAAAAACTTGATTCAAAAATCTATATTTTAATTTTCAACATTTACATTCTGCATTTAAGTTTACTCAATTTTTTTGGACAACAAGAGCACAGAGAGGAAAAGAAATTATAGGAATCAGTATTTATTTTATATATACTACGAGTATTATTATCTAAAATATTTTTTGTTAAACTTAAACATACAACAAATAAGAATAAAAATAAATTTAAACTAAAGACATTGGTTGAAAAATAACTAAAACAAACAAAAATAGTAATTTTCATAATTGCTTATTTACACGCACATCTCATAACTATATTTACAAGACTTCCCGTATAGCTTGGCATAGACAATTTTGTTCAAAATTTTGAGGTTTGTAAGATTTAAAAAAATTTTTTTTATAACTTTTCTATTGGAATAATATTTTAAATGTAATTTATTCCTGTGCTGTCAAAGCTGAATTTTCAGCATCATTACTCCAGTCTTCAGTGTCACATGATCCTTCAGAAATCATTCTAATGTGATGATTTGATACTCAAGAAACATTTCTCTAATTATAAATTATTCTAAAGTTGAAAACGGTTGTGCTGCTTACTATTTTTGTGGAAACTGTGATAAATTGTTTTTCAGGATTCGTTGAGAAATAGAAAGTTCAAAAGAAAAGCATTTATTTTAAATAGAAATAATAATTTTTTTTACTGTCATTTTTTAAAATGTAATCCATCTTTGCTGCATACAAATGTGATTTTTTTAATATTACTGATTCAAAACACTTTTTGTTCTTTTTATTTTATTTAAAAGCGCTACACAAGTTGAACCACTACACAACGTCCTTAAGCATAATTAATGAAACGATCACATTATTAATCAGTCGTTGTTATTGTTTGATCGTAGTTATTTTATGGAAAACACAAAAAATAAGACAGGTAATATTAACTGGGTTGTACAACTGCCACTTCCTGCCCAGTGTAGAAGTATTTCCTCCGAGTTCATTCACCACTGCACACTCCACTCTTAGTCCTGCAGCAGGAGTCAGAGCTGCTTGCATAATGCAACAGTGCATTTACACCCAGCAGCAAAAGCCAGTACAGGCTCTTGCACCCGGCCATTGAGGACATTTTATACATGAAATATTTCAAGAGCAGAGTTCTTGAACACATGAATATTTGAGATGCCAAATGGCCACTGTGTCAGCTTTGTCTGTCAACAGTTCTACAATTTTTTTTTTTGCTGACATCCACTGAGAAAGAAGCAGTGAAAGTACCTTCTTTTACAGAGCGCACAGGAGACTTTTGGTTACAGTGTTACGTGCGGGCAACATTACTAGAAACTAACTTCTGAAGACGAAAGCCAGCAGCTAGGACAAGCTTAAGGTAGGCTTGCTGCGGCTGTCGGTGTTATGCGGTGTTCGGCCGTACACCAATTACATTTGCTCACCATGGCACCGCCCCCACTGTCGTTTTGCTTTTTTATAGAAATAAAAACCATTTACTTCAGTTAGACAAACGACGCTCCAATTATAAACAGAGTTTCTGCTATGCTCTACAGCACGAGCTCCAGAGTCGCAGCGGTAGTCAGATTTCATTTTTCACGTGACAAAAGTGAGACGAGATGACTGACAAAACAGCGGCAGAGGATTTGGTCATTGACAAATATCTTATCTTGTAAAATGTGCGGTTAGTACCGCTGCTTCCAATAAAAAGAGAATGCATTATAGCAAATTCGAGAGTGCATTCAAATGCGGTTTCAATACCATATTGATAGCAGCTCCTTTGTGTATAGGCCTATAATTTGCGGGCATAGAGTACACGTGATTGCAAATTCGAAAGTTTAAAAGCGTGATGCTAGCAGGAAGTTGGGCAGGAATTATGAAAAGCAATATAACAAACGCTGTTCCAACATTGTTCCAAAATTATACTGCCTTAGAAGATACACTTTGTGTTGCTCAAATTAAGGCAGCATTGCATACATAGTTCAAAAGTGTGGGTTTATTTAATAGAAATTACAATCTATTCAGAAATGACACAATAAATTGATCAATAGTGAAATTGTTTGTAACATTATACTTTGCTATTTAAAAGAAAAGAAAAAATATTTTGAACTTTCTATTAATGGTTTCTATTAATGTTATAATGAGAAAATTATCATGGTTTCAATAAAAAAAAAAATCTGAAAATTCAGCTTTGCCATCACAGGAATAAATTACATTTTAAAATATATTAAAATAGAAAATATCATTATTTCAATTGCAATATTCTAGAATATTGCCGTTTTTACTGTGGTGAGTATAAGAGACTTATTTTAAAAACATTAAGCGAATCATACAGACTCTAAACTTTTAAATAGTAGTGCACATCCATTAAGGATAAGGAAATTACAGAAAAACACTGGAAAAATTATATGATCAATAAGTTATGACAACATATGTTTTTACATTGCTTTAACTCATCAAAAGAAGTTAAGCAACAACTTTTTTTTTACAGTGTAGTTATTTTAAAACAAGAACATGTGTGGTGTGAACAGCCCCTTAGAAGGTACCTGACAGTAGATAGTAAAGTAGCTCTGTTGTTTGAACTATAAAGCATTCAATTGGTTGCAGATTCTTCAACATGTCTCTTTAAATGTTCCTGGATGACTTTTTAAGCCTAAAATCAATATCCATTTCACTTATTTGCAGTCTCAGATGTGAATCAGGCAGAGTTCATCTGTATGCTGCATGAGAACTGGAGGAACTCCATTTAGAGGCATCAGCTGACAAAGTACAACGCTCAATCTCCATATGGACATTAGCCTTCATTCAAATTAAGTGATATCAAGACAATGGAGCTGTCACTGACATAATCCATCAATCATGATCAGTTAAGAGCTGTGATTTGTTTGAATTATACACATGCATTAGTCAAATAAAGACTTGGAGAAGGACTTCATTAACTAAAGGGAGAGGCAGGAAGCCAAAGGAACACACATTTCCATCGAGCTCTCGCTACGAGGAGAATGCTAATGTACAGGGACAAACGAAGCAGGGGGCGTGTGAGTGAGAGGAGGGAGAAGATTGGCTGTCTTCCAAAGACCAGTGAGATGCCTCGCTGTCTATTGTTTACACTGGCAACTACCATCTAAGGCAGCTTCCTTAACACAATGAAATCAAACTCTTTACAGAAACAATATTAATGGTCCCTCACCCCTCACGTTACGTCCACAGGACTAAGTTAATTCTCCCAGAGTATCAGTGATGGTATTGTTAACTAAAACTATTCAAAATCGGTTTCAGTAACTGAATTAAAGCTGAAATCAATTAAAAATATAAATATCAGATGAAAAACCTAAAAATTTACTAAATTTGACCAATTACTAAAAGTTAAATAAAAATAAGTTACAGATAAATAGATAATTATAATACTTATTCAAAAATATTGATAAATAACAGAACATAATACTAAAATAAGACTTCATATTTGCTCAATATTTAAACAACAAAATTATAATTTTGAATTACTAAAAAAAAAAAAAAAAAAATTGTCACACCTTTTCCTTGAACCAGACCAGTAATGCTGTGTTAGAGTTAAGCCAAAAGAGGAATCTATATGGGTGTTTAACTTTACAGTTCTCAAAAGCCTTTGCATTGGGAATGTGCCTAAAATACCAAATTTGTCTAGTTAGGAAGCTCACTAGGGTTTGGAACAGAGCCAATATACATTCTTGAGGACATCTCTCAGAGGTTTGAAGGTCAGGGATTTAGTTCATAGAGAAAATCTGAATCAAAGAATTAAACGGATAGTTTAATATCTATGGTTACCTGTTGGTAGGGGTTGATCTGACCCACGTTACATGTGAGGTAATACTGCAGGATATCTGTGGAGAGAGAGTGAGAGAGAGAGAGAGAGAGAGAGAGAGAGAGAGAGAGAGAGAGAGAGAGACAGAGAGAGAGAGAGAGAGAGAGAGAGAGAGAGAGAGAGAGAGAGAGAGAGAGAGAGAGAGAGAGAGAGAGAGAGAGAGAGAGAGAGAGAGAGAGAGAGAGAGAGATGTTAGGTATGAAGAAATCAGCATTTAACATTTAGATTAAGTTCCACTCATGGCAGTGTTTTTCCATTTGCTTGCCTCTACAAACTTCTTATTAAAATTCGACATGAAACAGAAGTTTTTTTACTTTCCAATTGAAACGGCACTTCAAACAAGAAAAATGTAGGGCGGGACTTGATTTTGTCAATGGGGAATTGTTTGGAGGATTGTTGTTTGCTATTGGTCGATCTCATGTGAGTGACAGGTTGTCCCACCCTAGCGCCAGTAAACACGTCACCAGAAAAGAGAAGAAATGTTGCTGAAAGAGGGAGGTGAAGTTTTGACGAAAGATTTTTTTTTAAGTTAAAAAATATAATCCTTCAGAATTGTCAATTTGGACTTCATGGTAAAAACAAACAATTGTGACTTTATTCCACAAGCACTAAGTCATTACAAACCTGCAACAAGCTAAAAATATTCTCATTTCTTTCCGTTTCACATCCGCCCTAAGCAGATGAACTCACACTGCCACACTATCATTTGCTGACCTCAGAGAGGCCACAGCAGACATATCAGGTATTTGAATAGCTATATTTCCAACCACGAGCCAATTTAGATTCAGACCACGACTGCCTCACTCTACAGAAGAGAAATTATATGTTAGGCTTATCTTGGTTGAGGACAATTTTCCATTCAATGCAAAAGAATCAATAACTAATCCTAGACCCGATTTTTTTTGCACCGATATTAGAGGAAAATCTGTGGAACGGATTTAGACATACTAAAACATGTTAAAATTAAGCTGAGAACACTCTTATTGGAAGCTTAAAGCATTAAAAAATAGCCAAAATATTGAATAAATGTAGGCTTTCAGTCTTAGGGGTGCTCAAGAATAACTCGGGTGCAGTAGGTTGCAAGTTCAGATCTCACTCAACTGGACATTAATAATTGCATATGCTTGTCAGTAAATGTGTTTCAGTAATGGTTAGTGATATTATAAGTGTGAATGTAAACTGCTACCAAATATGACAGAGTGTAACGTGTTGGGATGGTAGAAAAGGAGCGAAGCTTCTGACAGCAGACAGCTTAATGCAGCTACTACTTTTAGCAAAGGTGAAGAAAAATCACAATCACACATTTGAAGGAGGACTGAAAGAAAGACGAGACCTGAAGACCTCCTAAAAGAAGCACTAGGGTTAGTACCTCAAACAGTTCAGCTTGACACTAGTAACACCAAGGTCGTAGGTTCGATTCCCATAATATGGAATTTGTATGCCAATTCGCTGCTCAAGAAACATTTCTAATTATCAATGTTGAAAACAGCTGTACTGTTTAATGTAATTTTTTTAATGTATATATATATATTTTACTGACCCAAAACCTTTGAGCAATGAATCTGACATGTGACTGTAATGATGAACAGTGCAGTGAAGATGTAGACTGCAGGGTTAAAAAACAAAACAAAACCTTTTCTATTTCTGCACAGGAAATACTAATTCACACAGTCCTCTCATAAACCTCCACACGCCAACGCAGATGGAGTCTTGGGCCATCTTCATACGCAGCTTGCAGAGGGTTGCGTGAATGAGAATCAAAAACAGACACATGCGTCAGAGCATGTGGGTTTGTTGAGGAGGAGTGATGCTTTCATCACTATCATTACACACGTGGACAAGCGCATGGCAGCGGTCACAGGGAAAAGTGCCAGCAGTGGTGTCTGTAAAACCTGCTTATGAACAAGCAAATTCTCCCATCGCATATAACCGGCCTCCCTGATTGCATATAAACGGTATAATTACAGCAATAATGAGGGGAATAAAGTGGCCTCTCCATTCTATCCATGGATGGCTGTATACAAAAGGCTGAAGTGAGCGCCACTGGTTTATAGTGTAGTTCATGGCTGGATTTATAGGTTGTAATAGTATTCAGGCTGTGTGTCAGGGCCCCATAGTCTCACATGTCATGCGTGAATGACCTCCAGTAATTGGACGCAATATTGGTTGACTGGTGATCCCTTTATGAAACAAAGGCAATGGAGTGACTTCCAAAACGGTTCTGAGAGGAGGCTGAGCTTTAAATCCCACTCACGCTGCGATGACTGCAGGCTGTAAAAGATCCTGATTCATGCAAGACAGGAAACATGGCAGATCTTCTTTATGAAGGGTTTCACTGCTTTTCTTCTGAGACGTTATCAGATGACTAAACCGTGTACATCACGGAAGACAATTATAGCATTAAATTAAACACTTTCCCTTTAAAAAGTAGAGACATCTTTGGACCATTTTCATCTTCTGGGTTTGAAATCAACATTGAATGAACGTCACATGCGATGAGGATAAACATTGTGACACCCTTGGGAGCAACGATGTGAATTATTATTGGTTAGCCAATAAAAACAGGTGATTTACATATTGAAGTAGCAAAAGCATTCAGTCTAAGGGGCAATTTGAACGACAGAAAACAGAAAACTGTTACATTTGGGTGCCTGAAAACGCAAACTTTTTTGAAAATGATACAGTTATAGTCTTGTCATGTGCATGCGTTATGTGTTCAGTCATAATAATATACAAAAAGTTTGCTAGATTTTAATTATTGCATAAAAGTCTAAAACGTCTGTTAACGACTAGACTGTGTATTATACACCACAGCACAGAAGACATGCTGGAATACATAGAGGCTTTCCTCACAGAAGGCAGACCCATGATGGCACAGGGACATGCGTGCTGTTTGTAAGTACAGAGAAGTCTCGGTTCTATTCTGGGGTAACGCAGTAGAATGACTCATGAGTCTAGGACAGTGATGGCCAGAGGGGACACACTCAAAGCTTCACTGATCACTTTTCCTCTGTGGATTCCATATACAGCCATTAATGCTTCCGGCTGAATCACTGCTCCAAATCTTTTTCTGGACTAAAGGGACGTAACTTGTGCAAAGGTGTGAGCTAAAGTCTGATGTCTTAATTCTTTTGAAGCAGTGTTGTTGTTAATTAAAACTATCATAAATATAAAGATAACCATCATAACTATATTAGCATCCACACCAGTGGACTATATCGTTCTGTTTATTCTAAGCGCGTGCTTGTCTTTCCTCTTAAATGTGCGAGCTTGTTTACAGCAGGATGGATTCTGATTGGCTCATCAACTGGATCAAATAGTTATGAAAATGATTCAAATGATATCGTTCCTCAGTGAAGTCCACATCACAGCTATAATGACACAATTCTTTAACTATATCTTTATCGTTCTCTTTATAGTAATCATCCTTGATGTGAACGGGCCTTGAGAACATAGTGCACGTCACATGGAGCACTTATGAATTTTTGGTGCTTAACTGCACATGGACACTATGAACTGGGTTAGACAAAAAAGTCTGGGTAAAACAGAAACTTAATTCTTTTTAATTCCACCGACCCAAACAAATTACAAATTGAATATTGCATCAGGGTGAGTAAATAACAGCACAATGTTCAATTTTGGGTGATCTATCCCTTTAAGGAGTTATTTAGAGCAAATGAGAGAAAGACTGAAGATAGGAAGAACAAAGATAAAAATAGAGCCCAGAAGAGAGACAATTTCATGGGTGTGTGAAGCTGAGAGTCACACGGTTTATCATCCACATCCTTCAGCGGTTTTCTCTTCCTCTCCTCTTATCTCTCTCCTGTATTCTGTTCTTCAGAAGTTCTCTTTGCTGTAGCTCTTCTCTTCACAGCCGACTAACAAATTGATTAATCATAACAGAGGCCAAAGTTGACATATCGAACCTGCTAATGCTACACTAAAGCATACCGGGATCCACATGCATTCATTATTACACTTCTGCTTACTGCGAAGCACAAATGCTAGGAGTCTGCACCTCTGCATCTTAATGACAATAGCTCCAACATAACGGAACCCATTTAAAAGCATTTAAAGATGCCATATTATGCCACTTTCACAAAGTCTTGCTTTTGTCTTTGGGTCTACTAGAATAGGTGTTCATGCTTGAATATTTAAAATACATTGTTGCAGCACCTCTCTTCCCAGTCTGACAGTAACGCTCCGTTTAGTTCCTGAATCTATGAAGCCCCTCCTTCTGAAAAGCTCAGTGTACTCTGATTGGCTGTCTGGACCAGTGTGTTGTGATTGGTCAGTCGCTTCAAGCGTATTTCAGAAATGTCACGCCCCTTACAATAACTGAGTTTCAAAACACTACTAATGCAATTCAGCCAGGCCTTGCACTTTTTTTGTGGCAGGGAATTGTTTAAATGAGGAATATTGTGATGTGTACGTTCCTAGAAGAAAAGTCAATCGAATTACAATCGAGGCGTTTGAGGGAGTTCAGAAAAAGTTTGGAGTGACTGTAATGGCGCTTTTCCAATGCTGGTACGGCTCGGTATGGCTCAGTACGGTTCGGCTCGGCACGGCACGGTTCGGCTCGCTTCGCTTTTCCACTGCGTGGTACGACTCGGCTCAGCACGGCTCGGTTCGCTTTAGCTCGATTTGGTTTTCCACTGCAGTTAGTACCGCTTCAAAGTGGGTGGGATTATAGCAGTGCCCTCGGATTTCTGATTGCTTAAAAAAAACAAAAACTTGGGAGGCTAAATATTTTTTAGTGATTATGTGAATTACACTGCGCAAACCAAATACCCACCGGATGAAGAAGGGTTGGCTCTCAGTCTCCACAGTACATAAAATATTCATTTTATTTTATTTTTCGCGTTCGCATTTATGAGGAAAAAACAATGTTACGGACGTGTTCTCCGTTACGGGCGTGAGCGCTCTGAAAGCGGCACTAAAAGATGCTTTAAAACTTTCACTTACACATCCAACAGAAAAGCACAAAACCTTTCTTTAACCTGAATTTCGTTTTGTATTAATTGTATCTTAATTTTAATCAATGTTTTATCAACCAATTGCCTGGATTTAATAAATAAAGGAAGTAGTAAATATAGCAGACGATAGATAGGAAACGGAGGCGCCGCCGTGTGAACTGGAGCTCGTCTCATAAATGAACCGAAACTCAGTATATAAGGTAGCTTACTTGCCTCACATGTCTACTTTTAAACAGAACAATTCAAAACGAAAGAAAACAGACTACAGACTGCTCTCTGCTTATGCAATCCTTATGAAATGTGCATTTCTCTCTGGCGCGTTCACTAGGCTACTGAAGATCGCGAGTCAGCATCGTCAACTTCATTTTAGCCGACAAAGAAAACACTTGTTTATTAATAAGCAATTAAAATATCTCCTAGCTATATTTTACATATTCATAATCATTACTTTTGCCGGTTCTTTGTGAAGAACAGCGGTGGCTGTTACTGGCTATTTAAATCTAGCGGGTTTGATGTCTCGCAAATACAATGACGCTGGTAGTGACTATTCTGTCTGACCAATCAGTGATCTGCAGTGTGTTCACGTCATATTTTAGTATCGGTACGGTACGCTTGGAACCTCGACAGAGGTGGTACCATTTAAAGCGAGCCAAAGCGAGCCGTACCATGCCGTACCATGCAGTGGAAAAGCGCCACAAGTGAGCCGTACCGAGCCGAGCCGAGCCGTACCGTACCATGCAGTGGAAAAGCGCCAAAGCGTGCCATACCGAACCGTGCCGTACTATGCAGTGGAAAAGCGCCATAACTTTGCAGACCTTTTTCATACTCAAACAGTAACATTACACACTAAAGAAAGTTGAAAATGTAAAGCAGCATAATAGGTCCTCTTTAATAGGATTCACACATGTTCAAGCCAGTGAAAACGCTTCCTTTCCAGGGAATAAGTCACAGGAAGACCATTTTCCAATGGGCCGTACCCTGAGTCCACCTCGATTAGGCTTGACCAGAATGTATGATCTCGCTCCGGCCACCCAAAGAGGAAGGGCTTGGACACGCAAAACAAAGACAGGCTAGTGGATAAAACACACACACAGTTGTCTCTTCCCACTGATTTACTGAGAGCAACCAGCCTCCTGTGGATAATAAGGTCACTTTGAAGAGGAACTGCTGTGTTGAGTAATGCTGATAAAGTGAGGAAGAGAAAGTCAGATGGAACGCTTCCTCTCTGAGCCAACAGGAAATGAAAGCCTATGTGACTGTTCACTCCTCAGAGAACACGCTCCTCCGTCAGGAGGTGTAGGACGGTCTATATCCAGACAGACTCGCGAGTGATTCACAATAACACCTGCTAGATTAAGCGCCTTACTCACAAATCAGCAGGAGGTGGAAGAAAGAAAACGTTAAAGAGAACTGGAGTGGAATAAAACGTACCTTTTTTGATAAGGGAGTACTGCTCTGACACCTTGGTAATGTACATGTCAGGTGCCGCACAGAAGTCACTGAAGCCCTACAATGAGAGAGAAAAGCAATTAAATGAGTATATTCTACATTTTATAGCATGCTATTTTCGCCTAATTTTCGCCTTATTAATCGCCTTAGTTTATTCATTAAGTTAATCAAAACTGACAGATTTCTATTTCAAATAAACACTGTTCTTTTAAAGTTTCCTGACCTTTCTTTATCACAGTTCTCACAAAAATATTAAGCAGCACAATTGTTTTCAACATTGAAACACTGTAAAGAAAAAAAAAGAAAAAAGTTTCTGCCTTAAATTTGTAAGTACCTTAAACTTGGTGTGAATGAAAATGAAAAATGACATTAAACTGACAATCACAGTAAAACTTCAAAAAATGAGCTGAATCTTGTATAAGTTATGAAAACTTATTTTGATGAGTTTAAGCAATGTAAAAACATATGTTGTCATAACTTATTGATCACATCATTTTTCACAGCGTAATAGGAAATGTTTCTTGAGCAGTAAATTGTCATATTAGACTCATTTCTGAAGGATCATGTGACACTAATGGTTCTGACGTCCCAGCCATGGTAATCTCTATTAATGTCCGGTGTGGACTGTGGAGGAAGTTTTGCATTGTGAGTGTTAAGGTCCTTGCACACTGAGTCCGAAATTTGTGTGTGCGTTTTTTCGTATTCGTCATTAGGTGGCTCTGAACTGTCAAAACACTTCTCAAAACGCTTGCTACAGATGCAAAAAACACAGGAAATCGAACCCGATCTGAATTTTTTTTTATGACGGACGAAAGTTTCGGAGGCAGTGTGTAAACGTGATTGACAACGTACGGTCGTATTTATTTTTTAACGTGCAAAAATGTGGGACTCTGCACCTTTTATAATACATCTACCAAAAAAAAAAAAAAAGGCATGATATCTCCCCTTCAAAGCAGTAATAGGGTATTAACTGTGCTAAACAGGCTCCTAATCAGAGATAAACTACTACTGTCTGCTTTAGTTAATTCCACAGATATAATTCAAGCTTGTGCAGGAGAGATCATAAGAAGCATCAGTACAATACTGTCCTGCCTCTGTGTGAAGTAGTGTTGCCATGGAGACACTCACCGAGGAGACAGTCAGTTCCAGACCCAGTGAGCCCCAGCTGATCACTAGCGCCAACACACCCAGAAAACACACCCTGAGAGAACAAAGATAATGATTATCTCAGCCATCATTATAAACACTTAATACATGTTATGAACATTTAAACGGTTGGAAACCCCTCAAAGGGTTATTTCAGCTGGGGAAAACCCTTCATCCCACAACAATTTCTATTACTTTCAAATATGATAAGAATTTAATGGTGGTAAAATTACGGGATTACAGCAGTGGGATTAACCACACATTTATTGCCATCATCCATATAGCTTGTTATGAGTATCATCTTTGTGTAATACAACCAAAACATCTGCTCATCTTCACGTCTAAAGGCCATTTCTGAGCATATATAACATATTCCAGAATAGTAGACAAATGAATAATAAAAATAATTTATAGTATTAAATAATATTAATAAAGTGAAATAATAAATAGTATTATGTACTTTATTAATATTATTTAGTACTTAACTAAATACTTATCTAAAAACTCATATCTTTTATATCTGAAATATTTAATATCTTAAATAAGGATATTTTTCTTATGGATGTTTACATATTTTAAACAAAAATTCTGAACAAAAATGACAATTTGCAGTATAAAATTCTAAAGTTGTCTTCAAGAAAAAAACAGATATCGAATGGATTTTTGTGTGATTAATTAAACGTACATTAAGGAACATTATGGCTCCATCTGTTCCTTTAAATGAAGGCCAAATCAAACAGAAGGATGGTATCTTGGTATCATGAATTGCCTTAAGTCAGGAGTGAACTATAGCAACCCCAAGATGTCGTGATTTTAGCAAGTAGCAACTTTTATTACTGAGCAAATCAATATCCTGACATTTACCTTCTGACACGGCCTCAAGTCAAACAGGCTTTTTTGCTATATAATGTGAATGCAAAATGTTAAATGTCTGAACATATAATGGACAAGACGAGCCAGAGGAAATCGGTAAGCCAGCTACAGGATAGACACGCCAGGCTTTAATGTGAGCTCTAGCCTGGGGAAACAATGCACTGCTCCCTTCTTTAAGAAACGGCAGGTTATCAGTGGCCAATAAGACGGCTCTATCCGTGTTTTCTGGCAGGGCTAGTGGAATTGTTTTGCACAATCTACTAAATGACAAAACATGATTGGTCCCACACCGTGCACCTGAGGTACTCCGGTGTACCTACAAGAAACAAACATACAACAGAAAGTGACCATCCAGCCAGAGATGGACTCTCGGTCTAACGTAACACAGACAATAGCTCTGTTTCAAAACCTGGTTTCAGGCTAAATACCTAAACAGAAAGCTCCTGACACGAAGGCTGTTTCAAAAGGTAGATGAGCAACATGAGTTAACTATAAATATGTTTATTCTTTTAGTATAGCGTGCTACAGCCAGGTCCCAAATTTAAAAATCCCATTAATTACCTCCATAGAGAAATGAATGTTTAACGATAACTTATAAACCTTTAAAGACAGACCTACTGTGAGCTACACAGTTAATTGATGGTATGTGCTTTGGTTAAAGCCATCAACTTGCATCATTTCTACTTATGTTTTTAAATATTGTGTTCAAGAGAAGAAATCCTTGTGAGAAACTAAAGAAATCTGCACCTAAATCTGTCCCCGCCCACTTCCATGAAGCACTACGACAAACTATTCAGTCCCCCGGTTTCACAGACGAGGCTTAAGCTAGTCCCAGACCCATGCATGTTTGAGCTGTTTTAACTGAAAGCAACTTGCAGTGACTTATCTCAAAATACAGTAATCATCATGTGAAGTGGATCAAAATCTTTCATCAGTTACACATGAATTTTGACCAATACCCGTTCTCGTCTTAGGACAACTTTGATGACCTTTTTTGATCCACTTCAAATGTTGACTACTGTATGTCAGTGCCAATAGCTACATTTACATGGATACTTTTTGCTTCAATCATAATTAATTCATTCCGAATTCTATAAGCACTGAAGCTCTATTTTCCCTGGTGTACCACACATGACTCAAAGACACATCTATAACAACCTTCTTACCCAATCAGAGTTCCTTTGGAGTTGCGTATGAGACCGAAGAGCACCAGAAGGCAAATAAGCACATCAAACAGCAGCAGACCCAGGTACCCCAGCCACCTAATGAGGACAACACATTAACATAATACATTTCAACCGCAGCAAATTCTACAGCATTAATGTCACTAACACTAATAGATCAGATGTCTATTGTACATTTAAGTATATTACATACACTACCACAGCCTTTATTGCGCAAGGATGCATTACATTTATCATTTATAATGGTACAATAGATTTCTATTTCAAATAAATGTTGTTCTTCTGAATTCATTCATCAAACAATCCAAAAAAATGTATCACGGTTTCCACAAAAATATTGAAATATTTACTGTGCAGCCTTGGTGACAGACCCCAAACTTTTGAACAGTAGTATATACTATATACCTAAAAAATGTCAAAGTTTCATAACAAATCTATTTAAATGCACATGCCCTAATGAAGATCTTAGCTCGTGCAAATTTTCCATCACGATGATAGGGGTTGTTGCTAGATGGAATAAAGGGGGCAACATTTGTAAAAAACATGTTTAGAAAATGAACATTTTGAGAATCAATACCAAAATTTTTTAGTTTTATAGGCTTATCCTGTTGAAGCCTGGAATGAAACTTCTTTGACTTTTTTAGGAAACTAACAGACCCCCACGGCAATCTCTTTCACTGAGAAATGTAAATGGTTGACGGGAGGTGGAAAGAGACAGCGAGTGAACAGAATACTAATTTCTATTCTCTCTGAGAGTGCACTGTTCACAACTTTTGTGACAGAGAAATCCTTTGAGCTTTTTTCCCCCCAAATTTTTTGGGGGATGTTAAAAAGGTTTTACACAAAGTACACTTCATAATGTGTTACCAATAGAATGAATCCCCTATTTAAAGTTAATATTTAGGTAAACTAGTAACATACATCATATTTTTTATCAAGTTATTTTAAACAAAAAAAAAAGCAAGCTATTTTTCCCCTTTATTAAAAAGAACTAAATGTTTAAATACTAGCATCCGGGTACTGAAATCTGTATTTTTTATCATTTTAATATCAACTTGGTACTGAAGTACCAGAAAGTTTGACATCCCTACATATTTCTTTCACTGATTTTTTTCTGTGACAGATATTAATGTACGTACCTGTACCAGTCATTTAGTTCAATCTGGGTTGCCAGATCCTCCAAGGAGATGCTGAGATTGTTCCAAAAAGGAATGTCAGCCAACTGACGGACCAGCTCACCCCGCTGAGCCTGGAGTTTCTGTATGATGGACAGGTAGTCTGTATGCTTTGCATACTGGTCCTTTAGTAGCTGAAGATTCTCGTCCACAGTCTGGCTCTGAGCAGATGTACTTTCTGACACCTACAGAAACACACATTTGCCTTATAAGATCTTTTCTCATGAGCTAAGGATCAGTGTAACAACTGTGAGTAAGTCAGTGAGAATGTCAAGCTCTGGTGTGTTTTGGAGGGATGGAGAACCATTTAAACATAACCCAGTGTGCATCAGTGCCTCACCAGTCGGTGTATTCCTGACACGGTGCGGTTGGCATGGCGGAGGGAGTAAGTAAGTCGATTCACGCCATCACAGGTCTCTCCGTTCCCGTAGAAACCAACAGCAATGCCGGCGCTGTAAGGGCACAAAGAATTAAGGCCTTCAGTAGAACCGTGGTAACCCTGAGGAATAGGTCAGTAATTTCTCAAACCCTGCACACAGCTGGCAGAAGATAACACAACTGAACAACACATGATATGAATGACCCGTTAAATAATAGTTAAGGATCACAGATAATTGAGGAAACTGATATACAGCAGTCATTCCCGACCAGAGGCACTTAAAAGGATAGTCCACCCAAAAATTTAAAGTCTGTCATCATAGTAATAACCATCATTCAGCTACCGGTAATACAACAAATGTGTTTACATACACCACCGTTCAAAAGTTTGGCGTTTTGTGTAAGATTTCTTTTGTGAGAAATTTTGGTCGATATATATAAAAGCTGATAAATAATGGATTATTTCTTTCAGCTGAGACACTTCCGATGTGCACTGATCGCCATGATGTTATTGAAATGCTTGAAATATGATTGGAATCACTTTGAAAAGGAAAGTACAACATGTGTAGAGCAAGTCTGTCATATAGGCTTCATAACATTGTAGTGAGAACATCATTATAATTGTGTGCTTGGGACATAGAGAGATTTTTGTTTTTGTAATCAGGCTCTCAAAAACTATATCAAAATTTAGATTTATCGGCCAATTTATCGGTCATAGGCTTTCAGATATAAAGAATTATCGGTATCGGACAAACTTTTCATATCGGTGCATCCCTACTTTGCTCCAAGGGGAGGTCCCTAACATCTAAATGACTACTTGCTTATTCATTTGTAGAGTTAACAACTAACAAAATGTTGTCTGTGGCTTTATACAGAGATCCACACAGAGAAACATAGTGGTCAGATGGATATCACTCTGTGAAACTCAACACACCACTGACACCACAGACTGTTGGGCTACTACAACAGCGCTGGGAAAAGAGAGATGAAAACGTATCGATTGCGCTAACAGCTTTGACCGACAGGGAATCAGGTTACAAACACTTCCTGCCCCACAAACCCACTGAGGCCGTTCCCAGCAGCGGACTCCCAGCAGCGGACCACCTGCACCATCTGAACCAAAGATACAGATGACCATCAAAACATCTGACTTGAACTTGTTGCCTCTCCACCAGGTGGCACAACAGTACAACCTGCCAATGGGGCTTTCAATCCCACTCATTCCCATTCCCATTCCCCACCCTCTCTCGCTCAAGCATCTCACCCAACTCCATTGTAAAGCATTCAATGGCAGCTACAATCAGCAGCCACCCCGTTTACGGGGGTTCTGCGGCTAAACAAAGAGCTATTCACCGCAGGACAGGGCCGCAGCTCTCAACTACAGTACATTTAAGACGCATTCCATGTGTTTGCCAGTCTTAGTGTTTGTCTCGTGGACAGGCCAAAGACTAAGTATTAAGATTTCACAATAACGTGGATTTGAAGGTCCTATTGTCAGTGAAGCACTACGCAGGAAGGAAGTCACTTGAGTTGAATCGAGTGACAGTCTCTTAAACTAGCTCAATATTTTCTAAACAAGCAGTTGGTTGTGTTAAACTGATGCATGGTGTTTTGGTTTTATGCTCCAAGCGTTGTCGTGTTTAGCCGGGGCGTGTTGCGGCACAAATGTGCAGATCAGGAAGCAGATGTCACCACCTCGTCCCCCCCCTCCTCCCGAGGCCACGGTCATGTGACCCATTAGAGAGGGCTCAGTGGAGTTCCGAGCATTCCTACTTCACTGCAGATCTGGTTGATAATCTGCAATAGCAAAGTTAACTAGATAAACAAATACAGTCTGATCTCTCATAGCAGGTCATGAATGACTAGACAGTGATATGTGGGCCATTTATTTGCTCAAATTATAATGCTACTTGTGTGTTTACACAAAAACATTTGCTTAGTCATAACTGCTGCTCAGAGTAAAATATCCAGGAATACAAAAAGTTAGTGTGGTGGTACAATGCTGGTTTCAGATTGCACACAGAGTGGCCCCAGAAAATTATCTGCACAATTTTGGACACTGTGTTTGAATCTCATAGCACTAGAAGAAAAAAATCAAACCAATGGCATCTGAAAATAAGTGCTTGAGCTTCTCAGAAGAGACATTTTTGCAATGACTTTTAATTATGTACGAAGTCAGTTGTCCTCAAAAACATGTGTCCAGTTCACCACATCAATACGAATACTTTGACTAATATTTGACAACCAGAAACGTGTCATCTTTGACATTGTATCTGTTGTTTTACAATCAAATCACCATTTCAGTGGTGCCTTTAAGATTCTCTTGGGGTCCTCCTCCCGGTTTCGGATATTTCCTCTTAAATATTTCTTTTTTGGCATCTTGTACCATGTTTTTGTATCTTTTCTGTACGTCTGTAACGCTCCGCTCAACGGTCGGATTAACTGTCGTAGCAATCTTTTTCCAAATGAAACATTTCTTTTTGTTACTACATTCTCCGCTAAATTTCTGTTATACTCCAACAAACACATATTTTCCGCTGGGGTAAACTCGGCGCAGTAATATAATCACTCCTGAAAAATCCTCTCCCTCTCATTGATGATATGATGATATTACTGCGCCGAGTCGAAGTGCTCCCAAGTGCTACTCCACCATACATTATAGTTATCCATTTTACACGCTTAGAAAAGCGCCATGTTTTATTTTGTGTCACCATACTTGGTCGAGTTACTACACTACTCGTGTAACTGCATTTAAATAGGGAAAACGTGGAAGTGTTTGGTCACTTCTCTGTTTGGATCCTAATGAATGAACTGGGCTAAGCTAAGTGCTAACAAAGTTTCGCCACAAGACAGAGCGCACTGAGACGAGAGAGGTATGTATCAACTCGTCTTAGTTAAGGGAATAACAGTTTAATATGAAAAAACGGTGGAGTATCCCTTTAACTGTTTTGACTTCAGTGTACTGTTGGCATTTTTCTTAAAAAATAAATGCCTCTTGGTTTTATATTTTGTTATATAAATGCAAAAAAATAGGGTATACTTTGGCTACTATATATACCATGTTACAGTTTCATTATCATAATCATATACCATGGTATACCATGGCGGATCCTCAGTTGGTTTAGATCGTATCTAACAAATACAAGTTTCTCTGTCAAACTTGGTAATTTTTCTTACTCGCCAGCCCAACTCTCCTGTGGAGTGCCACAGGGGTCTATTCTCGCACCCATTCTTTTTTCCATATATTTACTTCCTCTGGGCTCCATTTTCAAAAAGCATGGTGTATCATTTCACTGCTATGCAGATGATACACAAATTTATTTGCCTCTGAAACACAACAAAGATACTGCTCTGATATCTCTTTTGGCATGCCTAGAAGTAAAATGTGGTTTTCTCAAAATTTCTTATTTTTGAATGAATCCAAAACCGAGGTTATAGTCTTTGGCTCCCATGACAACTATAATAGCAGTAACATTGATCTGGATTATCTTTATCCAACTTCATCTTGCATTAAGAATTTAGGTGTTCTCTGGGATCAGAACCTCAAATTTTAAAAACTAATACATGCGGTGATTAGTTCTTGTTTTTTCCAGCTACGTCTTCTCTCTAAGATCAACTCCTCTCTCTCTGAGAAAACCTTAGAGATTGCTGTCCATGCGCTCATTACATCGCGGTTGGATTATTGCAACTCTCTTTACTATGGCATACCCAAACACTCTATTGCTCGTCTCCAATTAGTACAGAATGCTGCTGCAAAGTTCCTCAAAAAAAAATGTAAATTTGATCATGTTTCTTAAAATCACTGCATTGGCTACCTGTGCATTTTAGAATTGAGTTTAAAATTCTTCTCTTTGTTTTTAAATCCATAAATAATCTGGCACCAAGCTATTTGTCTGAGCTACTCTGTCCACACGATCCCACACGAAACCCGAGGTCTTGTGATCAGAGACTTTTGTCTGTCCCCAGATCACGGTTAAAGAATAGAGGGGACAGAGCCTTTGCGATTGCTGGCCCTAGGCTGTGGAATAGCCTTCCGGTTTACATCAGAGCGGCCCAATATCTAACTGTTTTTAAATCCTCTCTTAAAACCCATTTTTTTTCTTTAGCTTTTAATTCATTGTGATATTTTGTCATGAATGTGTGGTTTGTCCTTGTTATTTATCTTGTATATTGTTCAGCACTTTGGTCAGCCCTGTTTGCTGTTTTTAAATGTGCTATATAAATAAATACAAACTTGAAACTTGATGGTATTTAAATGATAACGTAAGGTACTTCAAAGAACACTATGGTATTACCATTGTAGAAGAGTCAATAAAAACTTGAAAAAGCAGAAGAGGGAAGCAGTGAGGTTTATAGGATCAGATGCATTCAACCATACAAGAGACATCTCCGATAATAGTTATGCTGAGAGACGGGAAGTGATTGTGGGCTCTAAGGCAAGATGTGACCCGAGGACAGATCAATCAATGGTCCCGCAGCTGTGGCCTATGGTTGGCCGACATCACTGCTATCCTGTAATTAAAGTTCAGTCTGTTAGACAGTCTCTATTCTGAGCCTAAGCTCTCACGGGGGCAATACAGACATACTGCAAACAAATAAATAACAAAAATAAGCCACATGACTCATCGAAATCAAACCCAGGGCTCGCTGATGCTAAGCAGTAGACTTTATGTGTGTAACATATAGAATAAGTAATGACCTGTGAATGTTGATCGATGTGAATGGGGTTAAACACTCCTTAGAGAATAACACTCCATTGACTGGGCAAATCACACTGAGCGATCTCATTACTTATGCTCGTTCCGGTGCACCCATCCCCCTAAAGCACAGCGTCCTGAATCAGTGGGGATTTGGCTAAGTGGAGTGTCACACGGTTAAGACGAGACAGGTTTGGTCACAATGTGCCTAAAGAGTGAGGCTACGTCCACATTAATCCGGACACATTTGAAAACGGCGTTTTCGTTTAAAAATGCTCTCCGTCCACACTAGCGTTTTCAGGCGTTTTCCGACGTTTCAGTGTGGATGAGAAACTTCTAAATTCACCTTACTGCGCATGCGTGAAACCTCACAAAAGCTCACCGAGATGATACAGATGGTAAAATAAATAATAAAGTTATCGCGCAATTCTTCAAACAGGATAATTTTATTTAGCAAAATATCTCACCATCACTGATGCGTCCAGGTCACACTCAGTCACCATATGTTTGGTCTAAAACGCAACTGCTCTCCTGTATTGCCGCAGGACAGCAAATGTGAGTACATTTTCTGTCATCTGTGCAGGACTGTGATATGAGGAGTGTGCAAAGTAACATTTTAGCAACAGTGTAAAAGTGAATAGCACATAACAGGCACAATACCGGTAAACATGAATATCTATTGGTACAACATGGATCACATGACTAAACTTACGTCATCGTTTTCAAATACCTCCGGCTTCACAGCAAGGGGGTAATCCATCGACCGGAAGTTGAAGCCGGCCGGGTGCCGCCATCTTGTAGCAGAACTTCACTTGCGTTAGCATTTCCATTGACTCCCATTCATTTTGGCGTCACTTTGACAGCAAATAACTTTACATCTGAGGTGTTTAAAGACTCCATTTGTCCATTATTTATTTCTAAAGAAACACGACAATGTATAAAAGGCTCCATTACTTTGTATCTTACGTTATGACCCCGTAGAAGCGTTTTTTGTAAAAATAGGCTAACGATTGCGTCATAACACGCGACTCTCTGGCACACACTAGAGAAAATTACCGTATAGACAGAAGTAGAAACTCGCGCGTAATCGGGGGGACGTGGAGGCATAAAGTCAAGGGAGAAGCCCATAGAGAGTTGTAAAGTTGCTCCTGCTGCGAGCTCATGGACAGCTAATACTCACGATCTCCGGCTCTACAAGTTTCGGAAGGGAATGAATCAGATTCCTCTTGGCACAGCTACTAGAAGATTTGCGTCTGTCAGACAGGTTGCTCACGTCATCAAGCTTAGTTTGAGTCGGTTTGAGTCTGCGCGTCAGGAACGGAAGTGCTCAAAAATCGCTAAAAATGGGCTTCAACTGTCTCAACTGAGTTCCAATGAGATGGCTCTGTCCATTTCTTATACTGTCTATGCTTCACAGTCCACACTACAACACGAAAACGGCATATTCAAATTTATCCGCTTTGGAGAGAGTTTTCCAAAAGCTTTCGCCTCAGTGTGGACGGAAGGCCAAACCGGAGAGAAAAATATACGTTTTCAAACGAAAACGTGTTAGTGTGGACATGGCCTGAGTGGCTTTTGGTGTTCTTCCCAAAACAAAAGGCTCTCATGTGCTGATTAATGTAAAAACAGTTTGAATCGCTATTCAATAGGGCAGGGCAAAAAATTTATACATTATTTTGCCAAATTTTGCCACTGGCTCTATAAAGTCACAGAGAGGGGTCACCGAGTGCTGAGGCACATGCCATGGTGCGTGAAAGTTGACAACACTCTGCTGATTCCATAGCTGGAGTTCCAAACTTCCACTGGCATTAATAACAACAAAAAAACTGACAGTGACATGACGTGAAGGCCAAGTATGGTAACCCATACTCGGAATATGTCCTCTGCATTTAACCCATCCAAGTTAGTAGTAGTAGTAGTAGTAGTAGTAGTAGTAGTATTAGAGTGTATTGCCATATCAGCATCACCAGCTATTACATGGCAGATACATATTAAACATTTAACAACATAATATCATAAGCACAACATAATGAAAACAAACTTTGACAAAAGTAAAAAATAAAATGTACATGTACAAAATTAATACAATTCTATAAAAGATTATTTAAATGTAATGTACTTGTGCTAAAAATTGTAAAACAAAATTCTGGATCCATAAAAAAGTCCTTAAAAGTTTGTCCTGATAAAAAGCGCTCTCTCATAACATAAAGAGTGGACATTGAATCGATTCTCACTAACTTAAATACGTCTGATTGGCCATTGCATTCATGCGGTAAACAGACATCAAGCGTAGCGTCAGTTCTGGCAGGTCACGTTAGTCAAGCTCGCATCAGCTGTATCTCAGCTGATCCACGTCTACCTATAGGAATACGACGCCTATCACTGTATACATATATAAGCTCCTTCAGTATTATCAGCAGCTATCGCGTTTCTCAGGAGCTAATTACCCTCCTCCATCCCCAGCTCCTCCTCTCTCCAGTTAGGATTTGGCTTTCTGATTCCCCTCAAATCAGAATAAATTCTCAAATTATGTTGTATTTGAACATAATTGCTGGGGGGTATTGCTGCTCTTATCCATGCTAGACTGCATGGATGCTCAGGGAGTTCTCACCCAGAACGGAACCATACCGACAAGCCAAACTGTATGCTAACTGTCAATCGTATTTGACGACAGTGGTCCTGACAAAAATGTGTGAGATTGACTACAATGCTGTAAAAACGTGAAAAAAGATTAAATGGTAACACTTTACTTGAAGGGGTGTGCATAAGACTAACATGACACCTTCATAATCATGACATGACACATGTTATGAATATGAAGGAAGTTGTATGCATGTTTATGACAACTGTCATTAAGTGTCATTCGCTCAGTTATGACATTTTTAATGCAAATATGACATTGTTTGAAATGTCTTTGTTATGACACCTTGACATAAACAAATACATCATAACCTGTCATAAACATGAAATAGCAGATTAATTATCAAACTTAAGAAACCACTTAGCTTTATTGGTTAACATTACAATAAACTGTCAGGTGGTTGGTTTTGACATTGGCTGTCATGAAGCCATTATAACTTTTTAATAACAAATTCAATTTGTACCACTGTAGTTGAGGTCACGAAAAATATTCATGACACAGTTATAATGGACTGATGACAGCCAGTGTCAAAACCAACCACATGACAGTTTAATTTAATTTAATGTCAAGTTGTCATGACAAAGACACTGACAGGTTATGATGTTATGGTTTATGTCAAGATGTCATAACAAAGACGTCTTAATGTCATATTTGCATTCAAAATGTCATTATTGAGCGAAAGACACTTAATGACAGTTGTCACAAACATGCATGAACCCTACTTCATATTCATGACATATGTCATGGTTATGAAGGTGTCATGTCAGTCTTATGCACACCCCTTCAAGTAAAGTGTTACCGATTAACTTTTAACATTATCATGATATTCACTATTTTCCCTAATTTTATATTGTCAGCAAGATATCACGATAACATTCCTAATATTCAATGCATTCCCAAGCCCTACTGCCCAATTTTAGCAGAGACAGAATATCTTTCATATGAATTAAAAATGGAAGTTATAACTGAAATATACACAAATGAATCAGAATTTAATCAAAACTGGAATCAAGTGCTTGTGAATCAGAATGGAAAAAAGGAATTCTGCTCAAATAATTTGTATAGTTTACAGTGATGTAGAGCTGGACAGATCCATCATATTGAAGGCATACAAATGTTGGATGGACACAGATTATATGTTCTAGTCTCAGGCTCTTCAGAATTCCCAAATTCAAAGTCTTTGAAGTAGCTTCAATGTCAAGTCATGAGCTGCTTAGCATAAACGTTGTAAAGGTTTCAGAGTCTTGCTCTGGATTTCCATAATCTTTAGTTATGCAGCGCTACAGCTAAAATGTGCCTGAAGCTACAGATATCAGAAGTCCTTGCATGAAACTTAGGTGCTGTGCATCTGAAATGAGTCCTCCAGGCTGTTTCACACCAACTACATTCAAACTATCTGACAGAAACGTGGATCAAACTTTAATCATTGAAAACAAAGCAAATTCATGCGTCTTGACCTGCAAGCCTCCACTATATCAATTCTGATTGAACAGTGTGCATTTGATGGGATTTCATCAGGACTAAAAATGCATGTGGTGCAACAGAATCAAAATAGACGTCAAAGAAACACTCCTATAGGAGCAAATACCAACACAGACACTAAATGTTACTCACAACCAACAGGAAACATTTAGAGTAGGTGTTGACCTACATTACCGATTGGACGGTAGATGAATCTACAATAACATGCCTTAAATTCTGCTGTTTATGATCGCTCCTCTGCGTTCCTCATGAATCATTGATGCAGGAAAGAGGATTGCATGTCTTAACCACATTTTGTAAAACGTTCTTGTACTTTCTGGTTTCGATTTGAGCGCTCAATGTATCCACTGAGATTTATTGTAAAGCTTTCAAAATATGTGCCTTCATCAGCAATTCTCAGGAGATTTCAAAATACTTCCAAGAAAGATAAAAAACAAAACAAAAAAACTTCGGTAACACTTTACAATACGGTTCCATTAGTTAACATTAGTTAATCACGGTTAGTTGATTTGTTGGTAAACATAATTCTACAATTCATGTGTGAGTTAACGTTAACAAATATTAACTAATGCTGAACAGAGATGTTGTTCATGGTTAGTTCATGTTAACTAATGCATTAACTAATGTTAACTAATGGAACCTTATTGTAAAGCGTTACCAAAACTTCATTAGAAATAGAATTAGCAGACATATTTAATACTTCATCCAATGGCATAAGTTAGCCTACAGGTCGAGACTACAGATGGTATTTATTACAAGGGGTTCTTCCTAAACAATCTGTTCCTGTATAGGCTGTCTAGATCCACAGGGTGTACAGCAAAACTGTCCACTGGACGGAGGCCATGAGCTCGTTTCCTCCTCATGCATAAGTGATGAGTAGTCCATGCAGAATCTGCACTTTTACACATTTATGTCATGATTGGAGAAGAATATCTGCATAGTTTTGAAGAATAATCTCAATTATGGTAAGAGGGGAGAGGACATTTGTATTAATGACATACAAAAGAATTACATGGAGAAAGCAGCAGAGCTTTCAGTGTTTCAGTGGAATTCTGATGATGCCGTTATCATGCAGGCGTGTTTATGTGGAATACCATTTCTGTTGTCACTGTTACGTCCTCCCTGTCTAGGGTAGAGAAGGAACAGTTTTAAAATAAAAGCTAACTAAATAAATTAAACAAATTAATGTTACAGAGTAACGTATGGGAGCACACGAGAGCGAATCAGAGGAGGGAGACAGACAGTCATAAGCTCTGATTAACATCAATTGTCGCTTCTCATTCTAGGAGAGCGGAAACAAAGTAGACAAACAGGAATACACAACACATTTACAAGATTACATTCTAAGACAACTATGTCATCTAGTTATGCTGCACAATTTGGAATGTTAGCCTTATGCATCAACATCGGGAACGTCGCCAGTGCGTTTCACATCCCAAAGGCGAGAACAGAATACTGTAGGAAAATTATTTAAGAAATACATTTCTGAAGCTCTTGGCATTAAAGGAACTTGTCATTAGCCTTTCAAAAGATCAAGCTTGATCACATTAGCGGAACAGACTCTGTCCACAGTCTTTTAAGTGGGGAAATGGAAAAGAATCCGGCTTAGTAATACTATTCACTTTACAATAGCCAGTGCAAAAGTGAAAGGTTGAATCTGGTTTTGGGACTAATAAGCAGGGTGAGCCCCAGGGACTGGAGTAAATGCTCAACTATAGCAGGATTAATGGGCAGGCTCTTACCTCAATATCATGAACAAGAACATCAGTCTGACTCGGAACATCAGAAAATAAATTAGGATATTCTTTGATCAGTTAACACACTTCACTATGTTGTTGTTCAGGAAGATAAGACAGGTAAGAGTCTAGATCAGACAGCATGACCGAGTTCTGCAAGCGTCCGCACGAAAGCTTAGCATCACACACAGTCAATACATCGTCTTCAGGAATGTAAACGGTGGGAAGAACAGCAGACATAAAAGGTAAAACTTTACTCGAGTAGCTTTAAAAATAACGTGTCTTCCGATACTTAATACTTAATAAAAAAAAGCAATACTGACTGCAGACACATACTATGAGAATATTATCATCACATTATGAGAAATCCTGAGTCATGTCCCTCGCAGGTGTGATGATTATTAATGGTGTTTGTGTTGAAAACGAGCTCATCTTCCTCCCCGTGGGGGGAAAAAGTCAGCAGGGAGCCTGTGAAGACGACAGAGAGTGTTCTCCGTATTTCTACTTCCACAGGACCAGATGTGCATGGATAGACTTTCACAGAAGGGAAGATGCTTGCTCTACATGCACACTCACAGCAGTAAGCATATATGAGCGAGAGAGAGAGGGAGAGAGAGAGAGAGAGAGAGAGAGAGAGAGAGAGAGAGAGAGAGAGAGAGAGAGAGAGAGAGAGAGAGAGAGAGAGAGAGAGAGAGAGAGAGAGAGAGAGAGAGAGAGAGAGAGAGAGAGAGAGAGAGAGAGAGAGAGAGAGAGAGAGAGAGAGAGAGAGAGAGAGAGAGAGAGAGAGACTAGTTTCCGTAACTGATATAGCAAGAGAACGAATTGAGTGCGAGACTGACAGAGCGAGACAACTCTTGGTGAGTAGGTAGAGAAAGTGAGAGGATGTGTGAGACTAGCTCTTCATGGAAGAAATTAGGCCCACATGAAATACATACTTTCCCCTCATAAAAAAAAAAACAATACAAAACCAACAACAAAAAAAACCCAAACAGACAAATAAAAAACAATTCAAAACTGAAAACCCCAAACACACCAAAATCCCCCCCCCCAAAAAAAACACCAAACAAAAAACAAAACACCATAAAAAAAACCCTGCAAACCAAAACAAAAAAAACAAACAGACCAAAACCTGTGTTATGTTATGCTGTGAGTTATGTTATATTGTTTTATGTTATATGTTGTGTTTTATATGTTATGCTATGCTGTTATGTTTTGTATATAATTTTTTTTTTTAAATGTGCACTGATAAATCAATTCAAATAAGACCAGGATGTGTAATTGTGTATTAAGTAAGTATTAGGGTGCATTTTGCCTCCATGGAGGCTTTGAAGAATATATGAAGAGACAGCAACACTCCTTTGTCTTTTTGACTTGTCTTTGAGCTCTTTATAACTCCCGAGCTGGGGGGGAAAATGGACCATGTATTAAATACTGGATTTACAGCTTGGTGTGCAAGTCACATACCCCTTTTCCACCAAGGCAGAGCTGGTGCTGGTTCGGAGCCAGAGGCTAGTTTCAATTCGGTTCTTTGTTTTTCCACACGCAAAGCACCAGCTCCGAACCAGGAAAAGTGGTTCTTAAGTAGCACCAAATCATTGCTGGTCTAGAACAGAGCCAAGTAAGGGCCGTTACATAGTCAACGCGAGCAACGCGAGCAAGCAACGCGAGCGACGCGCTCCTTTTCATAGTACACAAGCGTCACCGGCGATGCGTGAAATGCAATACACCGATCGCGCAGCAGGGGGTAGTAGAGTCTAGAGTCGGGTCACGTAATATTCAGATCAAAATGGCAACTGAAGCGGAGTGCATATTGCTGATTTTACATCGGCGGCAACAAAGGATGTATACAAACAAGCTCGCATAACTTTTCCTCTTCGCCCGCCATTGTATTCAAATCTTCTTCTTCTGTAAACATAATAATATACCTTTTTATGTACATTACTTGCAATGTCGCCCCCACCGACAACGCATAGTATTGCGTGCATCGGCGCGTCGCGTATCAAAAACTAGGATGACACATTTGGCTACGCATCGACGCATAATGGCGGCCGAAGCGTAGCGATGTGTAGCCTTGCGCACGCGTATGCGTATCGATGCGTTGACTATGTAAGGGCCCTTAGAACCGCTTGCGTCAGGGGCAGGGGGCGGGGTTACCGTGACCAACAAGACGAATAGAAACTTGTGACCGCCATTTTTAAATAGCAGCTAGTCGAGCTAATAGCAGCTTGATTATAATATCCGTCTATGTAAGTTACGGCGAGCTGCACAAACGCGTTGGATTCCGATGTATTTTTGCAAACCCATGAGCATCCATAGTAACGCAACGTCCGTTATTGTTGATGGCTTGTTCGAGATGCATCGGAGCGGCGCGGACCGATCGGAGCTGCGGGAGTGTTTGGAGATCATACGACTCCTTGTGCTTTTGGATCACTTTCGCAGTGCTTTGATGTCATGCGGCGATCGATCTGCGAGAAGCCGATGCATCTCCACTATGCATCTCGAACAAGCCTGGCGTGTTTGTGTTTGGCGCTACCGCACTAGCGTTGCTGGGCAACATGAGACGTATGCAGTGACGTAAGATCTGGCTCTGTTGTGGCTCTCTAGCCGGTGGAAAGGCAAACCGGTTCTTAGTAAGCTTGTCAGTCGAACCAACTCCGAACCAGCTCTGGCTCTGGCTCTGAACCAGCACCCGGTTCTTGTTGGTGGAAAAGGGGTAATAGTGACCATAAAGTTCTCACCTGTCATCTTGCCTGACAGCTAAGAACATGAACTGAAGGAGAGAGACCCATAAAACCACACAGCAGGCCCTCTCTCATGGCGACACAATCACAGGCGGACTCCCTGTAGAGCTAGCGCACGTTAACATGGACAAAACATGAGGAGCGGTCATGAGATACGGGGTCATGGGGGGGGGGGGGGGGGGGGTGGTCTTTTTTTTGTGAGTACACAAGTAAGGCGCTGCCGGGAAAGACATTGCCATAGCAACAGGCCGGATAATAGTCAAGCCTCAACTTTCCCACCAACATCTTTTTATTCGCATTGTCCGTCCATTTCGCTTTCGAACATCATCATAACAAAAGCCAGCATTACTAATGCAATCTGTTTACGAATCCTTCTAGCGGTTTGCATTCGCTCAAAGAAACGTCTTGACTTCTTGAATTTTAATGGATTATAACGCACTTGAAATAAAACAGCAGCACTACGGTTGATTTAGAAGACATTGAAGGAAAACTATAGTGAAGGACAGCAGAAACACTCTTTGCGATGGCATGTATAATAGCAACAGCCCTAGAGAGAATGTTGCAATTGAAGTAATGACTTTCTCATGCACAAACCCACGTTATTCTGCAGCTCAGCACTTTGTCATCAGCGACACAATACACTAAGAATAGCCAATGAAACAGTCATTGCTTTACCTCAGCAAATTTTACCAACCAATCAATAGACATCCCGTGATTAATCCAAGCAATCCAACACTAGTGTGTGGAGGGACCCAGAGGGGATTCAAGACTCCAGAAAAAGTCAAACATGCATTTTTCTCAATTTGCATAAAAAATTAAATTCTTCTTTCGATGAGATCCAAATGACATTGACAAGATAATGAAAAGTCCCCAAACAAATCATCAAATTTAAGATATCGGTACCTTGTAACTGATAACCTTATAGTTAAGTACATGTATGTTATTAATCAATATTACTCCATACTTAATTGCATAATTACACTGTAACAAGGGCAGCTTAAAATAAAATGTAATCTAAAATTCTATATATTTGGCTAATGGCTCATATACACTTCATTTCCTACTAAAACTTTGATGCTATTAATCTGACAAACTTTGGCAAATCCAGAGATTAGATCTTCTTGAAAAGCACTAACCATATTCAGCTTTTACCTGCTGCTTAACACAAACTCTTTACCAGACGTACTGAACAACAAAATCTGGGCTGTTAATCCCTTAAATTGCATAAAGATTAGATCAGATTAGAACTGCTGATTGCAGCCAGAACTGCCCATTTCTGCGTGCAATTTGCATCAGACTACCTCCAAAATCGCCATTGACAGATATCATTCTGAATAATTGGATATCGGTGGAGAAATTTAGTATTGGTGCATCCCTAAATTAAACCAACTCCTGCAGCTAGCTCGAAATAAACTGCAGAGATTAGTGCAGAAATGAATTCCCTTCCAGAAATTAAACCCTGCAGCCCGTCAGATAATGCAACACGTCTTTTACACTCCAACAGGATGGGTTTTTCCAGCTGGGGAACATTTGATAAAAGCATCTCACTGGAGCCCAAACTAAGTGAGCAGTGACTACATGCATCATCTTCTGCTTGAATATGACGCTGACAGGGCGGATATGAGGAAAAATGCATTCAGACTCACCTGCAGACGAGGGTGGCGATGATGACGCACCAGGCGGTGCAGCAGCAGTCGGCGCTCGGCTGCTCGTCGCTCTTCTTACGGCGACAACACAGCCAGCAGGAGTAGATGAGGAGGAAGAGGAGGTCCAAAGCCAAGCATGCCAGAGCTACACTGCCCAGCAGCAGGATGGACTGCAAGAGAAGAGAAAATAATCTTAGAGATGGGGGGAAATTCTGGATACATATAATATTCAAGACAAGAGCCATTCTTTACGAAAGTCAACTGTTGGTAATGAACCTTCAATTTTGGAATATTAAACTCAAAGTAAACATCTTTTTTTTTTCTTGCATACGCTAAGCTACACATACAATTAGCATGATGTAAATTTCTTCAGCAGCATAGTATGTGGGTAGCCAGATTTTTCTGGACTGGACACGGATGAAATATTCTAGTGCGTGTGTGTCGACCGCTTGTGTTCGCACACACTATCAATAGAGTATACTTTGATACACTGTGTTCACCTGTACCAAAGTGCTCTTACCTGAAGTATAAACCCTGATAAAGTATAAATCCACTGTCAGCTATCTTTGGAGCACCATCTGAAATTTACTTTTCAGCATCACTGCAAAATTTTCGGTCCTTCACAACTTCACTAGCAAGATGTCTCATTATTTTAAAGTGGAAGCCTGTGTCACCCTCTACATTTAACTCTTTCCTCGTCAGCGTTTAAAAAACTAAAAAGTTGTCAGCCACCGGCAGCGTTTTTGATTGAACGTTGTTGTATATATCTGAACATGCAATCAAATACATCAAAAGAAAGAACAGAGCCTCTAAGTTTAAACATATAAACTTTTTGTTTTGTTCCGTCTTCATGCTTTAATCAACACTTGAATGTGGGTAAGTACATACAAAAAGAAAAAAGAAAAAAAAGTTTTTAAACAAAATGCTGAGAAATTCAAGACTACAACGTACATAAGCAATGCTTTTATCACTTGTTTCAGCTCCTTTTTGCCTGTGTTTTGTTCCAGAAAATCTCTACTCTTTCAAAAGATGTGTAATAGCGCCCCATATACCGTATAACAGTCAAAACAAGGAAACATTCCATCAATGGCGGGGAAGCGTTGTCTCAAACTATGGAAAATTCCATCAATGGCGGGGAAGCGTTTTCTTAAATGATGGAAAATTCTGTAATAGCAGGGAACGAGTTAATACGTTTATTAAAGAGGTATTTACTTGTATTAAAAAAATAATAATTTACATGATCCTTAAAGACTTTCGAAATGATATGGCTTGCCTTTTTGGATAAAGTACTGGCTTACTCTACAAACAGTTAAGCTGGGCACCACCTTTTCCTCCACCGCCTTTTTTATTTTCATTTTTTATTTATTTAATCATTTATTTTTTAATGATGTATTTATGTATTATATTGTTCTGATTTTTTTATTTATTGTTAGGTATTTTATCTTACCGTTTTATTGTACTTTGTTTCATTGTATTAAAAAACTACAATAATTATAATTATATTGTTTTGTTAGTCGGGGTAATAATTTTGTGGAATTTGAACTTGTGACAAATGGGTTTGATATCTGAACACTTTTCCTATGTAGATAAATAAAAATAAAAAATAAAAAAAATGAAGTATACTCCAGGCTTTAGCCTCCAAAGCAAATAATAATACAATTTTACATCTAATGTTGTAAAAAATAAAGGAAAATAGTGTGCCTTGATATTGGTTCATAAACGTAAAAAAAGCTATATGTAACAACAAATAAATGACCTAATTTGTTGAACCCAACCAAGTTTGTTATATTTCTTTGCAGCTGTTCATTTCAGTTTTATGACTCTTTTGAGTTCTGAATACAGCTCATAGGCACCTTGAAACACTTGCACCAACATCTGTGTGGGTTGCTCTAAGCCGAGTCTCCCGCTGAAAATCATGTGACAAATAACCTGCAGGGGAAGTTTTGTGTATAATGAGGTCAGAGCTATTCTCGGTTAAGACACACACTTTGCTCTGACAATCTTGTTGTGACAACCACACAGGGATTAAGCATTCAAATTCCTCAAAAACTGACCCAATTCTGGTCACGCCTGATTACCGGGAAATCGGTCAAATGGAGACACCCATGATGGGTTTGGCCTGGTATCCAATCAGTTAATCTGCACAGACTCACTGAACCCCTCTTCACATAATAAGCATTTCAAATCTCCCAAATCAAGTAGTTTTCATACGGCTTTCAACCTGTGCCAAGTGTCCGTCAAGCTCACAGCGTGTGATCACAGGAGAGCTGGGAAAACCATTGTGTCGGTTCAAAAGGGGCCCAGCAAGTCAGACTGGAAAAGTGAGCAGGTCTTAAAAGCACAAAGGGCATCATTGCTCAATGCATTTACTTTAAAACACAAAGCCTGATTGTTCATCTCAAGGTAATTCCTTTGGCGTATTAGGCTCAGCTGAGTCCGGTGAATTTGGTCCAGACTCAGAGTGTGCAGGTATATCAGACCACCATGAAAAAAAGTTGTGTTTACATTGCACCAGACTGCCACAATGACACCTTCCGAGGAAGAACTAGTTGCTGGAAGTTGTGGATTAACAATTGTGTCATTGAGTCTTGAAAATGAAAGAGTTCAAGAGTTTTGTTTTAGGCAGCTGTTAGCAAGTAAACAAGATATCTATGAATATAACCATTTCATTTTGTCTAATGTCCGTGCAATAGTCTGTATTTGGTACTTTTGGGTGAAGGGACATTTTGAACAAAGTTTCCATTAACATTTGGGGTGTGTACGCAGGGCCAGCAAAAACTGTCTGTAGGATTTACTGTTTTTTTATTTGTTTTTTTTTTTAAAGAAAATTCAGCAAGGATTCCTTAAATTTTCAAAAGTGACAGTTAAGACATTTATAATGTTACAAAATAAAAATCTATTTTAATAAATGCAGCCTTGGTGAGCATAAGAGACGTTCTCCAAAAACTAAATTCAAAAATCCTACCAACCCCCCAAATTTTGGATTTTAGTCTATTTTCTACTATATTTGTTTGTCAATGTCATTGCTGCAGCTATTTGAATGAGCTACCACATTGCACACTGGTCTATTATTGTGGCATCATTAAATTCAGCTCCATCCGGACACTGGCTGGTTATTTTACATATCAGTCATTCGGTCTTTTCCAGATTAAGTGGACTGTTTCCAGCCAGGATATGGTACAATGTGCACCAGACTGATAAAAGTCTGCCTCACCATTAGATTAATAATTATATCAATTAAAAGCCTTCACCAGTTAAAATTCGAGTTAGGATAATGCAACACAACAGAATAACAAGTATGCTTCACAGCTCTTCTTTACTAGACATAAGCCATGTTAATTAGGTTACCTCAGTTAACACTCTGCACTCAAAACCAAGGATCAGTCACGATGGTCGACCAGCTGATGTATCATTGGCCATTGCAGAAAGTTAAAAATATCAATACATCTGTGCATAGATTTAAATTCAAGACCACTAGATTACATTGTCAGAATGTCTATTACTTCATTACGTTCATACATTAATAAATGATAGAGAAACATGGGAAATTATTTCCAAAAAAACAAGACAACTCAGTCCCTGCAGGCAAATGCTGAACCCTGATCTAATTTTAGAAGCACAATTAAGCCTTGTACTGTATTGACTGAAAACCACTTGTCCACAAAGACCACTATTCACAGTGGCACTTCAAGAAAACTGAATCTTCTGCAAGGCCCTCTGTCCGTTTTTGAACTCTCACACAGTGAAAGATTCAGTGAAGGTTATGCCGACTGGCAACAGACACCAGGACGTTGCGAGTAAAGGAGTAGTTCACTTTTAAAAAAACTTTTGCTGATAATTTACTCACCCCCATGTCATCCAAGATGTCCATGTCTTTCTTTCTTCAGTCGAAAAGAAATTAATGTTTTTGATGAAAACATTCCAGGATTTTTCTCCATATAATGGACTTCAATGGTAGCCAAACGGTTCAAGGTCTAAACGACCGTTTCAGTTCAGCTTCAAAGGGCTTTAAACGATACCAGACGATGAATAAGGGTCTTATCTAGAGAAACGATTTGTCATTTCAAAAATAAATGAAAAAGTTAAAGTTGTATAGGCACAAATGCTCGCCTTGCGAACTCTCCTGTTCGAACTCGTTCATCAAAATGAAAGAATCTTTTTTCGAGTCAATGACTCGAAAAAAGATTCTTTCATTTTGATGAACGAGTTCGAACAGGAGAGTTCGCAAGGCGAGCAAATTATCAGCAAAAGTTTTTTAAAAAGTGAACTACTCCTTTAAGATTCTTTTTAAGCCAACAGGTGAATAACCAAATAGATGCAAGGATAAACGAACCAACCGAGACAACTTTACTGATGACTATCTCTAATAAATAGAAGCATGATGGTCATTTCTCTTTCCTGGTCAAAATCACAAACAGACTAAACATTTGTTGGATGATTAGTTGACTAATTGCTTAATTGCTACGTTTCACCATCAATTCGGTACTTGCACGCTGTTATCTAAGTGCACACACAAACATATCTGAAGCGCAAACACAGAGAGGCGCATTTCATATAGCAAGAGAACAGCGAATTGATTCCTCTTTTGCATCTCCATGCACTACACACAAATTTATTTTAAAATACCAGTCTCTGCAAAGTATTCTCATAAACACAGCCGCTTATGTCTTAAGTTAACGTAAACAGTTAAGAAAGAAATCGGATGTGTATCATTGTATTGGATCAGTGCATTCACTCTTAAAGTGACAGTAGCCTATAAATACTTGCTAATGTCCAAATCATTAATGTTAATCAAACAACAAAACAAAGATTAATCTATGTTTAATTTATACATTGAACACTATTGTGTTATTTTACATTTAGGCCTAATTATTACATGTCAGTAGTCGAATGCACTACAGTAAGACCTTACTTTGTTTGCAACTTTGTTATATTGTATTTATCTATGCTTGTAATTAGTGTTTTTGTTCTTATTTTTTACTGACTGTTTACTTGCCTTTAATAATGTTTGAACTATATTACTTAGGCTAGTAGTTTTTGCGATCATATCAAAGTACATAAAATGTGCTTTAAGTCATAAATGGAAAGCAAAGTAACATTTCAAGTTGGACTCAAACCCAAAACCATCCAATACAACAATAGATAATATGAGGCAGGAATTCATCGGAGACTAATGAGGTGTGAATGATGATGATGATGGGTGAAATGACGACTCAGGATGAGGAAATCTGTGCCAACACTGGCAGAATGGCCAGTAAGCACTCTTGATATTATTAATCAGTGCTTAAATACTCTCATTTACAAAGAATAACAGCTCTAACCAGAATGGCATAGCTGACAACCTCTGATAATGTGTTTGGAGAATGTGATTAACAGCCTTTGTGCCTATGATATCATCTCAGCGTATTGGCAGAATGCTCTGGCTTTATAAACATACAATGCAATCAAATAATCACCACTAATAGAAGATGGTAGAATAAACATGAGGTTTGGAGGTCAATTTATCATCTACTAAATTGGTTTCAAATAAGAAAAATATAGCAAAAAAGTAGCACAAACAGTAGAGGATGGTACTTGGAACACCAAAGTCATGGGTTCGATTCCCAGGGAATGCATAAACTGATCAAATGTGTACATTGAATACAATGCAAGTTGCTTTGAATAAATGCATCTGCCAAATGCGTAAATGCAAATTTAACACGATCTACATGTTTTCGAGAGGCCTCCTCGCCGGATAGAGGTTTGAAACACAACTGGCCTTTGCCAGCGGCTCATGATCGTGTTTTCCTGTGAGAACTTGTGCCAAGGAGGTCACTGCAATTACAGAGATTTCAATCCTGCAACGTTTCTCCTTTTGCTGCTAACAGGAAAAGACTCAGACTCAGCTTTTCTAAACAGACGGTAATCTTCAACAGATTATCTTAATGGATCTCCTCTTTCCATATGCTGATTCAGGACGCAGCAAAAGACCCCGCTGAGCGATACCACTGCCCAAGAACAACAGCAGCATTTCAAACACAAGGTCACTGTGCTGAAATGTGCTCTTGGCTGTAGGCCATCCTCCTGATATTTGCAAAATATGCACCACCCTTTATTTTGTCACGTTTCGCCATACATGGAATCTCACTGTGCTCTACTAAGAAGAGACACTTTTTTTCATTTATTTACCATTTAAATTACGTTCACCACCATAGAACCATAGTTCACCCAACAATGACAAATATAATTTTGGCGTTTTCATTTACCACAAAAGCAAAACAACAAATCCATGAGAACATTTCAATGACTTTCCAAAATAGGAAAAAAGAGTGACTGATTACAGTGGTCAGAGGAGAGATGTCAAATTTGCCACCTATCCCTTATGTCGGGTTCGGACTACACAATATTTTTGTCTGTTACGATAGACACGCGCGAGAGATCACTTCCGGTGCTTTCCGGAAAAGACCGAAGCGCCGGCGCCCTCAGATCACTTGGACCTGGCTGTGTTTACAAGAGGTAAAAACGATATAAATACTGTTCGTTTTCTCACACAAACCGCTCGTTTCGTGTCTTAGGCCATCAATGTGTACTTACATTTACGAGTCATTAAATCATGTTTAATTTGGACTTCTCTGTGCATGCTCTTTGAGGAAGTTACCATAGACCTGCATTATATGACTGACAGACAAGAACGGTTTGACCTAAAAATATCAAAATTGAAACTACTGTGGACACAAAGACACCTACATCTTGGGTGCCCTTGAGGTAAGCTAAAACATACCAAAAATTAATTTCAAAGTGAACTATCCCTTTAAATAGTGAGAATTCAAATATAAATCTCATTTATCTGCATTGTTTATCCTTTTGATCTTGACTTTCGTTAAAAAAAAAAATTTGCACATTTATTTGCACATTATTACGAAATAAATGTTTTTCCCCAATCAAAAGGATAAACAATGCAGATTATTTTTTACAGCCTTTTTTTTTATCATATTTACCGGGGGTGCCATTAATTCAGACAACAACTGTACATGAAATTATATAGCTGCCATTTTAGGAAACCATATAAAAAAAAAAAAAAAACACATACGACAAACTAGCATCTCATAGGCAGATATATTTGTTCCTTCTGAAAAAGCAAAGCAGTTTAATTTCATTTTTAAGCAAATGAAACACTCCCAAAGCATCGCTTTCAACTGATTTGATTTCCCTCAGGGAGCGATATAGCTTCCACATTGTCATGGAAAAGAGTGAGGCTCTTTTCATTTGCTGTTGGAGCAGCAATGGGCCAAATCTGGGTCAGAGATTTCTTTGGGAAACCAAGAGTAATCTGGGGAGGAGTTAGAAACACTTTCAGAGTGGATGCTAAAAGCATTTCAGCCTTTGAAGGCAGTCTGGAGGTAATAAACTGTCCCACACACATGCACAGGAAGTCAGTAGTTAACACCAAACTGCAAATGTAAACTATAAAAGAAACAGCCACGCAGATCAGATTTGGAGTCAAACCAAAGCAGAGACATTAATATTTCAAATAGGATTGTGTTTACACCGCTCCATGAATGGCTTCCCTCACAAATCCTTCATAACTAGCCAACCACGTGATGAATTTATTGGCAGTAAGCCACAATGAGAGACAGCTTGTGTTTCCTGCCTGGCCTGACGACAGGACGGCCTCGTCAGTCTGTGTCGCACCATGCAAACACGCTGACAAAACAGATTAGCAGCATCCCTGCTCTCGTTTCCTGTGCACCCGACGACATCCCTGAGAAGGACGCGCTAGAATGACTAAAATCATTCAACAAACACCGGCGATACAATTATCAAAAATGGAAATGTTTCCAGTGCTCCCCTCACGACATGAAGAGGCCAGTCACGAATTGCTCCAACCTCCCCCACAACCAGCTTGGGGAGTGGGTGTGGGAAAGCATGTAGGGGTTGTGTTTTTCAAATTTTCACTTCAAGCTGTGCTCAAACCCACATTCCCACTACAAAGCAAATTAACAACAATGCTCTGATGTTTTTAATAAAATAGTGGTGAAAACTGTTGAAATCAAAACTGTGATTCTTTTAGTTCACATCGGTTTGCTTGGAAGTCAAATTCAAGCGAGAACACAAAATTCACATACATTTTGCAATCTTTCTCTTCTACTGGCCAAAAATATGAAATGATTCTTCTGGCACACACACTCTCAGAAAAAAAAAAATCTGTCAATAGGGTGGTACCCTTTCAAAAGGTTCTAAAATTGACTATTAAGGTACTAATGTGTACATTTTAGGCACCAATATGTACACTTTAGGTAATAATATGCACCCTTTGAGGTGTCCAATCCTGCTCCTGGAGGGACACTGTCCAGCTGAATTTGGTTTCCACCCCAATTAAACACACCTGAATCAAGGTAAACAAGGTCTTCAGGATTACTAGAAGGCAGTTCTCTTCCAGGCAGGTATTTTGGAACAAGTTGGAACTAAACTCTGCGGGACGTTGGTCCTGCAGGACCATGATTGGACATGCCTGCTTTAGGGGTAAATAAGGTACAAAGGCGAGTACTGCCCAGTGACAGCTTTGAGCTTTTGCACATTTTTTCGTTCACAGGGGTTAATTTTGTCAAATAATATGTTTCTAGAATGAGAAATGTCTTATCCCTCTAATTATAAATACAATCGCTTTCCAACTATCACTAACAAGAGGCAAATTATGGTTTGTTTGATTACGTCGATTATGCACTGTTTATGTTCATCCATAATCCTCCGGCTCTCCATGAGTAAAGTAAACTTGTCATTATTATAGTTCACTATGGCTCACGCATTATATGACGTGGCAGACATAGTTGTCCAGTGCAGTTCGGTTAATTTCAGCGCGGGTTTGTCGAGAATGCGGTAGTGAGTCCCGAAAAGGAGTTTGGTTATAGGTTGTTAAGCTTGTAAAAAACAAAAACAAAAATCGCAAAATATGTTTTCCCCAAATCGCGCAGTCCTGACGCAATATGGTGCTTGCAGAACGTTTGCGAGGTTCAGCAGCTATCATGTCATTCTCGATGTGGTCAGGACGGGATAAAACCCAGTTTCTTACAGACCCGAGTAGAATCTGGGTAGATGATGCTAAACAAATTTCCAGTAGAGTCTCTGAATACAATTATGAATCAACGTTCTTACTAATACGCTGTCTTTTAGATGCAAGTCAAAATGGTCAGAAAAACAAGCCTTGTTTAAGGATTTAAAGGTTTACTTTTAAAGCTTCTATATTGCCGTTGTTTGTTTCAATTCAAATACACTTAGATCTGCTTAGAAAGAACAGTCCAAGCAAGTAAAAACATTGTTTAGCATGGTTTGAAGACTAAATATGAAAATACCACCTCTTTTTACAAGTCAAAATGAAATTACACTAAGTCTGTTTCCTCTTAACTTGTTCACATACCCATTCCCAACTCTGGATGGAAATCATACAGCGTACTATACGAGATTTCCCAAACTACATTTAGGTTAATCAACTTGTGGCAGACAACCCACTGGCGGCACACTCAAGTTAGCCTTGTGTGCCCTCCTCATCCGCTGGCAGGTCTGTCCTCACCCAAACAAACCCAGAGCTCCAGTCTCATCCATCATCCCCCCTTCACAGCTTGGCTTTCATCCACGACAATTCGTGAGAAGCACTGCTCAAACTCCCACAGTCCTGGCCTTTGTAAACATGCAAGACATGCTTCTCTCAATGCAATACCCACTGTTGACCAATGACAATTGTTTGAGGATGGGAAAGGGTGAGGTTCAACTAGAATATTAGACATTGATTCAGTGCACTTGAGTTCACAAAGGGAATGGTGGCCACAAAGATTTAAGAGTTATCGGCCAAAATAAAAGATATTTTTCAATTATCTTTATCAATTGTTAAACTTTATTTAATCAGGCCTATAAATAACAGTTAATTCTAATTTTAGCAAATCTCAGAATGAATTTTACATCACGTTGTGATGCCTAAATTCACTTGTAGCATTTAAAAATAACTTTAGTTTTTTGAAGAAAAAAAATGGTATTGACATGATTTCAGGAAAACCACCATCAAAAGTTTGGGGCCAGTAAGATTTCTTTTTAATATATTTTTTTTAATTATAAATTAATATATTTTTATTTAGCAAGGACAAATTAAATTGATCAAACGGGACAGTAAAGACGTTTATATTGTTACAAAAAATTCTTTTTTTTTTTTACTTTATATTCATCATCAGAATTTAGCTTTGACATGAATGAACTACAATTTAAAAATAAAAAAATAGTTATTTTAAATCGTAATAATATTTAGCAAAATACTGTTTTACTGTATCAAATAAATCCAGCCTTGGTGAGCATAATATACTTCATTTATTATCTGTACTTAGATGTTTAGAAAATTTGATTTTAAAACAATTAATAAATAATTCATGGCTTAACAAGCACAACTACTCTGTTAATGCAATACAATAAAGTCAATTTTATGAAAAACTATTTTGCCAAAGGTTCATTGAAGATACATCTACAACTAAATATAAGGCTTATTTACACAGACACTGTAAGACAAGTAGTGTAATTCCTGTTAACCAAAACTATCTTCAGTACATGCATTTATTGCATTAGCTTGCAACTCCACATATCTTGATGCAGTCTACAGAGCAATATTAATAACCTGTCATCTACAAGCCCAGCAGTCCCCAACAACTGAATATTTAGGCTGCAGCATTAATAAATAATGATTTTTAACTAAAAGCGAGTCTGCTTTTGTTCTTTTTAATGGAACCAGACCATGAGAAGTAAAAAAAATACTGAGCTGAAATTAAAACTAGTACAAAGTTCCCAGATAAGCGCATCAAGGAAATCCCAACTGGGGCATCAGGAGTGAGCTTAACCCCTAACTAGTGGCCAAACGAGATGACATCTCCAGTTAATTCCAATCCTGTGAACAAGGGCCATTCAATGGACAGCAGGTGTCCTCTCTCTCTCTCTCTCTCTCTCGCTCTCCCTCTCCCCCATCCTCAGCTGTGCTGTCTGTTAACATTCAACTATGTGTGCTTCGACTCCAAGACAAATGTTACAGAGAACAGGCTGCTAGTACAAGCTGCTTGAGCGTCCTGTCAATTGCAAATGTGTATTAAGGAAAGTAAAAAAATATTTCTTCAGTCAATAATATTTTTAGCAATTAAATCATTTAAATGTAATATCTTTGTATGCTTAATGAAGTGAAATATTCAAATGTTTTTTTCTGACATAAACTAATATAATCAGCAAAAATGTGCCTAAAATGTAAGATATTTTATTTATTTTTCTAAATCTAAGAAAACTGATAATATTCTTTAGCTGATATCAGTGGGGAAAAAAACTCTAAAATGTTGTTTTTCCTGTATATTAATAAATAAATAAAAATAGCATTTAAATGATTGAATTGCTAACAGAAAAATGACTACTCCATGACTACTCGGTGCAGCAAAAGGGCACTTGTCATAAAAAAATAAAACTTAGTGGCTAGGAGTCAGACCTTCCTCTCCATCCATGGCAGATGAGCTTCTAGACAGTTCACGTGTTATCTGTAATGCTATATGCAACTGATGTCAATGGCATTTGAAAAGAGGATAGACCCCTTAGCACAACTGTAAAAACAGAGAATCTTTGCTTCATCTAAGTCTCTTGCTTAAGACTGCTCCTGCTGTTTTAAGACATTCTTCCAATCCTGTTGGCTCGGTGAAACATATTTTCAAAAACAGCTGACAGTCTATCCTGGGCTTTATGATCTAGAAGCACTGAATTTTCTGACTTTACCTCTGCTCTCCATCTTAGCTGCTTTCTCGTGCGACTTAACATCTCAGTGACCAACTTTTCAGTGGAAAAAGCCAGAAGATAAGCAGGAACTGAGCATTGTGTCGGCTGTCAGCTTGAAACTGCTGTGTCTAAATTAATCCACTCATTCCTTGATCTAGTTCCACTACACTTGTAGCTTCTAGTTGAAAGAGAAGTGATTCTTATCATCATGTGCCCCTTATCATACACTGGCCCCAAGCCAGTGCCTAGACACATAAGTCACACTTATAAATTTCATTGCAATTAATTAAAAAACAAACAAATATAAAAGCAAATGGCATCAGTTAACTAAACAACTAACTTCAGTTTTTTTGCAATTACTTTTAATCAAACGGTGTCATGGTGCTTTTTTGTGGATGCACAGTCAAAGACTATGTTGGCTATATGACTAAATGGCGTGTAGGTTGGCACATTATACATTTCCAATTATTTTAAAATAGGAAACACTTAATATTTCACAATATTGCAGTTCTAACCTTATCTGATCAAATAAATGCAGCCTTGATGAGCATAATAAACCTTTTTCAAAAACACAACCACAAACTTTTGAATGGTATGCATCCTGAAGTCAAAACTGTGTTGACTAGGCCCTATGCCTAAATTATTACCACAGTACCCAATCAGTCACTGCCACCACACCAAATTATCACCTGTATGACTGCATAATAGGCTTGTCAAACATGGCAGCACTACCGGTTCAAAAAAAACAAAAACAAGTTAATGGTACCAGCATTTCTGCAGTACCAGTATTACTGAGTATCGGTATTCGGTACCCGTCGATATTTTCAAATGCTTTCGTTTGTGTTTGAGCATCAAAGGTTTCTATTTAGAGTGTGTTTTCACATGCATTTAGCCATGTAGGTAGCTAATCAGAATCATATCTGTTGAGCGTGTGACTGAACGCAATGGCTTATCAGAGGCGCTAGTCAGTAAGCTGAAAACGCACAATTAAAACCGCTTTTTTTATTATAACGGGAGTTTTCGCAAGAGTGCAGAATTCAGTGAACTTGCACTTTAGAGACTGACAGCCTTAGGCCGTGTGTCCACCAAAGAGTTTTCACCGAGGATGGCGTATTTTTCCAATTATTTTAAATGGGAGCTTCGGGTTTTTAAAACGCTAGCAGCGTAACGAGGCGCTGAGTTTATTTCATGCTGAGCGCTTCGCCGTTTTTAACCGGTCGCCAAAAGTTGAAGAATGTTCAACTTTGGGTAAAACGCAGCGCTCACCACGGTCACTTTTTATACCCAGCCGTCCAATCACATTTGGAGGAGGGGCGGGACAAATACCACACCGACCAACCGCCACATTCTGCATGTACAATGTCAAAAGACAACAACAAACAATAACAGAACAAAAATAATTTAAAACAAGAGCCAGAGAACATACTTTATATAGAAACAATACAGAAACAAACTATCATGTGAAATGAGATACTAACATTTCCGTGAATATTCCGTATCAGAGCAACCAAAGCATCTCAACTGAAAAAACAACGCTGCGCTGCTGAAGCGCTCTCAAGAGCCCACAGCTAGGCGTTTTCAGCAGGCTAAAAACGTTTTGGTGGACACTCGGCCTTAGAGATTATAAAGGGAGCCTTTCTCCTGCTTTCTGTTTATTACACATTCACAATCTGAATACAAGTTTAGTATTTCATGCTGATAAGTACACTGCAAAGTTTCTGGATTGACAACCATGTTTAAATGCTCGTTTGAATCGGAAACTGCGATGATTGGCAGTGATAACCAACGGACGAGACAAACAATTTGAACGTATACAATTCAACAGTTTTTGCTCTGGTACCGAAATGGTAGCCTGGCTGCGCCCTCCTACGCACTTCCGCTCAATTTCATTTTCCTTCAGTAATACGTCTGGGATTCTGCTGTAGACTTTGGTTTTCTCCGATCAATTTTTTGTAGGGCCAATCAGCGAACAGAGGGAGTGCCTGAGAACGATGACGTCGTGCGTTATTTTGAGTTGTAGTTCAGTAATGGCAGCGGAGAAAGATGCGAGGGAAGCCATTCGGTCCGTTGTAGCAACACTGGCGAATATTAAGAAGTTAAAGCCGGAGCAAGAACAATCTTTGCTTAGTTTTGTTTTGGCGATGATGTTGTGGCCCTCCTCCCCACGGGGTTCGACATAGGCTACATCACGAGCAAACGTTAGCGATTGGTGGCAGATCCAGAGTGACTCTGGGCAGATCCAATAGTTTTAGACTTCAATAGAGTACCCGCCTACAAGGAAGTTAACGATTGTCAATGGAGCGGTGCCAGACTCTCTGTACAAATGAAATGTACGAGAGTCTGGTAGAACCAGGCTACCGAAATGGTACAGAGAACCGCAAAATTTTATAGTGACAGCCCTACTGCATAATACATAAATATAAAAACGAAACAAAAATAACATATTTTGTGAAGAGAGGTCTAAAAAAACACAGTGAAGCATTAAGAGGACCATTTACAAGACAAATAGCTATTTTGACTGTACATAGACCACATTGAATAACCCTGTTATAGGTGCAATAACAAATCATGATTATGTGCCTATAGTTCTGACAATGTATAGTACCACCACCTGGCTTCTCAATTTCATTCAAATGTCTAAATTTGTCATCCAAAAGGTGCTCTCTGATGGTCAGGCACAATTCTGGCTTTTTTACATTAGTATTCTATGTTACCAACTGGTTTAACCCAAGTTCCCCATAAAAGCGAACAACAGGGAAGGCCAAACTTGATTTAAGGAGCTTTGATTAGACAATGTCACCAGGCTGATGCACTCCTGGCTTGTCTGTAGGCCATCTGTTGTCTCTATAATGAAGGCCTACAGCCAAGAAGTTCAAAGGGTCCTCAGAAGCCTACCTTCTACAGCCACACCTGGGTGTGCTCAGCATTAGAGACATGCAAGCATTACAATATCAATTATGAAGTCATCATAAAGATTGAATGATTGCTAATGCATTTTTATGGCACAAAGAAATGCACATATTAAAAAGAAAATCTGTGTAATCTCTTTAAGAGATAAGCTACCCATTAACTCGGGCTAAAATTAACAGTTCGTTCTGGTCCTATAATGCGATAGACAAAGAAATGTTTCACATCAAAGTATCAGGGTTTCTTGGTGCGTTGAAGTCCTCCTGGGAAGTTCGTATTTACAAATTGGGAAGTTGCGACGTCGGGTGCGTTCAAATTAACTTTGGCTTAAGCAAGATGATGATGTACTTTTTAAAACAACAACTGGGGAAAACCAATTCTCTCACATTTCTATGGCCAATGGCACCATAATCGAAGACAATTTATTATGCAATATCTTTACCACAGAAAACTGTTTTAAAGAAAGAACGCATCAACAATAAAGTGTACATTGAGTTTGCTTTTAATATCAATGTCTTGGTACACCAAGCATTTCTTTATATAGGTTTTCTAAGGGGGAGAAAACGTTTAATGTAAAAAAAAATAGAGTGGGTCAGGTATGACGCATTTTATGTAGGCAAAAACTCGGAAACGAGTTAGCATTTTAGCACTTCCGGTTCCATCGTCCCAGAGTCAGTGGTTTTTTTTAAAATGGGATTTTGGTTAAATTACTTAAGATCTGTGGTTAACACAAGCACAAGACACTTTAATGTTTTATATTACTAAATAAAATACATTACACCATTCATGATTTTTTTAAGCGGTTACGTGTTACGCCTTGAAAAAGGTGAACGGAGGCTGCCGGGGACATTAAACGTTATCACGATGAACAGATAAAGTTCGCTTTTACAGCCTCTTTATGCTTATAATTGTGCTCTTACAAACTATTCAAACTCAAACTTTCAGGGAAAATGTTTTTAGATAAAAACTTAAATAGTTGCCGGAAGCTTATTGATGGTGACGTTGAAGTCGTGGGACCGTAGTGCAGTTCGTTTATAGCCATACCTTTAGCTTTTACTTCTGACAACTGCATTTAGGCTTCAATATTTCAAAAAAGTTGTCTTCATCTGTGAAAATTATCTTGATGGACAAAACTTAAGTAATAAGTTTCATAAACTTTTGTTGATCACAGAGCTTATTTTTTTGCGATAATCCAAACGCCAATGGAAAAATCCTATTGGGTTTTTGTCAAGGGAACCAGTGTGATGCTAACTGCCGATTGGCCAACAAAGTGACGTTATACCTGCACCACTCTTGTCTTTCTGCCTGGATTACAGTGCCATTGTCTTAGTAGTAAATGAGTAGTAAAATGTGACAGAAATTTGTTTTTCCCTGGTCAGTGTTTTAGCACATTAAGCGTTTTTCACATTATATTTTTTAGGGTTTCCCCTTAAAAACTATATTTTTGACACCAGTTATCTCAATAATGTGCTTGAAAGTGCAAAATGGAAACTACTCATACTCCAGACAGGTGTTGTGCCGAATTTCGATTACCAGCCAAATTGTCACCCCATCTCGTTGAAGCCTAACCCCACCCCCACACCTAAACTTTATTAGCATGACTGTAAATGTTACAATATTGCCAAAGCTTGGAATTTGAATTCTTAATTTGTTCTACTTCAGTCATGGCTGTAAAGGTCTTTAAGTTGATGGGTAATTCCAGCGTTATGGATGTGACATTTGAACTCATAATGACAGGTGAAATGTCTCAGAAAAAAAACCTCTTACAATATTTAAATTGGAAATGCATATTCTCAGAGCACCCAATCTGGGGAATTGACAGGCAAAATATGTTTTTCTAAAATATATTTAAGCACCCCCAAAAAAGGAAAATATGCATGCGTTATGGATGTGACGGGAAATGTAGTTTTTGGTATACTGTTCGATTTCCTTTAAAGTCTGTGAACTTTTAAATCCAATGTATAAATATTGCTATCCACATGATGAAGGGGTCTTAGCTGAACATAAAAATATCAATGTTTAAAATATATATATTTTTATGAAGTGTATTATGAGGAAAAACCAACGTTATGGATGTGACAAAAACCCTGTTATGGATGTGATGCGTCTGAAATACATAGAATCTGTTTGGAAAATCAACAATCAAACCATCATGGCACTTTTGTTGACGCATAATGGCTGTATTTTCACATTAAGAAGACTGTCTGAAATGATTCTGTTCAGTTATGAGACGCGCTCAAGTTTACGTGTTGCAAGTGATCGCACATCCATGCTATATTTGCTTATTTATTAAATCCAGGCATTTGGTTGATGAAACTTTGATTTAAAATTAAGTTACAATTTATACAAAACGAAATTCACTTTAAATAAAGTCTTTCTACAAAACAAAACTTGAAATGAAGTGGCCAAAATCATTTCTGTCTTGAAACAGATCACAATAGTCTGAATTTAATATGAAGCGTCCGTAACGCATTATTATGGTTGTTCAGAGCAAAGTAGTGAGATGAATTGTTTATCCTAATAAGAATAAACATATGAACAAAGCTAAACATATTAGCTTTGTAAATGAAGTTTCAAGTTATTTGCATTTATAATTGTCATATTAAATAAACTAAACCTTTAAAACGTTATGGACGTGACAGTGCACTGAAGCGTCAAGACCTCTTTATTATAGCCCTTATAAATTCAACAGGCAGTGCTGTTATGACCAAATTAGTATATTTATTTCTCAGGCATGCCTCCATCTTTCTGCAAAATGCTTACTGTTAAAATAAAGTTTAAAAAGGGGGGTCTTTGATACCTTTTTTTGAAGGCATGAAATATGGCTGGTTGAAAATGTAATTTAAGCATTGTTGCTCACCTCATATCTGGTGGATAAACAAGGCAATTTTCTTAAAATTTTTGTTAAAGCACATTAATACAGTATATTACAGACCTAAATGGATAACTTAAAAAGGGTTTTGTTCTTTTGGTTAAAACTTTATTTTTTCATGGTAAAGATGACCTTTGCATGGAATTGCCCTTATGTAGACGTCTCTTATTTGATTGATTTGAATTTGTGACAGTGAAGGAGGAAGTGCGTCTCTGTCTCAATCTCTCCTGTCCTACAGTGAGCACATACTCTTTTCTCTTTTGTTAACCAGCTCTTTCTGTGTCTGCAGGTCTCAGTGGCTAGGAACGAAATATAGGAACTAACTAGCCAATTTATGTCTCAAACAAATTACTTAATTCACAGGTAAACAAAGAATTGTGTTGAATATCAGCAACACTTACTGTTATGTGCCTTTTCAACACACAACATTTCATATTACACGTAACAGCATTTCATCTGCACCAGTCACAGTATCAAACACAGTGTAAAAATAGTTGCTGCCTTAAGTACAATCAATTTGGATGTTTAAGTCATTAAACTGACTAAAAAATGAGTCTTGTATAACTTATAAATAAAAGTTGAAAATTGCTTACATTTTGATGAGTTAAAGCAATGTAAAAACATATGTTGTCACAATATTTAAAAACTTATTGATCATATTTTTTTTTTTACAGTGCAGTAGCAGGGTTAATGCATTGACTTACCTGCTGGTATGACGAGTCCTCTGGGCGAAAATCACTGCTGGTTTGTTCAAATTGTAGATTAAAGTGAGGCAGTCTGTGGATCAGGTTAACCCACCACGGAGGAGAGTAATTCACAACAGCAGCCATAATCTTTATGGCGACAACACTCCGAGCCAAGAGAAACTAAAACTAGTTTAAAACTTCTGTCGGGGTTTAAACAATGTCATTAGATTACAAAGTGACACATAAATCTGCTCTTCTCTGGAAAATGCTCATCTATCGTCCTTCACCCATTTGATATGGAGCTAAATGCGATTAGTTGTTTAAACCGCCTGCAGTGCCCTGGAGAGAAACCGAAAGCTGGTTGTTAAGTAAAACGAGGGGTTTAAACAACACGCAACGGCAAAGAGCTAATTATTTAGAGAATCTTCTCTGCTTAGAAGCGTTCAGCAGTAAGATATTCCTTTCCCTACCGGCTGACTGTGTAAACACAAGGGAAGCGTGTATTACAAGATCTTACTTCCCCTTTCAAAACTGCCTATTGTTTGGATACATTAAAACTAGACGCATGCACACCAACCCTGAGATATGCATTAATTTAGAGCTGAAACCTTCCTAGATCCAAAACTCAGTCCTCAGGTTGCTCGCAATGCCAGCCAGTTACGAGATGTATCTCCCTTGCTTTGGCCGAGATTAATGCCAAGCGTTTGTCTGCGGCTCCGTCATTCCCACGATGAAACTCCTTCGTCCTTTTGTCCTTATTAGTCATAAATTACCGGGGAAGGTGTTTGTGAAGTCAAAAATGTCCGTGTGTGGGTTAGCAGACGCCACGCGACTCCTCCCAGCCGACAAAACTCGGTGAGATGATCTCTAATCCAGTGTGAGTGTGTGAAGAGCAACCAAGCAACGAGCCGTAAGCCCAGATTGCCCACCGACACAAACTCACGCCGAGATAGTGGAGGTTTATCACGGTATGGGGCAACTGTTGAGAACAGGGACATCTAGTGGTCAGACACAATAATACACACGAGGCTTACTTGGAGAATCTTTTAGGATCGCACCTCTCATGCTGTATTAAACTAGGAATATTCCCTTTTTATGAATATTTAAAACAAATAAATTAAATAAAATTCCTTAGGAAGAGGAGGATGGTGATTCTTTTGGAAAAAAAATATCAAATGTATTTTTTTATATAAAATGGGAAATGTGTAAAATAAAAATTTAAAATAAAAATGAAATCAAACTAAATGTTTTGCGTAGTAGCCAATCCTTATAGAGGTTACAAATCAATGTTAAAACATTGCATTTACAGCCTCAGCAAACAATGATACACTGATGTGCTCACATTGAAGAAAAAATAACCTTTGCACATATAGCATTTTTATTTATTTGTTTAGCCTATTTCATCTGATCTGTATGTCTCCAATCCTGGAAAGACTTCTTGTACTGTATGTTGCACTGTAGAATGTTTTAACCCACTTAAAAATATGAAATCTATAGTTAATTGCTGTCTTATATTTTAGACAGCTGACCCAAAATGAAAATGTTGTCATTATTTACTCATACATCATTTACTGTTTTTTCTTCTGTTGAGTGTTGAACACAAAAGAAGATATTTTGAAGATAGTTTTATATCTTCTTTTGTGTTCAAAAGATGAAAGAAACAGTAAATGATGTATGAGTAAATAATGACAACATTTTCATTTTTGGGTGAACTGTCCCTTTAATGCACATCCTCACAGGAATAAACCATAAAAATGACCTTTGACCAAAAGCTTAAGGAATTAAAACCTAAGCACAATTTGGTTTGTTGGTGAATTATTTATTCATGGCAGTATAAATGAATATCTGGATTCTGTCAATGCCTGCAAGACAGACAACCAAAACATTTTCTCAAAATAAGCCTAAATGAAACCTAAAATTGGTTCCTGCTGTTATACTGAATAGAATATGCAATTTATCCAAGAATAAATAATACATCTCTGAACATAAAGATATATGCCAGGATGGAAAACCCCCAAAATGAAATTGATGTTAAATTTAACTGGGATCAAAATGATATTTGCATAAGCTAAGCTCTGCAAGTCATTTTGAGCTTTTAAGCTTCACAGAGCAAGTATACTTACATGATGATTAGTCAACAATATGCTATACTGGAAATGTTAATACAGATAAAACATGGCTATTTATGTCTCAAGGAATGATTCATCAAGAGTTAGACTCCAAATCAATTTTTGCTAACTTTTGATGTGACCTCAGCTTTCCTCAATTTTTTTGGTCATGTATTGAAATACAAATCTAAATCTATTCACTAAAAATACAATATTTTGGTTGCATTTGAATTAGTCTTAAAACCGTTCTCAGCCAGAGGGAAAACATGTACTTAATTTGATTTCAGCTCAATCATTTATGGCAAATCAACTCATGACTATTTCAGTTCCTTAAAGTTATGTTGAATTTAGTTTAGGATGTGTTGTTTTGTCTTCAACAGAAAAATATTTTCACTGAAAGAGGAACAATGAACTGGGAAAGAGATTTCCAGGTTTCATGCTCCTTGTTCGTGCATTTTTCTTTTTCAGAAATCTCTGTATTAGTGGGCAAAAAATGATAATAAGTTGCAGCAGCAGGTGGGCAACACTTTAAAAAAAAAAAACTTTGTTATTATAATGGTAAATACAATGTTACAGTTGTTGTGAGTTTAATATGGATGTTTTGTTTAAAAATATTGTAGTTTTTTTTTTTTGCTTTCTCACTTCCCATTGGTGAATTACATATTCTAACCACACAGAACCAGTCTGTAGTGTCATATAAAGATGTGTTTGTCCTCAAAGAGCCCGTGTCGAACCTGATGAGGCTCCAGCTCCACCCACCCATGTCTGTCACACAGCCTATAGTGTACCATGTGTTTCCACATCACTACAACTTTAAGGAGAAGGACTAGGACATTCCTACTCTTTTCTGCAGGAAATCACATGTAGGTGCTATCGCTCTCACATGACATCCTAAACTATGGCAGGGGACATCAATGAAGGTAGGGAAGATAAATTACGGTAATTTAAGCTAAATATCGCACAGTTTTAGATAATGTTTTGCTGTCTGTTTTATGTAGCCTATGTATTTTATTAATTTCCTTAATTTCGCTGATGATGTTTTAAAAATTCGCGACTAAAAACGTGAGGCACTTTAACGCGAGTTAGCTATGCGTTTTACTTTGTTGTCTTGTTGCGTAAATGCTTATTTTTATTTGTTTTTTCATCAGTTTCTTATGTTTACTGACTCGTTCATCGAAGTTGTCCAGATTGACGACTAAAAGTTTAAACTGTTATGTCTTTATAATACTATAGCTAGGCCTATAGCCTATTTAATTTTTTTGTATGACAACATTGTATCGATTTGTTCACGAGTTGGCACAGCAGAATGTTTGATTGCAATGATTATGCATGCAGTGAATATCCATTCCTATAGGCTGAATGTTGCCATAGAGACTGTCAGTGCTGCCACGAGAATCTGATTTTAAGCCAATCAAATAATTTTCTCTGCGAAGGCCAATTTAAATTTCGAACGGGAACTCAATTTACCCCTTGACATTTATTTTATTAAATGTTAAAAAAGCCCCCTAAAACGGTGTCTGTTAAATAAAATTAATATGTTTGTTTGTGATACCCTTAAATTTTCGTTGTTTATTTTTTTTATTTAGTTTCTTTTGTCTATTTTACACTACTTGTGCAAATGCCTTGAGAACTGAACTCAATACAAAAATCTATAAAAATACAAATGTATTGCGCAACTACAATGTCCTGTCAGTGTTTTAGCAATACGTTTGTTTGGATAGAAAAAAAAAAAAACTGTGTTCTCTTGTTGAAATGAAATTGACCCCAGTCGTTTATTCCTAGACATAATTCGTCTGTCAATAGGCTTTATGCACAGCTTCACTACTTCCTGAACTTCAGCCAGCCCTTTGTTTCCTGTCTGCCATTATTGGACAAACTGATTAATCCAGGTGTGCCTGATTATTGTTACTGAGGCCAGGCACACCTGGATTAATTAGTTTGTCCAATAATGGCAGACAGGAAACATAGGGCTGGCTGAAGTTCAGGAAGTAGTGAAGCTGTGCATAAAGCCAATTTGTTATTTCAACACAGAGCTCTTAAAGGGATAGTTCACCCAAAATTTAAATCTATGTCATCAATTTAATGTTTAATGTCATCAATAACTCACTCACGTGAGGAGGATATCGTCTGTGTATATAATTGTTCTATGTCTTTGGTTGTATCTTGTTGTTATGAGCACACTGAAGCAAATCCCTAACAACTTGTACTGAGTTGTATGGCAATAAAGTATTGAATCTTGAATCTTGACGTGTCATTCTAAACCCAGACTGTCATTAATCTTCGATATTTGGATAATTTTAATGAAATCTGAGAGATTTCTGTCCCTCCATTCACCCAAAACTCTGACAGTTTAAGCATGCTTGAGCTGTCTTCTACCATATTTGTTTGCTGATCAATGTTTACATGTGAATAAAGCCTTAATTAAATCTGTTCATCATATAAAGCGATCATGTCTCTAAACCGCTCCATTAATATGGATTTCTTTTACTCTTTATGAAAGTTTTGAACCCTGTGAGTTTTGAGTGAGACTTTCAATGGAGGGACAGAAATCTTCATTTATAAGATAGATACAAATATCTTTATTTGTGTTCCAAAGATTAAAGAAAGTCTCATGGTGCTGCTGAGTAATTGATTACAGCATTTTAATTTTTGGATGAACTACTATTCCTTTAACATACAGTCCTTTGAATCTAGGATCCGTCCCTGCATACTATCGTGAAGTGCATCAAGCCATCTGCTCCAGAACTGATGAACGAGTGCCTATCAGTGTATTCCTGAGAGTTCTCAGCAGAACATCTCTTTCCATCACCGTTCAAAACCAGGTGAGACTTGCACCAGGATTACGTCTTATTATTGGTTAGGAAGACTGTAGCTGACAGTTAGCTAAATTACATCCCACAGACTTATTTACAGCTGGATAAGGATAAATATCATGATTTTGTTGGGTTCTCTTGTGGAACCATGACTTATTCTGCACAGACTGAAAATATGTCATTTACATTTTAGATAACCGAACATGTAAACAATAGTGATGGATTCCTAAGTAAAGTCTCACTGTATAAAGGCTTGGCTCTCATTGCCCTTGCTCAACAAGGAAAACCACCAAGTCCCAAACTGCTGGAGAGTGTCATACAAGGTAAGCAAAAGCAGATCAATTCCTCAGCTGACTGTAGTAAATGTGTAGCTTAATCAGATGTCATTTTAAAGTCAGTAACCCCAGTTAGTCTCCATAAAAACTGTCTTGTGTTCTACATATCATGTGATATTGTATTGCCTCTCACATGCTGTCCCAACTGAATTACATCCAAGCTGTATTTCACTGTCACCATCTGTTTGCAGTGATTTGCGCAAGAGCAAAGCTTAATATGTGGAGGTTTTATATCACTGCTTTCAACATTTCAGCACTTTTCACTGTTCTCATGTGCACCTATACAGCATGTGTGTATGATTTTTCATCAGCTCTGAAGGGTTAAAGTTTCTATTCAATACAGGCCTCTCGTGTTATTTCAGGTGTTGCCAGTATGACAGTTGACTGTGCACTTTAATAGTGAGGTTTCCTGTTCTCTCCTCTAAGCAAAAGCAAGTTTCCCGTCCATTGCATACCAACTGCTTATCTCTCTATGGGAAGGCCAAGAAGAATTTTTTTGTTGTTGTTGCATTTTACCAAACAAAAGATCCTGGTTTGAATCTGCTGAGACAACTTTTTGCAATGCAGAGTCACGTTGTTTTTTCCCCTTTTCCAGATTTTCTTTTCTAAATGTGGCACACAAACCACAGAAATCCACCGGAAAAAAGTATGGTGTGCCACATAGCTCAACATTGTTTTTCTCTCATTCCTTCTCGTTACTTTTGAGATTTCCTTCATGCTGTGTTATTAATGTGCCGTCATGAGACTGTCGGACGAGAAGAAAGTCATCTTCTTTGTCTTCTTTAAGTATGATACTGTAATCACCCACCTGTAATGTTTAGTCAGTCACATCTGGCTGTCACACCACGCTAAATACATTGTGTTGTATGTCATGTTTTTAAAGAGTTCCCAAAGCCTCAGCTAGGAGAGCCGAAGGAGCTTCAGAGTTTAAAGATGCAGTCGGTTCAGGAGAGTCCTCTGATCTTGTCCGTGACTCTGGCAGAGCTGTTGAAGAAGGACACCGTCAAAGTTGACCTCATTCCTGAGAAGAAGGGACTGTTTCTTAAACATGTGGAGTATCAGGTCACCAGTGAGGTGAGTGAGTTTAGAGGCGGCATTACAAGTTTACAGTTTTCTGTCATTAATCAGACAAAATCGATTGGTCCAATTCTACACCCTAAAAATGACTCAACTAATGGTTTCGGCCCTAAACCATTCGTTGAGTTATTGTTGCAGTGTCATACTAGCCATGATGCACAAACAATGAGCCTAACATTTTCTTCTCTCCATATTAAGCTTCAGCATTAGCATTCGTGTTGGGTGATGCCATCACATGTTGACACCCTAAAATAAATGTGTAAACAGAGACCACTGAGTCTTTGTGATCACAATCTTAAAAATAAAGGTTTCAAAAGGGGTTTTTTTGCTGAAGAAATATTTTTTAGTTCCCCAAAGAACCTTTCAGTGAACAGTTCTTAAAGGGATAGTTCACCCAAAAACGAAAATCCTGTAATTAATTACACGCCCTCATTTCGTTCCAAACCCGTAAGACTTTTGTTCATCTTCGGAACACAAATGAAGATCTTTTTAATAAAACCGGAGAGCTTTCTGTCCTCCATTGACAGCTACGCAACTACCACCTCTACCACCTTTTTTGCCTCAAAAAGTTCATAAAAAGATCGTAAAACGAATCCATATGAATTGAGCGTTTTATTCCAAATTTTAATGACAGAATTTTCATTTTTGGGTGAACTATCCCTTTAAAAGAACCATGTATTAATAATCTAAAGAACTTTTTTCTACTATAAAGAACCGTTTGTGGAATGGAAATGTTCCATGGATGTTCTGAATGGAACCATCAATGCCAATAAAGAACCTTTATTTTCAAGAGTGCAGTATCTTAAAGGGTTCATATAATGAAGGATCAATTTCCTTGATCATTTGAGATAAAATACCTTGATGAGCAAATCAACATATCCTCTCCAGTCTAAAAAGGAACGTGGGGGACCAGTGGTGCATTTCAGCGTAGACTGATTTGTGATCCTGTCACAGTAATCCTGACTTTGCAAAGAGGCTGTCATTGAAAAATGAGGAAGTTAAATTCTATATTTGACACAAAAAGAAAAGCCATTTCAGAGAAAAATGATTTCTGGTGCAAAATATAGTATTGTAAAAGGACCTCAGCAGGAAAAAAACAATTTTACAATATTTATTTATTTTTCAATATAATAAAAGTATGACATTCAGTCAAGCCAACAGACAAGAGTCATTGCAACAGTTACAGTTGTATTATTTAAATGTATCGCTGATAGTTCATGTGCCATGTGCCCAGCGTTTTACAGTATCGGTCTATCGGCGATACAGCGATTTTGACGTCTTCCACGAGCTCCTGCTTCAGAGATATGCTTACAGAGCCGTGCCGGCGCTTCCTCCCAAAAGGGCGCTGAAAGGAGGTAGGCCGTTGTTTTATTCACTGTAAAATACCAGCCTGTGAAGGGTTTGTGATCAAACCTTTATATTATAGTCTTGTTCACCTCTCACTTAGGCTGTGCTGTGACATTCAATGCTTTCTGGGAATGCACCAGACACACAATCGGGGCTCTCCCAAGGTTAAAAAAAGTAAACTTGTTCTGATTTTCTGCAGACTTCAGCAAGTTGTACTTCCATAGTAACTGAGTACCAGAAAGCTCCTTGCTGTGTTGTATTAATGGAAGGACTATGTTTTGTTGTTTCTGGAAAAGTTTAATCTTTTCCCTGTTCTTTGGCCCCGCTGCAGTCCTGACCTCCATGTCAGAGCGAGAGTTCATTGAAGGGCGGAGACGAGCCCTGGGAAGGTTCCTAAATCTTGTGGCACGACACCCTGTCTTTTCCGAAGATGAGCTTGTGAAAACATTCCTCACCTTCAGTGGCTCGGTATGGACTTTTTGCCAAACCTGAACACCAACTTGATTCAAAGCTCTGGATAAACAGGATTGAATTTTATGATATATTATAGTGCAAGAAAAATAAATTAGACATGGCAATTTTGGGTTGAGAAAATATATGTATATTTTTTTTATGTTTTTCATAGATGTTCATCAGGTTGTGAATCCCCATATTTATGTCCCACAGGATGTCCAACCTAAGCTTAGAGATGCTTGCAAAAAATTGGGGGATGAGTTCATGACCTGTAAATATGCAACGCTGGCCAAGGTTTGATTCAGCTTTATTTTACTCGTATGCTAAATATTTGTGCAATATTTATTAATCAATATTACCTGTATTGTGATCTCTCCTCCAGGATTACCTCCCAGCAGATATCCAAAGTCAGTTTTCGTCCAGCAGGGAGCTCATCAGAAATATCCATAACAGTTTTCAGAAGTTACGAGACCGGGCAGAGAGGATGGCCGAGCGCTCAAAGGAGAACGCCACAGATCTGCTGATGTTTGGGAAGGAGCTCAGGTACCAACTCATCCTGAGTGTTGTGCCTAACTCTTTGTAGTGTCTCTTAGACCAATGGTTCGCAAAAACAGCACCAAAACATTATAAAGTATGAGCTGCAGATCATTTCATTAGTTTAATCTTACATTTTAATTTACTGTGAAGGGCTTTGCTAAAATTGTCTAGGTGTATCATATGCAGCATGGAACAGATGAGGTGAGGATTATACGCAAACAGTATTTATTCAACAAACACAAAAAAAGGAAAAACTAAATTCAAATGGGAAAACAGGAGACGCAATAGCTCTACAACAGAGATGTAAAGACAATGACTGACAACAAAAGACTCAACACAGGACTTATATAATACAAACAAGAGGATAACAAGGCACAGGTGAAAGTGATTAAAGGTGACCTATAATTCAAAATTGAATTTACCTTGGTATAGTCAAATAACAAGAGTTCAGTGCATGGACATGACATAGAGTGAATCTCAAACTGGACTGTTTTCGCGTTCTCATTTAATTCACGTTTATGAAAAACACCCCTGAAAAACGGTCGGTTCTCCACACAATACCGACTGTGACGCAATAGTCGGGATCATTAATATGTACGCCTCCAAATATTTGCATAATGCTAGCCCTCAATGCCAGGCGGAACTGCGCAGCCGAAGCATGGCAGTTGCTCAGTGTGGATGTATACATGAACACAAAAGTATTTTTTAGTTCCTTTATCTGAGCCTCTGAAGAAACAATGGGTTAATTTTATTTTCTCTGGAAATTTCCAAACATTTCACCGACTGTTTCCTCAACTTGGGCCAATACAGAGCTGGCCTCGGATCGAGCTACCAAGCAACACTTTCTGATGTGTAATTGTTCAAGTTCAGACAGGTAATCTTTCTCTCAAAATCGTTCAATACTGTTTATGCATCAGTAAGTCAAGCCAGTGACTAAAATATCAGCTTCACATCGTTTCTTTTAGTAGGATTAAAATAATCGTATTTAAATTGTGAACAAATTATATACAGAAAGCGATCAAAGAACAATCTTTCCACACAGCGCGAGTTTATCTGGACACTTGCCAAACTCGTTATGAAATCAGTGACGCACGTTACTGCACAACGAAGCTCTTACTGTATTTACATCATCGTGTTTGCATTGGTGAAAGCAGAGAGAGTGCAGAAACTGCTTTGCAATGATAAGATCTTCATTCTCGCGATCAACAGACTGTCATCTGCTCAATGCTCATCACGGCAACATTTTCTGTGATGGGAATAGATCTAAATACTTTAAAAACATCTCACGATTCGTTAATCTCGATAGCTGTTATAGTAAAAACGTATAATAGCAGTAGTAAAAGTATTCGGGAGAGAGTTTCACATGTAATGCGTAGCTATTTCATATGCAAGCATGTCAGCCAATCACAGCAGTGGCCGCGGTTACACTGAATCCCACAGCAGACACGGCCCTTCAAACAGAGTGTTCAAATCAGAGGCTAAAAGCAGGCTAGGAAAAATGCCTTTTATTTCTAAATTATGATTATTTTTTATCTAAAAAACATACTAACATTATAAGGGTAACCCAGGAAACATTATAAAATAATAAAAAAAAACATTCTAGGGCACCTTTAAACGCTATGGTGACTAAAAAGGGTAACTAAGGAAACAAAATGCTGTGTCCGAAATCTCCCCTTACCCTCATTCACTATTCCCTACATTAGTCCATTATTATAGTCCAGTTGAAGGAGTGAATGAAAACGAGTGAGTGAATTAAGACACTGAGCTGCCCCTTTTGCATAGTTTGTGCTTGCCGTTTAATAATCATTTGACACGTAGCAAACTGGAAGCTCCAGTAGTAATGAAAAGATTTATCTTGAACTCTGTCATGGGAACTATGTATAAACCTTACTTAAACAATTTCATAATCAATTAAAAAACAATTTATACCAGTATGATATTATGCTATACCCACATTGGACAAGCGGTTTGGAAAATAGATGTATGGATGATTAACATGCGGGTGCCATCTACTGGTCAGATGCAGGAATTCATTCGTCGTGTGACTCACAGTGCATTATGGGTATTCTCTAGCCGTTGAGCATACATTGGTTGTACACTCGTTATCGCGCGGTGCATTATGGGATTGAATGAGTGCACTCGATAACGTCGACTATGGTTTTGGACTTCACTACAAATGGCTGTCCCTTTATGTAGTACCCTATTTAAGGGTATAAGGGGGTGATTTCGGACACAGCCGAAGGCAGACAGGAACTAAACACTGGAAAAGAAACCAGAAATATCAAGGCAACAGAACATCAAAATAAGGGTCCTATAACACAAAACACAGTGGAAATCATGACAGGGTAAACTTTTTTTAAGGCCATTCTGGATTCCAGAAGAAAAGGATGCAGGAGACACTTATTTCGCTAACCTGGTAGTTACCTCTCCTCAAGTTGTATTATGAATCATTGTCTGACTGACTGCAAGTCGAGGATTCTACGGGGAAAAGTGAAGGAGGATGCGCGGGATATTTTTGATTCAGCAATTTTAATTCAAATTGTGTAAATGAAAACATTCAATGAATAGGAAAGCCTTATCTTCCAGACGTATCTGTAACCTACCTCATCAGACAATGATTTATCAGCAAAACTTTACTTGGGCTTGTACCCGACTAAAAAGGTTGTCCCTACAGATTGACACAAGTCTAAAGCACCCTGCAGTTTTTTCTTTTTTTTTAAATTAAATTGACTATTTGACTGTACATCTCTTACACACAATGGTACATGAAACATTAACTGTTTGAATAGTTAGAAAATACTGGAATATTTATTATTGCAGTGGTTTGAGAGAGCTTGATTGCCAGATGTTTGTGACTATTGGCCGTATAGATTTAAGCTTTTGTCTCTCTCCAATCCAGTTCTTTGGGATCAGATGAGTCACCTGTGCCTGTCCTGGCGTCCTGCAAGAGTCCCTGGGCTGCTCTTAGACACTCTGTCAAAGGGCTCTCTGTTGAGTTCTCACTTCTGTCTGAAAGAGCTGCCCAACAGGTACTGTGCCGCCCACACATACCACGTGAATTGGTGGCACACTGCTACAGAGGAATTTAATTTGTTTACTTTATACAGGGCAGAAGAGAGGAGGATGATGTGGTGGAAAAACTAAATCTGTTTCTGGACTTGCTGCAATCGTACAGGGTGAGTACTGATGCATTTTAATTTTTAGTCTCATCTGAGAAGTTTTTCTTTCTTTTTTTGTCTATTTTTAGGAAATAAACTGAAATAAGTTAAAAAGTAAAAACCGGTAAAAAGTTAGGAATAATTACGATTTCTTTAAATGTTTTTGAAAGAAGCCTCTTATGTTCACAAACTCATTTATTAATTTAATACTGTGAAATATCATAAATATTATTTTACCTATATTGCTTTCAGCATTGTCACATAATCGTTCAGAATCATTATAATATTCTGATTTGCTGCTCAAGAAACATTTCTTATTATTATCAATGTTGTGCTGCTTAATATTTCTGTGGAAACCGTGATATACTACTACTATTCAAAAGTCTGGGGTAACTATTATTTTATTCAGCAAGGATGCATTAGATTTTTCAAAAGTGACAGTAAAGACATTTATAATGTTACACAAATTCTGTTTCAAATAAATGCTGTTCTTTTGGTCTTTCTATTCATCAAAAAATCATGAAAAAAAAAACCATGGTTTCCAGCAAAAACCTTTTCAACCTTGATATAATAAGAACCATTATTAAGAATTGAGCACCAATTATAACTGAGAAGCAAATCAGCATATTATAATGAGAGAGGACAGGAAATAATGGGAATGAGTAACAAAATTGGCATGCGTTGCAAGCTGGATTCAAACCTGTGTCTCCCACTTGAGCACCAAAGCTCAATGTGCATATAAGGTAACCAATAAGCCAAGCCACAGCAGGTTTTTTTTAGTGAGCATTTATGTGTGTTGTCATACAGGACTTGTGTGAAAGGCACGAGAAAGGGGTCTTGCACGAACATCAGCGAGCGTTGCAGAAGTACAGTGTCATGAAGAGACAAATGCTGAGCGCCACCGTGCAGCCTAAAGAACAGGTTTCTGTAGAGCAGCTGGAGTCCCGCATCGTCCAGGTCAGCCCTCACTCACTCAGACATACACACACACACACACACACACACTACACAGAGCTATAGCAGCTTGAGGTAGAATCAGCAGAGGGGAAATGTGGGGACCAGTAGCTTCAGGGGAACTGATGCATCTCTTTAATTTAGTAGGTGAAATTGATCTGAAGGACTTGAAACTAAAGCCCTAGAGCAAAATTTGTGTCCTCAAAATCCCTTTAGGGATGCCGCAGGAATATGAACTGGGATCTCTGCCTTGCCTCTTTAGAGAGATAGCAGGAGGCCTCTTTTTCATCTTGGGTTTATACCAGGGGTTTGTGAAAGATTTGAGTTAATATATATATATATACTGTACATATACATATACATATATTAACTCAAATCTGGATATATATATTAGATAAAGATTTGAGAATATGTATAAAAATTGTTTTTTTTTAGTGATGTCACAGTTAAAATGTTAGCTTAAGATATTCAAAAATGTTTAAAAACAATGGGGGTCAGTAAAATGTTTTATTTATTTATTAATAATTTAATTCAGCAAGGACACATTAAATTGATCAAAAGTGACAGTAAAGACAATAATGTTATAAAAGATTTCTATTTCAAATAAATGCTGTTCTTTTGAGCATTTTATAAAGCATCCTAAAAAGCGTATCAGTTTCCACTGATTTCAACATTGATAATACGTTTTTTTTAGCACAAAGTCATCATATTATGATTTCTGAAGGATCATGTGACACTGAATACTAGGTTGATGACTGCTAAAATACATAAAGAAATATGTTACATTTTAAAATATATTAAAATAGAAAATACTGTAGTTCTTTGATGTAAAATTTAACCAAACTGAAAAAAAACCCCACTATTCTAATGTAATTGCATTGCATCAAGAGCACTCAAAATATTGTACAAGCAACCAAGTAATTCCAAGCAAGTTTATAATCTATATTTTTACTGGCCAAATTTGCATTTAAGCATTTAATTGATCACTTGAGTAGCCATTTTGCACATTTATTTCATTTTACCATTTTGTTAATTATTTTAAGGATTTATCAATTGAATTTTGTTAGAAAAATAACTTTTATAAAGGCCCCTTCTCTTTTTATGATAAAAGCCCGGCCAGCTGGAGGACGAGAGAAAGTATGTCTCATGATGCAATGCCAAGTCATGTTAGGCACATACTGTATCTGTTTAACCTTCAAATAACATGTCATGATCCAGTGGGTTTTAACTGCTGGATGGCTCATTGTGAGCAAGCAGACATTGGTCACTACAGGGAAGATGATGATGATAGTTAGGGTGGGATGATGTGACCACACTGTGACCTCACTCTGATCTCTGACTCATGGCAGCAAGAAAACGCCATTCAGGTCATGGAGCTGCGCAACTACTTCTCCCTGTTCTGCCTGCACCAGGAGAGCCAGCTCATATTCACATACCTGCCCATCACATCTCTCATCCTGGGGGCATTTGTAGACTCACAGGTGCTGGGACATAAAGATGTAAGCTTATTTCTAGTATCAACAGTATGTGTGTTAGAGTTATTCTTTTCAATAAGTGCCAAAGCTGCTTTCTTATTACTTAGATGTTAACAAAACCTTTTTTTGCTCTGATCTAGATGGGTGAGGTGTGGCAAGATCTTCATTCCAAGCTTAAAAGTCTTTTTGGGGACGGTAATGGGCGGTCTCCGCCTCTCAGCCCAAAATAACCTCCCTTCTGTGCCTCTCAAGAAGACAATGAACTCTAGCCTGTTTTGAATTGCAGGATCTCTACAGGAGTTACAGACAGTCAATATTATATAAAAGCACCTTGCAAAGAATTATTGGAAAATGCGTCTGTTCATGCAGCAGATCTTAAAATCTTACTGAGGTGAAGAAGGCCCTCGATTTCCTACAGTTTGAGCAAATGGACGGCTAAAATAAATGGCTATGCTGTTGAGAATCATTTTAGGAAAACACTGTATTACTGTTTTTACATGTAGGCCTAGCCTATGCAAAGATGATGTTGCTGTTTTGAAATGTAAGCTAATCTGAAAGAGAATAATTTTTACAGTGTACAAAAAAAATTCAAGCATAACACATGACAAATTACCTATTCTAGATGCTATATTAGGTGCAATAAGAAATGAGCTGAGAAGCTATAGCCAGAGGTTGCTGTGTTCAGTTGAATATACATATCAAACACAGAAAATATGCAGAGATTATGCTATTAGTTGCAAAGGCACTGTCTTATTATTTGTTTGTGGTTTCAGCTGCCAGTCTGATATCTGTTGTGTATTTTGTAATCTGCACTCCATGTGCTTCCATCTTTGTTTTTTCACATTTCATCACTACCATTCAAAAGAGGTATTTTATTAATTTCATTTATTTCTTAATTTTTCAGCAAGGATGCATTAAATTGATCAAAAGTGACTGTAAAGACAAGAGCAAGACATTTGATTTATGTAATCAAAGAATCCTGAAATAAATGCATCATGCATGACTATACAACACAGTTAACTGTTTTCAACGTTGTTGATAAAAACTTAGAATTGCCATCACAGGAATAAATTACATGTTATAATAAAATAAAATAGAAAAACAACACAGTTATTTTAAATGGTTTTACTGTATTTTTGTTCAAGTAATTATGCTTTGGTGAGCATAAGTGACTTTCAAAAACATATTCAAACTTTACGGTAGTAGGCTATATAAGTGAAATATACTTATAATTAATTGTCAAACGGTTCTGTAAAATGTGAAATGTATTTTCTGTAACTAAGTCTGAGCCTGGATCGAGAGGGTCATTCAAGCAATAACTACCATTAGCATGGAATTATTAGCCGCTAGCTGCTCTATAGCCTACACCGAAGAACTGTTTTCAGTCATTTGATAAATCACGAAGGTCTGAAATTCTCAGACTGCTTGTGCTTTTAAGCCATTAGGCTACGTGAACTTTACTTTGAAATATGTCTGCCAATTTTTCATGTTGTATAGACACATTGCTGTTGGTTAATAACGCATGTATCATGCATATTTTGTCTTAATTGTTTTACATTCTAGTAAACCCCTTTGCAGAGCTTAATTATTATCAATTGTTCATGTTTGATGGTTCGGTTGAGGAAAGCAATAAATGAATGGAAACTGTTTTTTGTACTCGGATGCATATTCAATTCTGCCATCTGCTGGCACAGAGAGTAAATGCAAGATTGAGAATTTTGATCAAAAGTGTCAGTAGCATTCATAATGTATAAAAAAAGATGTCGATTTCAACTTTTTTAATAATAAAAAATTAAATTATTTCCCTTGGCACAAAAAATGAAAGCAGCAAAACTGTTTTCAACATATTTCTGAAACTGGTTCATATTAAGCAGCCAGTTTTTTTCTACATAAGTATGCCTGAATATATATATATATGTATCATATATAATTTGAAATCATTGAAGAATGCACAAAGATGTACGTCAGAATATTTAATGAAGATAAACTTCTGTTTTCTTCTGATTAAACTTGTTTTTTAGATGACAGGTAGTTGGAGATGAAAGAACTTTATGTACACTACTGATGGAAAATCCATTGTAAGAATGTGGAAAAAAGAAACAGGTAAAAACAAAACATCAGAATACAGATCATGATGCATTTGAGGATTCATCCAAAATATAAATGAAACATCAAACTAATGGATAACGTTATTTTCTTATGCATGTCGTGCTCCATAGAGTCATGTACTCAGTAGTGTGAACATCAGATTTTGCTGGATAATTTCCACTGATACAGTGACAATGTCCATCAATGGTATTAAAAACCCCAATCAAACGTCGTCCACCTCCTCCAGTTTATGCTCCACTATCACATCATGACCGTGGAATTTAAAATATCCCAAGAACTTCTTTTTCTGAAGCATCAGTGGGAACCACTGGACATCATCTGCCCACATCTGGCTGAAAGGTATTTTGTCTGTGTCAAACCACTGTGGCCTCATCTCTGAAAGACAAAACAAACCGCTTCAGTGGCACGTTATTAGACCTTCTGTCTCAGTATGTGTCTCACAAACTGGATCATAAAGTGATGTGGAGCTGTATTACCGTCTGATTCGGTTGGCTCTCCTTTATAGGTGTCAGCTCTGAAAATGTGGACATCGAGCAGTTCTGTTTCCCCAATAAACTCAAATTTGATATTTCCAATCTTGAGAAGGGTGTCAACAGTGAGGCCACTTTCCTCTAGCAGCTCCCTGTCAAATTAAATGGCACTTTGTTTCAGCTGGAAACCAATAAAAGCAGGGAAGATTGAACATGACCAATCGCTGACACCATTGTTAAGTTCAACAGAAAAGTAAATAATATCAAACATTCACAGCGTTACAAGGTTCAAACTGTTTAACTTTGACGTGTAGCTTCAAGGAAGTGAAAAAACAGACACTGGAGGGAAAATGATGGCTTTTCTAAAGTATGTTTCACTTTCAGTCTCTTTGTACCAGAAACACGACCATTCTTAATGCTTTTACACCTGAAAAACACTGCTATTACTCGGTGTAGGAACTGTAACGCAATTATATTAATGGGTGACCATTTTTGGTGTCCAGTTCCCGGAAATGTCTAACTTTATAACAAATACATTGCAAAAAATTCTGAACAACACAACATAAAAAAAACATTTTAAAAAGTAATTACTGTATACAGTATATTCACTGTTTGTGAAAATTAAAATATTAAATACAATTAGAAAATTTTAAAAATATTTGTTAAATAGTTTTTGTAAAGTCATAATTTTGTTATAATATTGTTTTGATGCAATGGTTACTATTATTTTTCATAGTGTAATTTTTGGTGAACTGTAGTAAAACTAGGTAGGGTTTGTTAGACCTGCAAACCTCATTATTAATTATAACCAATGTTGGGGAGTAACGCTTAAAAGTAATGCAAGGTATGTAATCAGATTACTTTTTTTTAGTAACTAGTAAAGTAACGCATCACTTTAAAATTTACAATAAAACATCAGTTACAGATACAGTCACAAATAAGTGATGCAAGTTACTATGTTTCCCCATGTATTTGCTGAGAGTTCTCTTGCCCCCATGTTGAGAGAAAGTGTAAGTTACGAGGCGTTGTGTGCGCTGTGTGAACATGATGGTTATTGCAGTTCTAGAACAGGCATTTACTCATCTCACGTGCACAAAAACAGAATCAGTGCTTCTCAATATGAATAAAAACAGTGAAATGCAAACTCAGAATATTATCCAAACCTTCAATAATTAAATGTTAAATAACACATATGTACTTTATCTATTTATTCTCACTTTATTAACCAATGATTTTGCTGCTAACCTTTGATGATTCAATTCAACCATATTCATTTTAATATTATTATTTATATATTATATATGAATTTTTTAGATAAACATCACATTTGTGTTTCTTTTTCGTTTGTTTTTATTGCTGATGTTAGAACTTTCTTCTGCGTTTTGGTCTTTATATTTGCCAAAAATAGAACCTTTTTTTTTATTAGCTCAGCCCAGGTGAGAAAAAGTAATGCAAAAGTAATGTAACGCATTACTTTCCATAAAAAAGTAACCAAGTAATGCAATTAGTTAATTTTTTAGGGAGTAAAGCAATATTAAAACACATGACTGTTAAAAGTCACTTTCCCCAACACTGATTTTAATAACAGTATATGGAACCCACAACAATTAAAAAACAAAAATTTGATCTAATAAAAACGACAAAAAACACACAACTAAATGAGAATGAAAACAAAAAATATAAAATTAAAATTGATTCAAAATGTTAACAAAATCCATAATAACATATCAAGGATACTGAACGCTGCATCAGTGAATGGGTGTTGGACTCACCGTCGGGCAGCCTGCTCTATGGTCTCTCCGGTCTGGACTTTCCCTCCAAACCCATTCCATTTGCCCGCTCCAAAGCCTCTTTTCTTCATGCCCAATAACACCCGGCCAGGCTGCACTACCAGCACCAGGGTCAGCAGTTTAGAGCTCAGCATCATCACCCTAGACATATAATACAACATGCTGTAATACAATGTCTTTTATATATATATATATATATATATATATATATATATATATATATATATATATATATATATATATATATAAATACCGGTATATAGATATATAATTATAATGTAATGTCTTTAGCAGTTGCTTCCAGCAATATAGATGATTTGTATTTTAAATAACATATTCCATTATACAGATCAAGCTCTTACTTTTATTTACACTACCACTGCAGCATTCAAAAGATGATTATAGCTTTTCTTAAGAGTCTATAAACAACAAGCGACAAATGATAATTCATAGGGTAGATGACTCATATAAATCAGTACAGTTGAGTTTCTTAAGTTAATCACTGTTGCTTCTATCAAAATAATTAGCTTACTTTGTCCAACGAAATCAGAATATAGACAAAAAAAAAAAACATATATTGAGACAGATGCGTGAATACGGATATATTAGAGGCTTAGTTTAATGAATCGTTCGAGCTTGTTTCCCGCGTGTTGCTCGCGATCACATGGAGGCATCAGATTGACAACAGTGAATTTGGTCATAATAGTGATTGACGTCCACATACAGGTTATTATTGTTCCAAATTCAACAGATGATTTACAGATCTGCAAAATATATAAACTCCGCCCACCTAAGGTTTGTAATCGAGAGTGCAACAGTGAAATGTTCTCGATCAGAAATCCGACTCGTTTCTGTGAATCGGTTCTTTCGAACATCATTAAACGAACTTAAAAACATGTAAACAAACCCCCTAAAATCAATTAATCGTTTTTTATGTTTTTGCAAATATATATCATATACGTTTTATTTAGTAACATTTCTGCTATTAAACTATTAAAGGCTATTATTTCTTCTCATTCCGTCACATGCAGTTCATTGAAAAGATCCGACTCAAACGAACGAGTCCTTCCCGAATCGGACATCGTAGAGTGCAACAGTCAAATATTCTCGACTGGAAAAAATATTAGACAGAAATAAATTCGAGGATACCCATCTAAAACCGTGAGATTATCTAATATATACATTAATACATTTAATCTAAATGATTAATACGTTATTCTAAAGACAAATAAACCACAATAATGTATAACTCAATGATTTGAAAGGTTCTGCACAAAGAAGGTCGCGCTTCTTTGACATCATGCGGACACCAGACGCACATGTGTCTTCTTGGTTTCATGTACTTCGTCATTAATTTCCTCTACAGGTCACTTCTTTGTAAATGATGTGGAAATGTATACAAAGGTCGTTCATTCACGTGTCAGCGGTCTATCTAAAGAAGACGCCTCTGCATATGAAGGGGAAAAGTGCTGCTGATCAGAGATGGCTGGTGCGGCAGCTCAATGACCCTTTCGTTAAAGCTGCTCACCTGCAGAATTACCGCTGTAGAAGCGCCTTTAAACTGATCGAGATAGATGATAAATACAGACTTCTGAAACCTGGTTTAAGTGTCATAGACTGTGGTGCTGCGCCTGGTGCGTGGAGTCAAGTTGCCGTCCAGAGAGTCAATTCAACAGCAGAAAGTAAGTGAGCTGCTGAATTGAATTGAAATGAATGAATCACTAATATAATATCACATCATATGATATCTATGCATGCCATCTTGTGGGGTAAAAAAACAAATATATTTTACAAATATATATTTCAAATAAATTCTCTTCTTTTGAACTTTTTATTTATAAAAAAAAAATCCTGAATGGTTTCAACAAAAATATTAAGCAGCACAAAACTGTTTTCAACATTGATAAATACAAACATGATGATTTTTGAGCATCAAATCAGAATGTTAGCACAGGTCAAAAGTTTGTTTTGTTAAAAAATACAGAAAAGAAAAACAGTAATATTGTGAAAGAGTATTAAAATTTTAAAAGATTCAAAGCTGATTTTTCATCAGCCATTACTCCAGTCTTCAGTGTCACATGATCCTTGAGAAATCATAATAATATGCTGATTTGATACTCAGTTTTGATCAATGTTGGAAACAGTTGTGCTGCTTAATATTTTTTTCCGAACCTGTGATATTTTTTTTCATGATTTATTGATGAATAAAAAGTTAAAAAGAACAGCATTTATTAAAAATAGAAATCTTTTCTAATTAGTCTTTACTATCACTTTTGATCAATTTACCACATCCTTGCTGAATAAAAGTATTAATTTCTTTCAAAAAAATAAAAAATACTTACCCCGAACGGTAGTGTATATTGTTACATTTTAAATAAATGCTGTTCTTTTTTGAAACTTTTTATTCATCAAAGAATCCTGAAAAAATTTGTTATAAAAAATATTAAGCACCACAACTGTTTCCAACATTGATAATAAATCATCATATTAGAATGATTTCTGAAGGATCATCATGTGACACTGAAGACTGGAGTAATGATGTTAAAAAATATCAGTTTTGCCAAATAGAAAACAGTGGTAATAATATTTCTCAATATAACTGTTGATACTGCATTTTAATCAAATAAAAGCAGCCTAGGTAAGCATAAAAAATAATTATTTCAAAAAAGTCGTACCAAGCTCAAACGTTTGGACAATAGTGTATAGTACATGGGTAAAAAAATAAAAGGTCAAATATAGTTCTAAAATTCGTTTTAAGGATAAAAGATTAGTGCAGTCCACACCACAACAATACCGATAACAACACAGAAACAATATTGTTGGAATCACTTTCAGAACGTTTTTCCATCAATCCATGCTGCATTTCATGGATCCGCTGGTGTGGATGTAAATATAGTTATCTTTATAGCTATCGTTCTCTATGTGAACAGGCCTTTATTCAATGTTTATTCAATCATTTTTTCAAAGCTGATATAAACACCATACCTTTGTTCATTCCAGGTGCAGATCTTCCAAAAGGAAGCGTAATAGGAATAGACATATTACGCATCGCCCCTTTGGATGGAGCTCAGTTTCTGTCCAATCACGACGTCACTGCTCCTTCAAGTCACACGGCGCTGGAGAGGCTCCTCCCTGAAGCTCGAGCAGATGTCATCCTCAGTGACATGGCCCCCAATGCCAGTGGGCTCAGGGAACTGGATCATGAAAGACTGGTCACCATGTGTCTATCAGCGCTGGACTTGGCTGACAAGGTTTTGCGTCCCGGGGGCTCTTTGATTTGTAAATACTGGGATGGAGCTCTGGCCAATAAGCTCCAGCAGAGACTTTCCTCTATGTTTCAAGATGTAAGAACCGTAAAGCCAAGAGCAAGCAGGAAGGAGTCCGCAGAGCTTTTCTTTCTGGCGAGGATGTTTAAAATGAAATAGGATGAAGTCTTTTTCACGCAAATCCAATTTTAATATATGAAATATAAATAAATATATGTTTAATAAAAGAAAGTAGTTGGGTTTGTATTGCTTACCTGCAACCTGATCAGTGCATTAAAAACTAGAAACCTAACGCGTATCCTGAACATTAAAAAATGCTATAGTAGAATAAATATGAAGTCAGATTTGCATATGATTTTCAGTTTATCAGTAAGGCCTAGCAGCGTTAAAGACATGGTTGGCATGCACCTAAAATGCGTTTTAGTGAGGAATTTCAGATTTATAGTATATTTTACACTATAAGAGTGTATAGTTTCCTCCTATTAGTAAATGATGTCCTTACGAAAGCACATACAACATTTAGTATTTGATGGATTAGATCAGTGGTTCTCAAATGGCCGTCCGTGAAGCATTTGTGTAAAGTTGTGTAAAAACTAAACTAAATAAAACCATTAGAATTGACTAAAAGTGACTAAAATTAAAAAGTTGCTCAACAAGCTGCCCGTGTATTTTACCTTAAGACTTTTACTCAAGTTGTATTGGAATTGGTGACTTGTAACTTGTAATGAAGTCATTTTCGCTGTAAGGTATCTGCACTTTTACTCTCAAGTATTGTTTTCAGGTACTTTTCTTTCTTTACACCTCTGGGTACTCCACAATTTTTGTTTTACTCTTGAATTTGTTCTCCACCTAACACTGGATTGAACAATATTCAGTTGGCCTGAAGATGGTGCTCTTGAGTTGCCAGTACGAAAGCAGCAGAATAATAGCTGTACACACTCTCACACACACCCCAGCGGTTTGAAGAAGAGGTGGCGTGGATCGGCTGTTATTGGAACCCTGTTTTCCCCGACCGTTTGGGAGTCGAGTGCTCAGGAGTTAAAAATCCCGCATTGTCATTTGCATTTTTAGCAAATTCTTGAAGTGTGGCTTATTTGACAACACTTTAATCTTGTGTTTCCCTAACCGGAAAGCTAAATTGTTTGCGTAATACCGAAAAACCGTTTTTCCAGTTGCATAGAAAGATGCAATCATTCTCTCATTATAAGCGAGGAGCTGCAGAGAGGATGGATAAGTGTCTTATAGACAGTATGACTAATGAGAATCCTTTGTCCCTGTAGCAGTGCAGTCTCACAGACATTAGCCTGACACATTATCATCTCTCTTTCTACAGTCCAGCTGTGAATGACATCCAGCTTGTGCTTCTTACGTGGAGAGTTTAGACCTAACATTTGTTCAAATATGAAATAGAAATGTTGGATATAATAAAAGGGGTTTTAATGATTCATAGAGGTTGGAGCAGAGTATATTCAACACTAAAGCCTCATGGAGTTGGGGGAGTTTTATGGTTATACATTCCTTGCCTATAATGCTCAACTCCTCAAACTTTAAGTAGCTCAAACTGAATGCTGCATGCTTGATTTGAAAGCACCAGAAAAAGAATGTCAGGTCCGACTCTGGATTGCTCTAATCTCAAGCTCAGGGAATCTTCAGCTGAGAGACTCAAACATAGCCTAAATGAATTCTGCCGGCAGCTCTGGCGCTTTCATATTCGACTGAGCTGCAGCGTGTACCATACAGTATGGAAATTCTTGCAACCTCGCTCTTTAATCTGAGCGTCTGTGTCAGCAATATGTTTAATGTGTGCCGCTTCGGTCAATTTGAATGCTGTGGTTTTTGATCATCGCTCTGACGTATCAAAAACGTATGCGTTCGGGGGACAATCCACCCCTGCGTCAGTGACATGTCAAAAGAGCCTGGAGAATTCATTATAGAAGATTAAGGAATTTATTTGAGAGCTTAGTTTTATACGCCTCTTAACGGTTGTAAAAGTGGAGACTATAATGTCTGCAGGGGTTCAGCAACACTGAGTGATATGGAAATACGAGTGATCGTGCTAAAATTATAATAGCTTTTTTTGGGGGCGGTTATCATCTTGATTTTAAAAGTTTTTTTCTTTTTATTTCTTTATGGTTCATTGCTGTTAACTCACATCCTTCAGGTTTCTTGGAACATCTCAAATACCTACTCTCAGAGGTCGAAGTTCAGGCACTGTAATAATTTGCTGTCTATTATTGTGACAGACTTGAGACAAAATCTTTATATTAGGATTTGTGCTCATTCAGAATTATGTGAAAGCTTTCTACATTCATGAATTTGAATTGAATTTGTTTGTAGGTGGTGAAAACAATGCAAAGCTGAAATTCAAATATAAATGTAAGATATTAGAATTAAAGTTCTAAATGAAAATAATACAAAGTACTTTTGAACACATTATTAAACGGATAGCATGTGGTACTTTCAGTAACATAATTTTCCATTTATGTTTCATTATACTTAATCAAGGATTTTCATTTTGTGGAGCATGGTAGAGGAACACTTAATTTCCTACAATGAATCATCTCAGCAATGCCCATTGAAGCCTAAGGAGTTTGCTCTGCCTTTACAAGCGCAAATGTGTTGACAATTTTGCATATTATTTTTTTCTTATTTGCATTCCAGAGCTGATATAATATATATTATATCTAGGATCGCTTGCAAGTAACAAATTCTAAAAGCATGAAGGCCTTGGGCCGGTTGCATAAACTGCTAAAACTAGTCTTACAAGTTAGTCATCAAATTTTTCTTTAAGACTGGACATACCTTTTTTAAGTCAGGTACATAAAAACCTAGATTGGTCTAATTTGATCCCCTAAAGTAAGACTGATTACCCCTAACTAACTGCTAGTTGTCTGTACTACACTGAAAACCCTAATAAGTTGATTGAACTCAATTGATTTGAGTAAACTCGTTCCCTCAATTTAATTGAGTAATGGGGTCTCCCAAAACGTGTATATTTAAGTGTACTTAACTTGGTGCTTATGTAGACTGTAACACTGAAGCAGTGTTAAAGTTAATGAGATAATTAAGTGATTAATTGAGTGATGATTGAGCATTATTGAAGACACCTGATGTTAACAAGCAGAATCACTGAAGGACAAAACCATAATTTTTAAGTCACCGTTGTGGAGATCAGTGTTTGCTTTAGTTGGGCTCTTGACCCTTAACTCATCAACTTCATATTTTGTTTGATGACTGTAACTCAGTTGTAATCAGATGAACAAATAGAAAAGGTCATCTGATGGTGGTGATTGTGTTTTAACATAATCATTATTTCATAATGAATGGAATTTAATCTTTGAAGTCATATAAAGCTGAATCATGTTCACCTGCACTGTTTATATTTTATATAATATTTGTAACATTTAAATTTTAATCAAAATATTCTCTTTTAAGGTTGTTATAATAAAAACTATGTAGATCATATTATTTTAGACACATAGAGATCAAGAATCAGCCTCTGAATCTCAACAATGGTGACATAAAGCATATTGCAGTGCATTCTGGGTGCCACCAATCAAAACTCATTCATGGCTCCCATCATGCATTGCTGCATGAATAAATAATGAGCTTATGTTCAGAGGTTATCTGTTTATCACCATTGCTGAGATTCATACGCTAAATCTTGATGTCTGTGTGTCTAAAAATAATATACAGTAATTTGTATAAGAACAACTTCAAAGAAATTGTTTGCATTATGATGTAATCGTTGAAAATGTAATGCTGTACAAGGACAGTGTTGCTATAATTAATAACATAAATCTAATTCAGAAATTGGGCTTTAAATGAGTTTAGTTTAGGATTCAGGTCAAAAGATGAAATAATGTGAAATAATGTGAAATAATGATTATGTTAAAACACAATCACCACCATCAGATCACCTTTTCTATTTGTTCATCTGGCTGTTATAACCGGGTTACAGCAGTCAAACAAAATATAAAGTTAATGATCAAAGGGTCAAGAGCCCAACTAAACCAAACACTTATCACCATAACGGTGACTTAAAAATGATGGTTTTCTCCTTCAAAGATTCTGCTTGTTAACATCAGGTAACTTCAATAATGCTCAATCATCACTCAATTATTCACTTAATTATCTCATTAACTTTAACACTGCTTCAGTGTTACTTATAACACTCTTGAGTGTGGACTGATATAAACGCTGAGCAGTGTTAATTTAACACTGGGGATTTTGCTGTGCACTTAAATATACAAGTACACTTGAAATCAACACTAAGTTAAGTTAACTTTATTGTTTAAGTACATTAAATAATCGTCAAGTTTGGTGAACTAAACAATTTAAGTCAAGTCTACATAAGCACCAAGTTAAGTACACTTAAATATGCACGTTTTGGGAGACCCCATTACTCAATTAAATTGAGGGAACGAGTTTACTCAAATCAATTGAGTTCAATCAACTTATTAGTGTTTTCAGTGTTAACTTTCAGAACTTGTACAAATGACGCTCAATCATCACTCAATTAATCACTTAATTATCTCATTAACTTTAACACTGGTTCAGTGTTACTTAACACTCTTGAGTGTGGACTCATATAAACACTGAACAGTGTAAATTAAACACTGGAGATGTACTGTATTACAAAAACACTTGGGTATTAAAGTTTATTTATCAAGTTTAAAGTATCAGATTTAAAAATAAAAATCTGTTTATTTCCATTACGATCAATAATTGTAATGAAAGCCATTTGTTTTCTGGTAAAATAAGAATGACACATTGCACTTGAAGAAAGCATGTATGAATGTATTCATTTCACAGTCAAGAAAACAACATTTGTGAAAATGACCTTTAGTAAGGATTAATCAGGATTTTGAGCTCACAGCACTTGAAATCTTAAGTTTATGTATTTTGAAGGTAAATAAGTTATTTGAACTTATATTTTTGAGTGACAGGGCCAAAATGCTAAATTTAAAGTAATGTTTAGTCAAGTACACTTGATTGTTTAAGTAAAGACAACATTAGGGTTTACAGTGTAGTTCTTAAAGGCACAGTCTTCACATAATGGCAATGTTCATGCAACTGGCCCCTGCATCTCCAATAGCCTACAATGTAATTTTAGACAAAACCATTATGCTCTGGGTATAGAAAGCTCCCTTCCACAGTTGACAAATTGACCCCATTTACTTTATTATTACACCTTTCATTAGTTTCATTAGTCTTCTTAATCTTTCACCACATTGTAATAACTTGCTCAACTTTCACTTCTTGCAGCTAGGGATGTGCAGCCTATTAGTTCATGTTAACTGATAGCCATATAGTCTGTTGTTTTTAATGCAGCCTTTCTAAAATATTAGCATTACATTTCATGTTACATTTTTTTTAATTTGTATGGTGAAATAACAGATTTCTCTCTGGTGACTTAACAGATTTCTCTCTGGTGACTTATGCTGGACTTCTCTGATCATTTAGTCCTCTTAAACTAAATGACTATGGCCTGGTTTCACAGACAGGGCTTAGATTAATTCAGGATTAGACCTTAGTTCAATTAGGACATTTAAGTTGATTTTATAAATGTAGAAAAAAAACCATTATTGGTGTGCATCTTGAGACAAAACAATGGCACTGACATATTTTAAGATGTGTCAGTGCAAGTTGCTTTCATTGCATTGGCATTGCTTTGGCTTCATGATGGCGAGAACTGAGGGATTTGAAATGTTATGAAAGATTTGCGACACGGAGATGGCGTTTTTGTTACTCAACAGGTGAGTAAGGTATTTTATTGAACAGATAAATTGCCATATAGCTCTCTAATAGAGTTAATTGTTAAGCATTATCTATTGTGAAGGGTTTCAGTGAATTTCATTTTAAGGAAGTACCGTGTCTTTTAATGGGTAAAGCTACAGTAACAGCTAGTCAGCTTGAGATCCTTTCCATCTAAACGGGTTATATCTCTTAAGCCTAGTAGTAAATGTTTTATGAGCAGTAAGATAATCTCTCTCTCTCTTTTATGAAAAAGAACCATATTCATCTGCACACTAGCAGAGAGCCAAAGCACAACCAAAACAATGTTCTTTCGCAAAAATGTATTCAATGTTTTTTTTTATTTGCTAGAGGGCCAAAAGTTACATATTGTCCATTTAATTACTGAATTAATGGATTATGGATTTTTGATATACATGTTTATTATAACAGTATTTCTCAACCTATTTTACACATTTCTCCAAACTAAGATAAATTCCCAATACTCTCAAAAACAATTAACGCAGACATCGAACCCGTTCATAATTTTCTTAAACAGTTTGTGCGTTTTCATTTATTTGATACAAATTTCAATGTTTTCTTGACATACTACACATTTCCAATTCAAGGGTCATGCTGTCCAAAAGCCAACACAGAAAAACTAAAGCAAAGCTATTCCCGAATACACATCATGTTGTCAAATGCCGTCGTATTGATTTTTGCTGTAATACACACAGCACAAGTGCAATTTACTAAAATGTTCAATCATACATTTTCTGTCCATAAAAAGTGAAAACCCAGAGTAAAGAAACAATGGAGGACCATGCATGGAGAATGAAAAAGAAGGTTGTGTAGCACTGAGAATAGATCATGTAGGGAGAAACACACGGGAAAGAGCAAGAGGAGATGGTGAGAGGAGGAGAGCAAAGAAGAGTCTTAAAATGAGATGAGTCACTCTAAGTGACCATTGGTTGACATGGTTGGACAGAAGGTTCTGCTCAATGTCAACAGATACTGTGACTTCAGCATTAATGAAAAAGGAGAAGAAATGGGGAATGTCAGTGATCAGTCAATGCAGAGGCCTGCAAAGATACTGTTTTTGGGTGTCAGTATTCAACACCCATGCCGTTCTTTGCTTAGATGCATCTGAAAAACATACGTGTCACGATGTAGAGACTTCATGAATATGTAATTCAGTGGCAGCAACGTGTTTGTGAGCTTTTTGAAGTTAACTTCATATATATTCACATTTTTATTTTATTTTTTTGCAATATGCAACATGCAAACTTACTTGACATCCTTATATGTGTAACCAACAGATAACCATCCAGTATTACTGGTGGCAGTATTTTCTTTAAATAAATGTTTTCCCTGAAAAGGATGCAGTTCTTCATTAGTAAGACAATGCAGTGAAATTAAACCGCTAAATTCAGAGTCTGTTTGGATGACGGTTTTATCTGTTTTGAGAACACTGACCCATTGATTAGAGAAATAAAAAAGATTGAGAAAAACTGTCTCTCCTCCAGATCAATATTTTACTGTATATAGTCAAGAAATAAAAATTTAATTACAAATGTTTATTTGATAAAGTGGTTTGTGTGAACCACAAACCAATGTGGTGAACATTTTGTGGTACTGTATGACAAAACACAATTATGAGGTTAATTATTTTGACAGTATTTAAAATAGTTTAGTGAAATATGTCTAGTTGACCAAATTGTATTCTCTAAATTAGGGAATAATTATGCGTAATTAGTCAAATTTAATGATGCAAGTATTGCACAAAATATATGCCTCTGTTGTGCAATGTTATACATTTATTTGAATTGCAATTCAGTAAATTCATTTTCCTGTCATCCCAATTTAAATTCAACATCCTCAATTAACACTGTCCCAGGTAATACATGTTGCATTAAATAAATGGCCTTCAAATTAATAAACATCTATTGTTTAGATATTTGATTAAACCCCAAAATTAGGGTTTTTTGAAGTCTGATTAAGCCATACAGTGTAATTTGTAAACCTTATAATAGATTGTGCATTCATTTATGAATTTAGAGAATTGTTGTCATTCCAGCAAAAGTGAGAATGACCCCCCAGCTGCAAAAAAAACAAACAAAAAACAGCTGTCTGTTATTCTGGGAGGATTGAATAACCATAAGCAGAGTTAACGACTTCTTTCCCTCCACTAATTCCCTTCTTTAATGTTTTGATCACATTTGATACTACTCCCATGGCAATAAATGCTAAAATATATTTGTATTTAATCAAGCAACTCCCTGGCAGTTGGTGTGCTGTTTCGCACAGGTGAGAATTGCACTCTTCATTATTAAATGAATCTGTTCCAAGAGCGTTCCAAGGGGATGGTGCACTGTCAGGTTAATTTACTTTTGTTAGGACAGCTGGTGGCTTGTATGTAAATATCAGTCAATTAAGGAAGAGAAATTATATGCAGAGACTATGTATACTTCCAAAAATTTAATTATGAGAAAACGAGATCAGTTTTTTAATCTTATGACTTCTGGCAAAAATGCAAACCAACCTAGCTGAAATATAGTTAACTTGCTGAAAACTTGATTTGTTTGGTGATATTCAAATAAAGATACGCTTAAAAACATTTGATGGAGTGCCGGCTTATTAGATCAGCGGCTGTGTAATGCTCTATATGGAACTGCAGAGTCTGACAATGAACCTCTCAGATATGAACAGATACTTGCACATTCCAGCGCTGAATGAACACAAATCTGCTTTCTGCGGGCCTGGAGGAAAGAGATTAGAATGTTTTCTCTGAGAGTTTTCTTCTCACAGGTCTGTCATGAAGGCCTATTGAATGGGAAAATGAATCAAACAGATTATTTTGAAAGGATTTGGAATGATTGAATGACAAGTTTCAAATGGCCGAGGAAGCATGTAGCAATATCTTACTGGCAAGAGTATGGAGCCCTTAAAGGGACATAGTCATGAAAAAAAAAAAAAAATGAGGTGGGAGGAAAAGTTATATTTCAATGCTTTTGCGTTCGCTCGCAAAAAGTTTTGCGTTCTCCGAGAAACTTTGCGTTTCTTTTGTGTTCCAAAACTTTTGTGTTCTTTGCCAGCGAATGCAAAGTTTCTCAGGGGAATGCAAAACATCTCAGAGAGAACACAAAAGTATAATTTACATTTAGTGTAAATGAAAAAAATTAGATCGGAGGAAAGATTACTAATATTTCCTCTCATCTCCATACAGTTATACTGAATATCAGCACAGCTGTAATTTGACTGCAGGTTACAGCTGTGTTCATATTAAGTACAGCAGCATGATATTGTTATAAAACAATTTAAACCCTATAGCATTTAAAAGGTAGACTTTTTTTGTTTATTTAGTTTTAATTAGTTAAAAATATTTATAATTTTGTCATTTTTTTAAAGAATTATATACATTTATTAACCTAGGATGCATTTAATTGATCAAAACTGACCAAAAATTTGGTAACGCTTTAGATTGCCCGGAAAGTACTGTGTAATTAAGAGGAATTTACAGAGTAACTTTCGGTAATTATAGTGTACCTATAAAGTACTTGCAAGTAAGTATAAGAGAACAATATGTAAAGTTTGGGGAATACAACCAGGAGAATTAAAAAAATATTTACATATAAGTATTATAGAACTAAGGGGTACTTATTCTACTATTATGATATAACAAACTTACATTTGGGAGCAATTTAGCGAGAACATACACTGCATACCTTTTTGTAATAATTGTGTACCAATACATACTGTATAGGCTTTTTTAAAATCACAGGGTACATATCTATGCATTTATAATATTTTTTTTCTTTTTTTTTTTCGCAAAAGTGCAGATGTTTAAGTTTGGCTTACATGTTTCAAGGCAAGAAAAGCTAAGACTATTGCAATTTTTTTAAATACTGGGAAATACACTCACCTAAAGGATTATTAGGAACACCTGTTCAATTTCTCATTAATGCAATTATCTAATCAACCAATCACATGGCAGTTGCTTCAATGCATTTAGGGGTGTGGTCCTGGTCAAGACAATCTCCTGAACTCCAAACTGAATGTCAGAATGGGAAAGAAAGGTGATTTAAGCAATTTTGAGCGTGGCATGGTTGTTGGTGCCTGACGGGCCGGTCTGAGTATTTCACAATCTGCTCAGTTACTGGGATTTTCACGCACAACCATTTCTAAGGTTTAAAAAGAATGGTGTGAAAAGGGAAAAACATCCAGTATGCGGCAGTCCTGTGGGCGAAAATGCCTTGTTGATGCTAGAGGTCAGAGGAGAATGGGCCGACTGATTCAAGCTGATAGAAGAGCAACTTTGACTGAAATAACCTGGTAACCTTGACTGGTATGCAGCAAAGCATTTGTGAAGCCACAACACGCACAACCTTGAGGCGGATGGGCTACAACAGCAGAAGACCCCACCGGGTACCACTCATCTCCACTACAAATAGGAAAAAGAGGCTACAATTTGCAAGAGCTCACCAAAATTGGACAGTTGAAGACTAGAAAAATGTTGCCTGGTCTGATGAGTCTCGATTTCTGTTGAGACATTCAGATGGTAGAGTCAGAATTTGGCGTAAACAGAATGAGAACATGGATCCATCATGCCTTGTTACCACTGTGCAGGCTGGTGGTGGTGGTGTAATGGTGTGGGGGATGTTTTCTTGGCACACTTTAGGCCCCTTAGTGCCAATTGGGCATCGTTTAAATGCCACGGCCTACCTGAGCATTGTTTCTGACCATGTCCATCCCTTTATGGCCACCATGTACCCATCCTCTGATGGCTACTTCCAGCAGGATAATGCACCATGTCACAAAGCTCGAATCATTTCAAATTGGTTTCTTGAACATGACAATGTGTTCACTGTACTAAAATGGCCCCCACAGTCACCAGATCTCAACCCAAAAGAGCATCTTTGGGATGTGGTGGAACGGGAGCTTCGTGCCCTGGATGTGCATCCCACAAATCTCCATCAACTGCAAGATGCTATCCTATCAACATGGGCCAACATTTCTAAAGAATGCTTTCAGCACCTTGTTGAATCAATGCCACGTAGAATTAAGGCAGTTCTGAAGGCGAAAGGGGGTCAAACACAGTATTAGTATGGTGTTCCTAATAATCCTTTAGGTGAGTGTATATTATTGTTCATGTGGTTACAGGGTAAGTGGTGCTTGTATAATAAATAAAGGTTTCCGAGTCAGTGATATAAGATTGTGTATGCATTTTTATTGTACTTACCCTGTAACTACATGGAACAAGAGGGTAACACGCACCACTTTAATGTACAGCCCGCAATGTCACACTTACCCTGTAACTACATGAAACAAGTGGGTAACAAGCAAATGAAACAAGAGTATCTTTCCCCAATATTTAAGCAAAAGTTGCAATAGCTTTCATTTTCAGTGCACTTTTGTTAAAAAGATTACTTTATAAATGCAAAGATATGTACCCTGTAATTTAAAAAAAGCTTATACAGAATGTACTGGTTCACCATTATTTCAAAAAGGTACGCAGTTCTTACTAAATTGCTCCCAAATGTAAGATTGTTATATCATAATAGTAGAATAAGTACCCCTTAGTTCTATAAAACTTATATATAAATAATTTTTTATTCTCCTGGTTGTTACCCCTTTATTCCCCAAACTTAAAATATTGTTCCCTTATACTTATATTTTAAGTACTTTATAGGTACACTATAATCACAGAAGGTTACGCTGTAAAATTGCTTTAAAGGGGTCATATAATGCCATTTTTGTACAAGCTAATATGATTCTTTAGGGTCTAAATTAAAAGTTTGTAATATACTTTAATTAAAAATTCTCATTAGTATTGTAAGAAAACACTTATTTTACCTGGTCAAAAACAGCTCTGTTTTCAGCACGCCGTTTCAGTGCATATGCCTTTAAATGATCATGAGCTGCGCTCACTCCGCCCCTCTGTTCTGTGTACACCGTTTGTAACACAATAACACAATAACCATTACGCGTTGTTCAGTATAAACGTGGAATTATGAATTATATTGAGAACGTCATACATAGAAAACATGCCGTAATGTACCCTGAGTGTAAACCTTAGACGCATTCATTGTGAAGCGTGCAGCTAGCGATTTGCAAAGATTAATATATTAATATAAAGTTTAATAAAACGTTTCACTCACTTCCGTTCTTCTGGAGGTTCAGCAGGAACACGAATATCTGGTACCGATCCTTTTTAGCAAAGCTTCTTAGCAAATCCAGCTTTATACTGACCCTCGTTTATAAAGCAGTCTGGTGTGTGAAATGATTCGCTTAAACATGAAAGCATTGACGTTGCTCGTGTGGAATATTCCCTTCGAAAACAAAACTCAGCCACTGCGTCTTCAGCGGTTCGGATTCAGGAACATTAAAATGACTGTGTTCGTTATTACACCCAAGAACAGAACACCACAATCGCTTAGACGCCATTCTGCTCATAGACAGTGCTCCGGCACATCAACAATGACCGCGCCGGTCCGGTCCGCGCCGCGCAGACTATGATTGACAGCTACCTCATGTGCGAGGGCGGGTCTGTGTTGAAACGCTCCCGTCAATCAACAATCGTGGGAGGGGCGTCCGTTTTATTGACGTCACAAAAACGAACGGCTCGATTTGAGGCAGGGGAAAACATATAAGGAGATTAAAACAAAACCACTGGATGGATTTTTATCATTATATGATGTTTGTGTACAGGCACTTCCAACACACATTTCAGTACAATCAACTTGTAAAAGTGCATGTACCATTATATGACCCCTTTAATTACGCAGTAGCCTACTTTCCGGGCTGTAATCTAAAGCGTTACCAAAAATTTCTATTTCAAATTAATGCTGTTCTTTTGAACTTTCTATTCATCAAAGAATCCTGAAAAATGCATCATGGTTCCACAAAAATATTAAGCAGCACATCTGTTTTAACATTGATAATAAGCTTTGACATCGCATGAATAAATTACATCTTAAAATATATGACAAATATATTTATACAGTCCTTCAGTACTTCTAACTTTTGGACAAATTCTCAAATGCATTTTCCACTATTTGTTTCCTGTATTTGTTTTCTTGATTCCACAATGCTCTATTATTATTATCTATAATATAATATAATATATATAAGTTAATGGTTAATGTCACGCTTTAAGTCCAAAGAAGATAGGTGAAGTAGTTAAATATGGTAGCGTGGTTTAATAAAGTCAAGTCAAGTCACCTTTATTTACCGTAAAACTTCAAATAGTAGCCCGGGCTTTTATTTTCCCAAATCGTCGAACTGCACCGGCTTGTATTTGAGACAGGCGTCTATATGAGACAGGCCTTTATAATTTAGTGTTGAGATGTTGTTCATTGAGTGTATAGGCCTGTCTCTAATCTCTAAAAATCTCCAAATGCTCCACGTGAAACTGCGGTCTTCCGACCTTTTACTATCGCGTCAATTGATTTTGATTAATATGTGCGAGGGAGAGAGAGCAAGACAGCGCTCGTGTTTTTTGAAGACGTGAGAGTGCGTGCGCGCGCGCGGCCGGGGCGCTCTCTCTCTCGTTAACGCGCCCTGTCAAGCGCAGCAGTCATTCTACATCACTCATCGATCAAAAAAGGCTTTGGAGGGACAAAAATTTACTTTGGCGGCCGCCAAAAAGCGGTCAATCTGACGGTTTTAGAGGATTGAATACAACTCGAAACTAAAAAACAGACCCGGCCTCTATTTGAGACCGGCCTTTATTTACCCAAACCTGCAGCCACACCAGGCGTGTAAAAGAGACAGGCGTCTATTTGGGACTCGGCTATTATTTGAAGTTTTACGGTATACAATACAGATTATTTCAAATCAGCTTTTCAGTGATAAGAAAAGGATTCAAACAGATCAATGATGCAAACAGTGTTCATTTCGGCTGTAAAGCTGCTTTAAAAGAAAATAGTGTCATTGTGTTGATTCAGTTCTGTTGTAAAGATGATCAATTATTAAATTACTTCATTTAATCTATAAAGCAGTTCTGCAGAAAACAGTGATTTCATCATCTAGCTCAGTTCAGTTCTCATACAACAGTGTCAGCGCAGTCAAATCAGTAATATTGCTGGATATTAAGTGTCCCCAACTAAACACGGCAGAGGCAACAGTGGCAAGGAACCCAAACTCCGTAAGGTGACAGAATGGAGAAAGAAACCTTGGGAGAAACCAGGCTTAGTCGGGGCACCAGTTTTCCTGTGGCCAACGAATGAACAAGGTGTAATTATGATTCAGGCTGCATCACAAGTCAGAATTCAGATAGGGGTCGGTTCCTTTTTGCTTGAAGATCGGATTCATCACGCCAGTATGGGGACAAAGCTGGTCACAGGTCTGTGCAGAGGACTTGTCTGGTTCTTGTGGTCTTTGCTGAGGATCTGTTAAACAAAGTGGACTCGGGTAATCCAGTAAGACAGACCACAAAGAAACCAACATGCTAGGCACAAACAATACCGGACCCTAAACTGAAGAAACTAAGGGACTTAAACACACAAGGTGATGAACTCAAATACAAACAGGTGTGCTCTAGTAACATAATGAATAACCATGACAAATAATAAAAAGCAGGAACAAAGGAAACAGGAAACAAAAGCCCCTTTCACACAGAGATTCCGGAAAATACACGGATAAAGTGACCCCGGTTCGTTTGATTTTGGTTCATTCACACTGCCAGTGATTTTCCGGAATCAGAGAGTGTGTGTTCACACACAGCCCGTGAAAATCCCTTAAAGACACGTGACATCGATGTGACATCTCAGCAGCGTAATGTTTGTTTCAACGTAATGTAATGTTTGCTTATGAGCTGGGATTTCCACGCTTGTGCATTTTTTTCTCTTGTTTGATCATAAACTAGCGCATTATGTACCGTTTCACTAGCTGCGAACGATCCTGGCTTCAGCGTCATCATTACGACACGTCATTGATTACGGCTTTTGTTCACACAGCGTGCGTTCCGGGACTGAACACGGCAATGTTAAGTCCCCAACCCGGCATCAATCCCGGGTCGTGTTTGCGTTCACACAGAAGGCGTTCTGGAAATTTCCCAGCAATTTCCCGGGATCAACGCGCTGTGTGATAGAGAGAAACATACTCAAAGTCTTTGAAAACGAAACCAAAAACAGGCTAATTGTGACAGTTAACTTCACCTCTAAACGACAAACTGTAGCTGTTCGCTTTATGTTGTTTAGACAGTCTTTTCCCATCTAAGTGGGTGGTTCAAGTGGCTTGGTTTGGCTATGTGACACTAGTAATGAGTGGCTTTGCACACTCAAAGCTATAAGGCCTTCTCTCGTCAGAAAGAATGGGAAGTGGAGCATGAGTCTGAATATTCATTGCCTCACAGACTTTGCGTGTCTGTGAAGAGCCTCTAAATTGCGAAGAGGTTTTCTGATGAAGCTCCCGGCTCCCAAGACAGGCATTAGTGCTTATTCCTAGCTGCACATGTCTAAAATAATCAGGTGTGTGTCTGTATCTAATCTCCTTTAAAACATTTGCGATAACATAGACTCAGTGACCTCTTATCATGATTCAATGACCTTATTGCATATGAACACAAACAAAAACTTGAATGATTTCATGTAAAACAATCCATCAATCCCTTGAGAAACAGCTACACAATTTTAGAGGAGAAAAAGGGGAAAGTGAGAATATAATGCACTGCATTTTCTATCCTTAACCATAACCTGCCCTTAAAATCATTGCTCCCTCATATTTAGCTCCTAAACTCTGGAATAGCCTTCCTGATATTGTTCGAGGCTCAGACTCGCTGTCCCAGTTTAAAACTAGATTAAAGACGCATCTTTTTAGCCAAGCATTTACATAATGCTTACCTTTTATTATACTGCTGAATCAGATCAAATGCATTTAATACTATACAACTTGAAGAGACTGTAGGTTATCTGTATAGGTTGCATAGTATTTGCAGTTATTACGTTCCTGTGTATATTGCGTGAATGACGGGTGGTTGGGCAGATATTGTGTTGCGGTAGGTAGTATGCCATACGGAACCGTTGTCCACTGAAACTGCCTATTCACGCACCAGTGGGGCTCGACAGCCTTAGTCAACGGGTTGGCGCGTATGGTTGGGTTGCGGAGAGATTGTGGGATTGTGGTTAGGTCTCAGCAGCAGGAGGGATGTAGAGGTCAGTAAGCTGGGCTGAGTTGAGTGGGGGACGGAGGGGGGTGATTTTGCGACGCAAGAGTCACTGTCTTCATGTTTTGTCTTTTACGCCTGTGTTATGGAAATCATCATTATGAACAGCAGCTACGCTAATTATTTTCCCTTTGCTTTTCTGCTGTTATCTCGGGACGCGAGTCCCGAGAAAATGGCGTTCGTCAGCTCCAGTTTGTATCCAGCCTCTCACGGAGACTTCAGATGCTCCAATCACAAAGCCTATGAAGTGACGACTCAACACGGGCGATATGGACTCTCTATGGTGGACGGCACTGATCCTCAACAACTCGTCTTAAGACCGGCGTGCATACTTGGACTTCCAAAAAATACTCTAAATGTTCCGATCCAATCTGACTTGTAATGCTGCCCGAATCATGCACTGTTCTTCCGTTGGCCAGAGGAGAACTGGCCCCCCGACTGAGTCTGGTTTCTCCCAAGGTTTTTTTCTCCATTCTGTCACCTGATGGAGTTTTGGTTCCTTGCCACTGTTGCCTTGGATTTTGGCTTGCTTAGTTGGGGACATTTAACATTTAATATTCAATAATATTATTGATCTGCCTTACTTAAGGTGGACGTTGACGCAATTTCTTTTAGAAACAAACTTTGTTATATTGTTATATTGTTTTTGTTATATTGTTTTCATGTTATCACTGTGAAGCGCTTTGATACAATCTGTATTGTAAAAAGCGCTATATAAATAAAGGTGACTTGACTTGACTTGACTCATTTAACTATTGCAGGTTTGTGTTGCGTTGTACTGTTTGTATTCATTTTGAGGCATACTATATCTGTTTTTGTGCACGTGAGATGAGTAATTGCCTGTTCACATTTAGTCTAGAACTGCAATAACCATCATGATCACAAAGTGCACACAATGCCTCGTAACTTACAATTTCTCTCAACATGGGGGCAAGAGAGCTGTCAGTCAATGCATTGGAAAACAAAGTAACTTGTTTGAAAAAGTAACTCAGAATGCATTACTTTACTAGTTACTTGAAAAAAGTAATCTGATTACATAACTTGTGTTACTTGTAATGTGTTACCCCCAACACTGGTTAATTCTATCCAATTAACCGGTGCAGAGCAGGTGTGTATTGGTGCATGGGATCAGAAAACACAATCTAGATGGGCAACAGAGAAACAAGAAGTTAAAAAATAGGACACAATGGCAAGAGACTGCATCCCAGATGGTACACAAAGTAATTTTGGGATGTCTTTATTTAATCTATAACCTGTCAAACAGGAGGAAATGATCTAGACTCATGGATAAGACAAGTACGAAATGTTTTTTAGTAACCAAACAATCAAAAAGTAGGTTTATCTGTGGTTTGTCCCATAAAACAAGGACGGTTTAAATTTTGTGCATGAATTACATTTGTTCTAAATTAATCATTATAATACTGATCAAAATATATAGTTATGTTTCTGTATATGTACAGTATATAGTATATGATGTTATATGATGTATACAATTCAAATGTTTGGGGTCAGTAAAGATTTTAATACAGATTTTAATACTTTTAAGATATTAATACTTTTATTCATCAAAGATGCAGTAAAAATTTATCAAAAGTGACATTAAATCTTTTATAATGTTACAGACTATTTCTATTTGAAATCAATGCTAAACCTCACACTGATGTTAAAAGCAAATATTTCTTGAGCATTAAATCAGCATATATGATTCCCTATTGTGGGGACATTTTAGTAAGGGATAGTAATACCAAAAATCTTGTGGAAACATTTTTTTAGTCCCCATGCAAATCATACTAAGTGATGTTTTCTTTTTGTTTTGTTTTTTTGAAAATGTAAAAATGCAGAAAGTTTTCTGTGATGGGTAGGTTTAGGGGTAGGGGAATAGAATATACAGTTTGTACAGTATAAAAATCATTATGTCTATGGAAAGTCCCCATAAAATATGGAAACCCAACATATACTGTAGTTATTCCCTGTGCTAGATTTCCAGAGGCCCATGTGAAAAAGTATGATTACATTTTAAGGCTTTTCTTTAACATCTCACTAAAGCAGATCAGAGTTCATCACCCTCATGCAGGCTCATAATTTCAATAAATGATGGCTAAATTCAAACCCCATAGAGTCCACCACATCCACTTAGCATTTCCAGTTCTGGCTGAATACCCCTCCGGGTTGCTTAAGGAGCCCAGATGGAGGCTGGGGAGTCTTTTTAGAGCACATGGTCATTAATCTTTCTAAAGATGCTGAAGGCATGGTTTGACACATCGCTGTAGTCAGGTCCACAGGGGTCCTAGAGAAGGGAGAGCTGGGTTTGTCACACATTGAGGCCATGAAACCTCCCACTTGCTTTTTCACAGGGTCTGGCAGTCTACTCAGATAACCGGCAGGCCTTCCAACATCTCCGGGAGAGTAATCTCTCGGCTGCTGCCATTCTCATGACAAGTGCAGTCTCACCTGAGGAGTGAGTGTTCAGCTGCCAGCAGGAGGCCAAAGACAAGACTTTTGGCTAAGTGTCTAACACTTCCTTCATGATGGATAACAGCGGGAAAGACACACAAGAGGAGTATGACTGATCTCTCTACTGAAAAATAGCTTCCAGTTAAATGTTTTGATTTAAATTCATGAAAGTTTCACTTGGAAATTTATCAGTTATCTTTCGTGACACAGTGGCTTTGGAAGAATAATCGGGGAATCCCAGGAGCTGCTGATCCTGATCGCTAAGACATCTTTATTGAAGTGACTTGGTAAAATTTGTGTCCATGTACCACGTTGCTGTTTTCACAGTGTATATTTATACTTGAACAAATACCACTAATAATGACTTTCACTGTAGGAGTATCTGAAAACCAAAGAATCTATTCCATGAATTTATATGGAGTGGTTTTACACAATTTCACAGCTGCGTCATTACCATATGCATGCAGTTTAGCCATATATGCGAGATTAAATAGATGGTTTGCTACCTTAGGGTTAGTTTCCACAAAAATAACAAAGGTACAATATTTAACTTTTTTTTGTTCAAAATTAACTATATTTATATTTAGTCAATACATCAAGCCTTCTAAAACGTGTTTTTGTCTTACCCTGATTCACTATAGTAAGCCTATAATAAATGTTTATATTTTAGACTTGCTGGGATGGTTTTCATGGGAAATTGCCTACATACTTCACTCGCCCATGCGTTTCTCGTCATAAACGTATGAGAAAAGTTGCTACATTGTATAGTGAGTGACAGGTACAGGTTAAGTTTCTCACAATGAGCGAGAAAGGTTGGAGCAGCTACATCTTGAACCTCTTGGGAATCACCCGTTTGCTGCACGTATTGCAGTTAATGAACACATTATATTTAATAAATGACATTTAATATATATTCGTATGTGTTTAGAGCAGATTCTGAAATGTGTATTTACAAAATGATCCAAAGGGGCATACAATTTCTTCCAGGGATTCAAGTTTTTCATATTCTCCAACTGGCACAACCAATAAATGGGTATAAATGGTATAAAAATAACAGGTCCCAACTCAAGAAACATGATTCATTTCTTCAGTGAAAGTCAAATACATGTGAGCTTAAAGCAATCGTTTTATTTCAAAAGCTGATGGGAGTCTTAACCAGCAGTTATCTGCTGTTATCAAATGTTTTGTTTAACAGACAAGACATTCTATTACTTTGGCTCTGGGTGTCTGCAAAAAAAGAAAGAAAATTAATAAAAAAATATTGTTATTCTTAACATGAGAAGACTGCAGACATGCTTATCAGACTGAACGACATTTATCATGTTGAGATATGTTGTCTATAATGGTTCATTTTTCAATTAGGATTAGGTTGAACTATTGAACATGTCAGTATTGAGAATGTCTGTCTTTGGGAGAACAGACACAGATTATCTCAGACAGCAAGGAAGAGGTTGAGAATTAAAATAGGAATGAAAAAGGTAGGAGCAAACGACAGACAAGGTGGGTGAGTTTTTTTTAAGACTTTTAATTGAGTAACATTATTTACATAGTATCTGCACTTTTTCATTTTCAATTTCTTAGTACTTTTTACAGCTCTGCCTCTTCCCATACGTGGTTTAAAGTAGTATTCCAACTTTCTTTCTGAATAATATTTCACATAAAATGATCTATCATTCTAAGATCCTAGGAACTGGAACTGAAACACATTTTATTGTGGGTGGGCAACTGATTTGGATGAAATCGTCACCCTAAAAGTCTGGTTTCATATTCAGCAGTCAAAGTGTATTATCTTGGTTGAATGAAAAGGAATGAGTACTTGGTTGAAGTCACAGCACTTTAGGGTGTGGGGCCTACAGTGTTTCCCCGCAGGCAACACACTGAAACAGCTGTTAACTGTGATATTGAAAGCTTGTCAATCAATGTGCAGCAATAGAGCACAGGGAGTTTGGAGTTGAGAAGTCTTGGCAAATTGTGCCCAGGCAGATTCATACTGACATATCAGCCGGTTAAGTAGGAAAGGTCAAATATCATTTCATCAATATGTCACATAGGACAACACAAACCACTTGAAATCTTAAAGGATGACTGAGACCAGTACTTCAAAACAAATGGTCTGATTTACAATTTCTGATAATCTGTGTCCAATGACATAAGGCACTTATTTTCATCTTTCACATATTTCATCCTTAAGCCTTGCTCCTGTCTTTCTGCGGGAGCTAGTGATTCTGCGTTTGAAGCCTTTCATAATTCAGTGCTGTTGGCTATATATAGATTCAGGGTTTCTTAAAGCCCGTGGGGCACAATTACTATCTATATTCTCTTGCCAGGCAGCTTCAGCTTTGTTTTCTACACTGGTAGGGATGTCATTTACGAGCCCTGCAGAGTAAATGAGGGTCTAGCTTGACTGACACTGTTTAGAAACCACATTTGGCTCAATATATGTGGATGAGTGATCAAGGCGGGTTTGGGTTTAGCACACCAATTAGACATTTGAAAAAGAAACTTTACTGGTGGAAAATTGTAGCACTTAAAGATAGCTTTTTGAAACAACAGATTTTCTTTAGAGTTTTTTGCAGTTGAAACAACAATTTAAAGAGTATAGCTGACAGCGCAACATGCAGTAGGGTCAACAAGACTTGTCTTGAGACTTTGGGCACTTTGGACACTCTAACTAGTAACTTTGAAACTATAAGTCAACTAACTCTCAATAGAGTATTAGTAGTAGACTGTAGGTTAGGGTTAGGTGTGAGGGTTAGGGTTATGTTGAGGCCACACCACAAGATATTCAGGCCGATTTCTCCCCTTCTGACAATCTCGATCATCTTTATGGTTCTACAGATTATCTTCTAATATCAGATTTTCCTGTGCTGTGAGGTGTGTTAAGAGTGGAACCCGCTTGGAAGAACGTCGGAGCCGGCCTGATCGCAAATCGTAAATGTTCAACATGTCATCCTGATAAGAAATCCTGATTTGTCGGGGGAACCCCGAGGACAAACGTGCACCTAGTCTGTTGATTGTCAGGTGGAAAGAAACGATACATAATCAGAAAGCGAGCTGACAGAAGACGGAAGCATAACAACCGCAGTCATGGCGCAGCAGTGAAATTGATATGGACACCAGGGATGGAGGATCAGCTTGTCGATTTGTGGCAATATTCTGTCAAAAGCATTCCAAACACTATCATAGCAATTTCTTCCTGCCTTTCATCTGCCATGTTTATTCTGAAGTCTCGAGAGATCTTGTGAGATTTCCCGTGTTCACAGTCGGGACTATTGTAAGCCCGTCTAAATCGGTCCAATGGCGGTATCCGATAGAACGGGTGAAGGTCTCTGCGTGTTACTGTTTTTCCTATCACGCAACACAACAAGATTCAATTAAATACTGTCACGGAATGGTAAAATAGTAAAGCCAGGATTCAAGTGCTGTAATAGAAGGATCTTTAATTAATAATAAAAAGGATACCAAACTACAAACAAAAACTCCCCGTAGGGGAAAATGAGACAGACATCTGGCAGGAACAGGAAACACTAGGAACACAGAAAATGAACCAGCACAAGACTGCAAACACAGGGAGATTAAATAGGGGAAGAAACATAAGAGGGTAACAGGGCAGGCAGGTGGGGAAAATAAAACAATAACGAGATAACAAGATGGGCAGGGTTTGACAATTGACAGGAGAGCACATGGCACAAGGAAATAACACGACAGCCATGTGCTCACAACAAACTAGACTAAACAAACACATGACAAACCGGGAGTGTCACAGCTCTGTCACTAAACCAAGGGAAAACCCAGACAAGGGTGACAGAACTGTGACAAATACATTTTCTCAGATGTATTACCTCGTTATTTCATCTGACTCCATAAAGGAAAAAGGTTTTAATGATATCTGAGCATCATTAAATGTGAGCGAATGTTTGATTATTCTTTTTAACTCTTTACTTATATTTTACCCGTTCATATTAGGAAGCTATGTCGCTCTGAGGTCCTCACACCTTCTGTTTAACGCGAGTCTCACGATCACAAGCTCGTCAGTTTCAGTCACTAAACAGAGGTAATTGGCTATATATCTGAGATGGTCGCAATTCACGCTTACACAATCAAAGATACTTTGTTATATTTGATACCATGCCCCCATGGTTTGTATACACTTGAATTTAACGTAACGTTTACTTCAGGCAGAGGTATGGCCACAACTACAGATGTAAGTCGACCAACATTACTTCTCTTATAATAGCTTTGGATTGGCCATGTCGTGGTTTCCCACGTACACTTATCTAAAGTAACATTAAATTAAAACAGAGGTAAGACACACCCAGATTTAGGTTGGTCAAGCAGCATTTTTGGTGTTCTAAACGGAAATTCACTTCTTGTCTTTGCGAACCAAGTACACTTGAATTAATGCCAAATATTAGTTGTAACTAATCTGACGCAGATTTTGCGGTAACATACAAATCAGTTTAATCTACTTGGGAAAACAATTTCAGAGTCCGTCAGAATAAAATCAAATGTAACAATTTATTATGTCAGGTAAATATATCATGCCAATTTCAATGTCCAGTTCAAAGATAATCAATAAAATGCTCAGAGGTAAAGAGTAAAAGATGTAGGCTAAACCCGACATTTAGAAAAATACATAATGCTGAAGTCTTTGAGGACCTTCAACATTATGGGCTGATCTGAGTCACATTTCTTTATATAGACAGAAACTTCTTTTACATGGAAACATTTGCTAACAATGGGAATTTGCAATCAGAGTTTGCACCTTTTGGGAGCAGAATACCATTTGCCTGGAAGACCCACCCTCCTCTGTGTGCAAGTTATCTCTAAACTCTTAAGAACTTTATTACCTTTTGGCTTACTTCTTTGGGAATGATACATTTGTACCACAGAGACATTTCAAATGATACCAAACATGTATAATACTGTATGATAATTCACATTAAACCATATAGATTTTTGGGTGATGATCTGGTGATCTCAGTGTGAGAGAGAGACAACATTGGGGAGGTGATTGACTCGGGGATGCAAGTTTCTAAATAGAGAGTCAAATGTTAATTTCCAGGAAGGTCCTTTATCTTCTCGGGGAGTGGTCGTTCCTCAACCAGACTGCCCGGCATTTTCTAATTTCTCAATTCTTACACTATGGTTGACAATCTGTTCGTGTGTGGTGTGTTGTCTTCTTCACATCGCGACACACCACACACTATAAGAGCAAAACTGTTAAATTTAGAATTTTTGTCCTCATGTTTGTGGTCTCTCACATTTTGAAAATCTTATAAGATTTTAAATATCTTTTGGTGTGGCCCCAGCATCAGTATAAGTTGACATGTAGTTGCAAAGTTACTTATCAGTAGAATGTCTCGTGTGGAGCATCAAAATAAAGAGTTAGCAGATATCAAGCAGACAGTCTACTGATACTCTAATGAGAGTTTAGTCTCGCGTAGCCAGACCTTCAGACTGACGGCTGAAGGTCTGGAATTCATAGCAGCTTTCTTTGGCCAAGGCCCGCCCATAAGACCGACATGTCAAACAACCAATTACAATTCGTTTCGTTCAGCGTCACGTTTTGGGGCGTGGAAATGTCCCCACAACAACAGACCGGCGTGCAACAAGTCAGTCAGCATAGAAAATCAAAGAAGGAGAAGAAAACCGAACACAAGACTGAATCGGCCAGCTGCGATGTCAGCGTCTGTTGTTTCATGTTTGCCCGCAAACGCGGCTGATATCCCCTTCACAGTTAGGTACTTCACTTGATCTTCCATAATAGATAGGAGGGGACACACAACTAGTAAAATTGGATCTGCTGGGAATCCTTCTAAATGCTGACAAAGGGTCGGCCAGGCTTGGAAAATAATACTCTTCCCAAATCCCGTCGGCAAACAGGCTAAAATATCTCTTTTTGTCTCCACTAAGTGCCTCAAACAAAACTCCTGGACATCTCTTAAAGAGTCTATGCCGTGAACCTCGCATACTTTTGAGAATCCTACGTTTAGCTGATCTTGATAAATGCTCATTGTCACTCATGTAAACACAACAGTTTTTCTTCCGCAATCACACGTCTGCGCTTTGTTTCCCGGCGGACCGAAAATAAACGCGACACTCGCGCCCCCCGGAAATCCGATAAAATTCAGCCAATCAGATGACGACTTCGACATTCCTGAAGTGTTTCCAGTTAAGTGTACCATATGCATCAGACGTTTAGCCAACGTTCCGTGGGCGTGACGTCTGAGGCTGAGACTAATGAGAGTTAGTTGACGACGTGTTAGTAGAATGTCTAAAGTGGACCATTGAAATAAAGTGTTACCATAATTTTAATAAAACGTTAATTTGAATTCTTGCATTATATAATGAAAAAAATCCTAAAGCTTCCCAGATTCAGATTTTTTTTTTGAATCTCATATTTTTCAGTGTGGTCTCAGAGTTTTTGACCCTGTGTGTCTGTACATTTACAACCCAAACCACTGATTAATATACAACAGAAGAAAAGATGATTAGCTGTTTGCCTCTAAGATTTTCTGCAGCAACAAAAACAATCTGATTATTTAAAAATCCTATCAGCCATCTGCTGAAAAGACAATTCCTTGTGGATATCCAAGAAGGAAGATGTATACATAAAAACATAAAATGGCCATGGGACCTAATATACCTAATGACTACGAAGAGAAAAAGATATTAGTGTTGACATCTGCTCTAAATGTGTCTGTGTTTGGTGATTTGAAAAATGAGATTTGTGCCTTGTGCAATGAGAGAGTGAAAGAAAGGTGTATGGCTTAATGTAGATAACAAAATGCAATTTCCTTTTCCAAAATGTGAGAAATGATGTCCCAAAATTGATGGATAACCTATCCTCATTTTGTTGAACTTGTTTGGATTACAAAACCTTAAAAATCTACAGGTGAAAACCACAAAGTCTTGGACTAAGAATACTGTATATTGTAAGCCAATCATATGTCTTGTTTTGTACATCCAGTATGTTAATAAGTTTCACATAAGCTAAATAATTAAATCCAATTACCATAGTTTTTGTTTGGTCTAGGCAAGCTATCATCTAAGTCAAGCCACTGGTGGTATATGGCCTTATTTACCCAACAAACCATTGATCCGGGAAAATGTGTTCTTCCAGATACTGCACATAGATCTGTGATGTTCTCCAGATTGCAGTCCCTTGGTGATTCTTGTCTTCATGAATATGAAGTTTGCTAATTAGCCTTAATTGAGAGCAAAAATAAGAAGGAAATACATCTGAAATGCATTATTTTTCAGAGCCTTTGGCACAGATGTGTTACACCAATTCTCAGTAACCCGGGTTATTTTTATTTGGCCTGATTGATTTGACAGTTTTTAACAAAAATCTCATTGGATTCTTTATGGAAATTTCCAGGAAAATAATAGTCAAGTCAAGTCACCTTTATTTATATAGCGCTTTTTACAATACAGATTGTATCAAAGCAGCTGCACAGTGATAACATGAAGAAAATAATACAACAAAGTTTGTTTCTAGAAGAAAAATGCATCATCGCCCACCTTAAGGCAGATCAATAATATTGCTGAATATTAAATATCCCCAACTAAGCAAGCCAAAAGCCAAGGCAACAGATAGAAATAGAAAACACCACTTAAAAAACAAGGGAGAGCCCGAGAAAGCCATGCTGGATGAATGGATAGTTTATTTTAGAAATATCACAGGAGCAAAAGTGCTGTTGTTTCTAAAACTGATATTCAGATCTAAAGTACGATGGAGACTGTAATTGCATGCAGCAGTTCAATAAACAAATTAATATTGAGTAATTTAAATTTTAGACACAATACTGACTGTTTATAATTATTTTTTTGCTCCACTAATGAAAATAAAGTCACTGCAAAGCTTTGCAACACCGAGCAACACTCAACAGTAGTGTTTCTTTCCTGAACGATTCAGTGTTTTTGAACAAATGATTCAACGACTCATTCATAAAGACCTTGGATGCATCTGAATATGCATACTTACCTTCTAAGGTAATATTTTCATAAAAATAGAATGAATATAAAAAAACTTTATACTTAAAGTTATTATAGTTATCCTTGGTGTGAATGGGTCTTTAAATCAATGATCGATGCACAGAATTGAATAGGATCTCTGTTTTGTTATAGCATGAACAAATTCTTAAATATAATCTTTTTTTATGGACTTTACATTCAAGGACCTGGATTAGATTTTCTTAATTAATCTGTATCTATTCAAGCAAGAAAGATTATTACTTCTCTTTTGATATAGAGGTTGATGACACTGACAGCAGATAATCACCTGGGTTATGGATTTTCAACTGTGATGCATTTCAGATCAATGTTAGAAACCGCCACACAGCTTCATCTGTAATTTTTGCAGTTACTGGGGAACGGCTGATGATGGCTTAGAGACATTGCAGGGAAATCTGTGCAAATGAATTATGTATGCTGTTGCCTCTTGATAGGCCAAGCCAGACAAGAGTTGAGCAAGTAATTCAAAGGCTCTCTTCCTGTTGAAGCATGAAAGTAAAAGATAATTAGTGCCAGTGTCGGGAATAAACGTGATAAAGTTAAACAAGGAGTGGGGAAACATTTGGAGAGAAGTAAGAAAGTATTTTGCATGAAACAATATTGACACGGCTTTCTGCTTTTTCATGCTCAGACTGCAAAATGAACAGCTGTCTGAGGGAAATCAATAAAGTGGGCGCTAATTTGTCTCAGGTATAGGCCTGTTAACGATGAGAATGTTTTGAAGTAATTAGCCTATCTTGCTTTAATGGACCTGACCTTTTATCGACAGAGGCAACCCTCTTTGAATACAACGCACCGGTAACTCATTTTGGGTGCCACAAAAGGAAATGGGATTTCTTTGTAGAACATTCAAACAAGATGTAAAGCAAACCTTGGCTTTATATCTCTTTAATTGCATTTAGTTCTACTTCGGTTTGATGATAGGAAATGTGTGTTATGACTAATTCAAGTATTTTTTTTTCAATTGATCACAAAACCTTGCATATCTGAAAATGAGAAATTACATTTACAAATTCATTGTATGTATGATTGTTCTTTTTTGTGTGGAAGTGATCATTGCCCTTAATGGCAGTGAAATATTAATAATCTACACTGTCAAGATAGCTGTTATGATTCACGTTGGTGTTCCCCTGTCTCGTCCAATGTCAGCTGTTTCCTGTTATGTCTATTAGTCTTCCCAGGTGTTTCTGATTAGCCACGCCCTCTTGTTATCTTGTTTAGCTTGTTTGCCGTGTATTTAAACCCTTGCTGCGTCCCAATTCGCATACTATCCGTCCTAAATAGTATTCGAAAATAGAATTAGTACGTCCCAAATCGTAGTATGTTGAAATGAGTGTTCCAAAGAGACCCGGATGGTCTACTATTTTTGGTCAGAATCCGAAGTGCAGATCGTTGCACACTCTAACGGCTGATATTGCCCACAACCCATCGCGCGTTGGACGAGGATTCGGTTAGAACTACAAACACAAGTGAAAAGTGTTCAAAAACTACAGACATGGAGGACACGCGAGTCCGACGGTTATGTAGAGAGGTTTAGATAAAGGGGTTTGAGTGATTAATTATCAGTATCTAACCTGACGAAAATGTAGTTATTCAATGTTGTCTACATTTATATGTGTGAACTTTTGCAAAGATATGTTTAGCCATTAACTTTTAAATGCATTATTATATTCAAAATCCAAACACATGAGGAGAGTCTCGGCATGAAAGACCCACGACTGGCAGATGAAAGAACGTGCTACAAGATTTCTCTCCGAAACCGTAAGAAATTACCTTAGATTGAATGGAGGATTTTAACTGTGACGAGATGATTGACAGGGCAGTTTACGGTGACAGGATGCACGCGACAGATCTGTCCGTTAATGATGACGAAGTAGTATGTCCCAAAGCTTGCCTACTCTTTTGCTACACACTCAAAAGTATGTAGTTTTTCTTCACGAAAAGAGTACATACTTTTAGGGCGTAGTATGAGTAGGCGAATTGGGATGCAGCACCTGTGTTTTAGTTCAGTCCTTGTGAGTTCTTGTCGTTGTTACGTCGATGTAGGTTGTTCCTGAGTCTTGTTCCCTTGCCTGAGTCTTTGTATAGTTTGAGTGTATTTAAATAAACGTGCTGCATTTGGATCATGCTTCCTCCTTGCTTCAACCTCACCTTGTAACAATAGCATTCCTAGTTTTTGAACAAAACTAAAATGAGCATGTTTTGGCAATCAAATCTTAATGTCCTTATTTAAAGGACCATGTCTAAAGAAGTTGTAATACTTTTATTCAACAAGAGCACACTAAATTGATAAAAAGCTGTAAAGACCATTATGATACAATGTTGCAACATTATGTTATTAATGTAACAAAAGATTTTTGTTTCAAATAGATGCTGTTATTTTGAACAGCACAACTGTTTTCTTGAGCAGAAAATCATCATATTAGAATGATTTCTGAAGGATCACGTGATACTGAAGACTGGAGTAGCTAATGATGCTGGAAATTTAGCTTTACCATCACAGGCATAAATTACAATTTAAAATATATTAAAATAGAAAACATTTATTTTAAATTGTAATATTATTCAAAATATTATTGCTTTTACTGTATAAATTCATTTTTAAAAAACACTGAAAAATCTTACCAACCCCAAAATTTGTGGGGCCACAACTTTTCTGCTTATCTTATCCATAACCATCTGCTGCTATGTTTTACTAAGTTTTACATGTTTTGATCAATACATTTCTGTCAACACTGTTTATTAGTGATTTATATGTTGATTAGAAAACTTTTGAATGACCATCAATGTGTCCAGATGGTGTAGTTACGGCATTTACCACCAGGGACTAATGGTGTCATGCTAACCAGCCGCACCGTGAGCTCTTGACTGTAAGATCTGAGCCTGCGGCCCATCCACCGGCCCAACATAGGGAGCCCTCACTGTAAAAAAAAAATCTGTAGAAATTACAGTATTACTGGCAGCTGCTTGCCAGTAACTTACTGTAGTTTTAAATTATTGTTATTTACTGGCAACAGTTTGTTCAAAGTTAAATGAACATTAAACATTAACAAGTCTTTATCTTTACAGAATAAAACTAAAATAACAGCCTCATGCAAAGCATTAATGGGAACCAAAATCTGAAGGAAAAAAACTGAAAAAGGTTGATGAAGATTTCTGGTTCCCAGAATGCTTTGCATTAGATTGTTATTTTATAGTTTTATTCTGTAAAGACAAAGACTTGTTAATGTTTAATGTTCATTTAACTTTGAACAAACTGTTGCCAGTAAATATACATCAATTTAAATCTACAGTTACTGGCAAACAGCTGCATAACTACAGCAATTTTTTTACTGTGCTCAATAGAATTAGTCACTGACGAGATTCATTCAACTGATTGCATCCACCTGGTTTCTATTTCCTGTTATGCTACGGTTTATACTCACACACGAAACTGCCTAAAGAGATGAGGTGAATAATTTGATTATGTGGTGCCGCAGAAACAATCTGTCCCTCAATGTGGGGAAAACTAAGAAGGTCATCATAGATTTTAGAAGGAACAAACCCACACATACACCTGTCTATATTAACAACTCTCCAGTTGAAATTGTTAACACCTTTAAGTTCTTAGGCATACATATTTCAGACTCCCTCTTATGGTCCTTCCATATCAGCTGTGTCATTAAGAAGGCACATCAGAGGCTTTATTTCTTGAGGTGTCTCAAGAAATATGGTATGTCCCTTAACATTCTACAGAACGTTTACCGCTGTACAATTGAGAGTATACTGACAGGTAACATTGCAGTGTGGTTTGGCAGGGATACTTCACTATTGTGACACTAAACACTAAATATTTACTGGAAACGCAGCACTAAGAAGGCACTAGGTATTATGCAGGATTCTAATCATCCTGCACATAATCTCTTCTCCCACCTTCCATCAGGGAGACGTTTGCAGAGCATCCCAACGCGCACATCACGTTTCAGGGATAGTTTTTACCCTCAGGTAATAAGGCTACTGAATGATAGTACAACAGGAAAGAGGGTTGAGGTTTGAGCTTAGTTACTATATTTACTGTGCTTGGATGTTATTTTATTGACTGGTGCTGAGCGAGTGCCAATGCACATTGTATTTCATTGCTGTGGTACTCTGTACTAATATGCATATGACAATAAACTTGAACTGAACTGAACTGAACTTTTCAGCCCCGTCTGAAACGGTCTGCAATTCTGCGTGTTCATATTCATATGTTTTATGTGGTTTTCTCCTGATTTTCACTTCTGTTTTGTTTGCTTTTTGTCTGTTTTTGTGAATTAATTGGTCTTTCTGTCTGAACTCCGCAGGATACTTCTGTTTTGGACGATTTTATTCAAATTATCATCTGCATATGTGTTTTTGGCACCAATGGTCTCAACGATCAACTTAGCTCACAATGCTTTTGAGAAACGCAGCCCAGGACATTTGTATATCAATGACGCATTAGAAATGATGGAGTCCAGAAATAGACCGCATTTCCAGTTTGTAATGAATGCTCTAGCTTCAGTGGGGCGCCATCTCTCCTCTCTCATTTTTTTTAAGTTACCCACCAGGTCCATAAAATACAATGGTCCAGAGATTAAACAGTCAGCTCTAACCTCTTGCAGTATGGAACTTAAAAAGGCTTATCTTAACATGTTTCTAATATATCACAATTGTTGTTGGACTTCCCGGAGCAGTTCACCATTATAAAACATCAAACAAGAAAAAATCTTCATATTATAATGTCTGTGTCACAGTCCTCGTCTGCACCTGTCTGTCTTCGTCTGCACTACACTACCCAGAATCCTCCTTGTCTCCACACCTGAACTCACTCCCTCAATTATCAGCCTGTTCATCGTTATCATCCGTGTCACCTGTCTTCACCTTGTTATGTTTGATTTGTGCTTGTATTTAGTTCCCTCAGTTCATTCAGTCTTTGTCGGTTGTTAGTCGTCTTTAGATGTGTTTTGTGTGTGTGATTCATGCCCGTCATCCTGCCTGCCTGTCTGTACCTGTGAGTGTTCATTTAGTAAACTGTTTGTATTGGAGCCTTTTGACTCTGAGTCCTTCTTCAACCCGCACAACATCGTGACAGAACAACCGACCAAGAAAGTTTATCAGAAGGCACAGACACACTGTCCATATTATCGATGAGCCATAAATCAAACGCAGATTTTTTATTATTTTTTTATTATGGCAAGTATCTTCGTTTTTCATTGCTGTGATCACAGTGGCCTTTGAACTTTAATAAATAATGAGCTTTCACAACACTATCAGAATTTCAGTTGGTTTACAATAAGTTGACTTGCTTTACAGAACTTAACATATCTTCCCATGTTTTTTTTTTTTAAACCGTTTGTTTACAAATCTGGTTTATTTAGCTTCAGCATGGATTTGGCATTATAATCTTATTTAGTTTGGAGCTGATGAGATTTTCACTGGTTTTGTGAGAGACCTAAACCACTCCTGTGGAAAGCTTTAGGGGTAAGATCTATATAAAGTGGTATTGCCTGTTTTAGAGAGTTTGTGATTTTCAATCATCGATGGAGAGCAAGAACCAGAGGAGACAAGTTCATTTGCCAAGTCGAGAAAACTGGGCTTAGTCAAAACTGACTAACAGCTTTCCTACAACGATAACTATTGAACGCTTTATCTCATTGTGGAAAGTCACAGCAAATCCATGTCCGTCTAGATTAGGCCTCACCATGTACTTACAAATTCATTTTTTCACCGCCTGTCAACAATTTAAAGATAAATAACACAATTACAATATGCTGAAGTTGTCGACTTGCTTAGAATGTCTTATCAGAATTGTACACCTGTTATTGTGTTTTAGAAAACCATAGCTTGTAATTATATGTCTTGTTTAATTCTGCAAAATGTTTGGAATAGGGTTAATTCATATTTCAAGCAGTGTTTGTTAAATGTTAACAGAGAATCCATTAGTGTCAGTTCACGAAACATGCTCAGCGGTGCCCTCCTTCCATTCCATTACTGCTCCAGTCTGTGCTGAATGGATTACTGGGTCTAATTCACTCAAACTTGGAGTAGTGACAATCCACTCAAACTTTTGCATTTGCACATGTATTGATAAAATCTCTCTGAAAATCTACTCCATCACGCATACATATCAGTATATCAGCTTGTTACTGTACGAATAATAGAAATCACATTCTCTCTGGTAGTGTGAAGCTGAGGGAATATTATTCCATGACTTAGGCATGTTCACATGGCTGTGCCAAAAATAGGTCCTCATTGTTGGTGTACTTTGCACAGTGGCTTATTTCAGCTGCAACACAGCAAATTGAGAGTCATCTAAAAAACAGAATGGAATGTCAACATGATCTTGGATTATGATAATTGCTTTAATATGGAGAACAGCACAACAGAAAGTGGTTTTGCAGCCCGCTGGCTAGCACAGCCTCAAGAGCTCCACTGTGCCAGTGGTCCTCCACTTCAGATTGTAAAGTGTTTCTGTTTTTAAATGCCTTGTCAAGTACGATATCGTAGGGGGGGAGTTTGATGGATGTTTTGTTTGGAATTTTACAGCAGAAAATGAAGCGGCATTATCCGTGACAAAATTGAAATGAGCTCAGCCTACATCACAGCACAGAATACGCAATCCCAGTGAAAAATTGACAAAGTGCAAATCATGAGGGTGCTGGTGGAAACTAGGCTGCACACATGTGTTCACTGCGTTATTGCAAAGCTCACAGGTGTTTTTGGAGGCTTATCTCAACCATGATGTGATTGAAAATTTAAAGATGGACAAGTCATTTAGTCCTATCATACAAACTGCATGTCTCTCAATGTATCTTGGAAAGCACCATCTGCGCTTGTTTGTGGAGGACATCAAACAAATTTAGGGTCCTATTTTAACAATCTAAGCGCACAGGGCCATGGCAGATTCACTACTTACATGGCGGAATTTGCAACCAGAAAAACTGAACGCTTCTCTAGCGAGGAAATAGATCTCCTTGTACGCGAGGTTAAAGCGTACTAGCAGACCATCTACGGGGAAAATAGCAACGTGCCAACAGTGCACCTGAACACACCTCAATTTTAGACCAGCACGCCCATGGGCGCACAATGGGTGTATTTGCGATTTAAACAACGTGGCGCAGGATGTGAAAATTATAACTGCGTCGGGTTGACACTAGCAAAAAACACTTGTGTCGTGCCTGGTGCCGCATTGCGCCGGGTGAATGATAGGGCCCTAAGATGGTGTTTGTAGACAACTTGAAAGATCCATGTAGGGGGATACTCAAAGTTTTGAAGTTTTAAAGTAAAAAAAAAAAAAAAAATCCATGTACCATTTGTAATGTTCAAATAATGAATATACAGTTAACATTCTCATGCTATGAACAACACATATAATTATCAGTTTCGATGAGTGGGACACAGTTATTGAGGTTTTGATGATTGTAAACATGTTATAAGTTACTCGTTACTGAATCGGTTTCATAAAGTGTCTGTCATTTTGTCAATCTACAACAAATGACCACCTTTATTTATCATCTATATACACAGAGGGAAAAACCGTGAACACCTCATCATGTTCCTCAGACCATTCCTGAACAATGTGTGCAGTGTGGATTATCCTGCTGAAATAGGTCACTTCCACAAATTAAAATTAAAATTAAATTACATTTATTTGTAAAGCGCTTTTTACAATGCAGAAAATGCATGTGTCTACATTACAATTTAGAGGGATCAAATAACAGAAATCCTCTTGAAGATAATACACAGAGCAAAGCACAGCATATAAACCCCGGGGCTAGCGGCGTCAAGCCTCAGGTCTCTCAGAGAGGAAAAGGTAGGCAGCGAGCAGGTTACAGGCGCTGGCCGGCCTTCTGCAGCAGGTAGAACTGGGCAGAGTATAGAGTTAGCGAATAATTCAGCACACACAGAGTATTACCAGTACAGAACAGATCCCGATAAGACTCAGACAGGAACAAGCAGGGTATAGAAAGAGAGCTCCTTGCATTGATTCACGTAATAATCTGGCAAAGAAGCAGGAAAAGAGAAAGCTAGAAGTAGCAAACACAATCAGAAGGGAAGAGAGAACAGGTGTGGGAGAATTAGCGCAATTGCTGTTAGAAACAAGGAACAGCTGAAGTGAGTGAAGGTGCGTGTGGTTATGTGTGTCTGTGTAAAGGAGGGTGTGTGTGAGTGTGGCCAGAAGAGGGAGAAAGAGGAAGATACCAGATTCATAACAGCATGAACAGCATAAATGTTCATAAATTGTTTTCTAAGAGAATCTCTGTAGTTTGGTCCAATAAGTACAGCAGTCTTATCTGAATTAATAGAAGAAAATTACAGGTCATCCAATATTTTCTATTGTTAACACACTCTGTCAACTTGAATAATTTATAGATTTCATCTAGTTGTGATGAAATATATAACTGTGTATCATCAGCATAACAGTGCTAACTAATTCCATGTTTTCTTACCAAGTGGCAGCATATACGTATACTGGAAATAGCAGAGGGCCTAACACAGATCCTTTCGGCTCTCCATAATTTATTGATGTTCTGATGTTCCACCAGGGGACACCATTATCATGAAGGGGTGTACCTGGTCTGCAACAATGTTTAGGTAGGTGGCAGGTGTCAAATATACTTCCACATGAATGTCCGGACCCAGGGTTTCCATGCAGAACATTGTCCAGAGCATCACACTCCCTCCAATGTCTTGGCGTCATCCCAGAGTGCATCCGGCTGTCATCACTTCCCCTGGGAAATGTACACGCCTGCACATGTGATGTAAAAACGGGACTCATCGGACTTCTTCCACTGCTCCAAGGTCCAGTTCCAATGCTCTCACGCCCAATTGCCCATTGTGGGCGCTTTTGACAATGGGTCATCATAGGCCCCATACTCAGCAGAGTGCAATGCATTGTGTATTGTGACACATTCCTCCCATAACCCTCATTAAAATTGTGTGACTTGTGCCACAGAACACCTTCTGTTGGCTCGGACCAGACGGGATAGCCGTCTTTGCCCTAATGCATCGATGAGACTGCGCCCAACACCCTGTCTCCGGTTTGTGGTTTGTCCCTCCTCGTACCACTGTTGGTAAATTCTCACCACTGTTGACCGGAGCAAACCACATGCCTGGGTGTTTCAGAGATACTCTGACCCAGTTGCCTTGCCATAACAATTTGTCCCTTGTCAAATTCACTCAGATCTTTATTCCTATCCATTTCTCCTGCATCCAACACGCTGATGATGAGAATTGATTGTTTGCTGATAGTTCTCCCCTCATCCATGTTTCAAGTTTATGCTTCGCCCATCTCGGAAACGTGGGTATCAAAATTATCCCAAGCTTGACTTGAGAAAGCATTCATGTCCAATTTTTTACTTGGAAACTCGTATTTTCAATAATTCTGATAGCACGTGAAGGCAGCATGAGCGAGTAACTTATCTTTTGACATAGAGTTTTACAATCATCAAAACATTTGTTACTCTGCACATGTAGCTTTCTTTGTTTCAAAGCGTCAGCAAGAAGTGTTTAAAATAGCTAATTTATAGTTAGACGTCAGCAGACAGTAATAAAGTAGTGGTGATCACTGTGGGCCAGGTACACACAGACATCATTAAAACAATTAACTGCACTATACGGAACTGCGTTATATCCAAACACTCTGCATTCTCAGCAGACTGAAACTCATCAAGAAAGTTCATCAAGAAATCATTAAGCAAACTATAAGAGAAAAGGATGAGGTGTGTGTGAAGATATAGCAAAAAATAAAACACACTTCTTTACAAGTTAATATTAATAACAAATTAAATAACAATAGTAGAGTGTAGAGTGCAATATTTCACAATTAAGTAAACATTGCTTTATGCTTCTCATATAATTAATTTAAGTCAATAATACAGAACAAAGCAATACATTAAGAACAGTGATTGATCTTGTTTTTGTTTAGGTCAATATTGTTTAATTAATATTAATTACATAATAAACAGCAACAGGTGTATCAGGCTGTATTTAGACTGAATACAATATTTTGACCATGTCCATTTTTTTTTCTTTTTGCCTGTGTTCTTAAGATTTTAGAATCATTGAGTTACTATTTTAGGCTAGTAGTTTTTTTATATTTTGAATTCATTTTTATTTTTATATTTTCCATTTTCATTTTAATTGTAGACTTGTTACATTTGTAGAATTTTTTTCACTTTTGTTATTTTATTTATTTATTTTTTAATATTGTCTATATAGTTTTTATTCATTTTTATTTAAGTTTGAGTTATTTTAGTACATCAAGCCTTGGTAACTAGCTGAAACAAAACTTTTTTATATTTCATTCTATTATTTATTTATTATTTATATTATACACTTTTTTTATTTCAAGTAACTACATGGTTTATGGATTTAGTATCAGTTAACTATAATAACCCTGCTAATGATCATATACAACAATCCATCTAGTTTTAGACGTATGCCGTTCCTACAAAAATGTCAACACCCCTTGCAACTCGGCAACTCTGGCATTGTGAATGCGAGATTTTGGCAGGTAAGCATGAGTTTGCTTGTTAATTCATGTGCAACTCTAATATGTCCGACTCCAGCTGAAGGCCGTTTAAGCGTTCACGCACAAAGGCAATGGAAGGTGAAACCTTTTTTTTTTTTTGTAAATGTGCTTGACAAACATCTTGGCCGTTGCACCTCATATTGCTGTTTCTTAGGCATCTGGTTAGTACAAATGCCCTTAAAATTGTGCGGCCCGCAGCTTATCTATTTGTGGAATAAAACAGCGTGACTCGTTTGAACAGCGCTACACTGACCAGTATTAACACTGCCCAAAACTTTCTGAAAATGTAATTAATGTGTTAATGAAATGTATATGTCCACTGAAGCTAGTTTTTAGACCCACTTCTACCGACTAGGGGGGTAGTTTTTCCTCTACAGGGTTAATATCAGTTTCTTTTACCCTGTAGCAGCTGTTTCTGAGATGTAACAACTTAAAAGAATCTTTTTATCCGAGATGTTATTATCTGTCACATACAAACTACATCCTTCCCTATTTATAGCCCATGCCAAGGAGGATGTGTCTGAACATTGAAAAGCTTTATCTGTCTTCAGGTTTGATGTGATCAAATTGAGCATGAGCCATGGTGTTTCATTTTCACTCTCTTATAGATCAATCAAGGTATGTTTGTTCCAAGTCAATATCTATTCAGTTGATTGTGCACAACACTCATGCCATAAATAAAGCGCTTTTAGCGAGTGTTGTTTATCCTTCTTATCATAGAAACTTTCAAGAATTTGGTTCACTGAAATGTTTTATTCTGAATCTCATTAGTCTTTGATAATCGGTTTGATTTTGTGACTTCAGTTGGCCAGTTTGTACAGCCTATTGCCTAAATATGATGAGGTTATAAATTTGCAAGTAGCTTGTTTTGCTGGTGGTTTTTAAACAGCACATTATGCTGATGATATCAGGCTAGACTAATTTTGCTCACTAAAGATAGCCTGCTCTACCACATGTTTGGCATGGGAATCAATTTATGAATTCTCTTAGCAAATTGCACACTGGCAGACCTCAGCACCGGTCTTGATTGCAACGGCTATATTCTAATTATTGCTCACAGTTAAATAACCTAATGTCAGCAGCAAGGTGCCGGGAGTTGTCAAAGGATATAATTAAGAGAAAGGCATTTATGAATTCCCTCACCTCTGACTTTAACCCTGTGAATGCATTGCGAAACCACAGAACCTGGATATGAAATGCAATGCAACCTAACGGTCTGAGATCTTTTTGGCTACAAAACTGAGGTGTTAATTAGGGAAAAAGCTGTATCCCTGTCGCTTTGAAGTTAAGAGCCCGGTTTATGGATGTTGACTGATTTAGAATTTTAAATGAGCTTTTATAAATCAACAACAGCAAAGATTAATCTTAAGGTCACTTTTAATTGTATAATTGAGGGGGTGAAGAAAGAACAACTTTAAGCTTAATCATGTGTTGCAAAACAGATCATTTTCTTAATCTGCTTTCCAGCCAAAGTATCTAAACATCCTCATAGATTTGCAGACAATGCATCTTACAATAAGTAAAAAAAATTGTTTAAATCACAAACCTCAATAAATTTTTCTTGGATGTATGCTTAAAGGCACAATATGTAGGTTTTTTTTTCGCCACAAGAGGGCGCAGTTTCCAACAATATCAAAGGCGTAGGTTGATGACGCAGTGATGAGCTGAATGATGGGACTTGCTGTCAAGCTGATGGATCTAATAATGTTTATGGATGAGTGCAAACATTCATGTTTTTTAACATTACAGTGGTATGAAGCAGGTCGCGATTGCTAAAAAGACAGATATCACACGCGAGTCCCGCGGATATAAAGGAATAAGGACATTTAATTCTACCGAACTACTCGCAAGTGCTGGATTACTCACACAAGTCAGTTTATTAGACGAATTAAACTTATGAGGTAAACGCAGCGCTGCTTCACTTGGTCTAACGTTACACTATCACACTAAACGGCATTTAACCTTTTCACGCGTACGATCACACCGGTGTGATTCGAACGGTCAGTGCATCACGTGATCAACTGCTAAATTCAAACGTGCTTTCGCGCGTTGGCTGGTGCTGAGCCAGAGACGGACACACTCAGTGCTGTCATATATCACAACTATTGAGTGTTTTCAACCACATAATGTTTATTTTAGGTTTCAGACATTTAAATACACATAAGTACTAGCAAAACAATGATTTTGAGTTTGTAAAATACACACTGATGTCTATGGAAGCGGCAATAATAATCCTTTCCACGACACGTTTTATTCATATCAGATACACATTGTGTCAGTAGCTTTACATTTGACCCTATTCTTCTCCCAGTTCACCGGCCACTTAATTTCATGTATTTCGTGAGAAGTGGAGGAATTGACGTGTTGTAAATCCAACAGATCCGATTCTCTGAACTGTAAAACAAACTAAAATGGCGCCGCCCATTGTGCATACAGCTCAACTAACGCGATCGTTATAAAGATGTTTAAACAACAAAACCCATCCACTAGCACATATTTGACAATCGGAATATCAGTGTTTCATGCTATTGCTAATACATTTGTGAATATTTTTAATAAAAAAGGACAAATTACATAAAAGCAGATCATCATTCATTCAGCGCTGTGTTGTGGTTGCGCTGTGTCACGTGACAAGCAATGACGCGTCACCATGGAAACATTAAAGTGACAAGTTCTAAATAACGGTCGCCTTGACTCACGCTGGGGGGTCAGTTAGAATATTTTAAACTATCGTGTGAAAGGGTTAAATGTGTGTTGAAAGTTATAATGTTATACTACGTGTTAGTTCGTTTGCTATACGAAACTAGCAGTAAGCTAAATCAACATTAGAATAACATACTGACCATATTCTAACATTTCACCATGTTGAGCTAACGTTATATAACATTGATTTGTTTTATGTGCATTTGCTCACCTGTCTAATAAAGTTGTCAAGTCGTGACTCGTGAAGCTCTGTCAAGTCCAATTTGTCGCGGACGTGGAGCTCTCAGCATCTCAAAAACGCCACGCTGATATTGATCCTCATTTTAGTCCTCCTTGTTTGTCCCAAAGTCTGCTTGCCATGGTCTATGTTTGAAAGAAACAAGAACTGCGTGCCGCTAAACGTTACGCACTACGCAGTTGTCCACGTCTGTCGCCATGGTTACGTCATGGCTATGGCAGTATGAACGGAAACCGAGGATAGCGCGGATATTGCGTCATTGACAGGCGACATTTTTTTCCGGGACGGCCACTTATTTAAAATGGGAAATTCTCTGAAATAAAAAATCTTTGGAGACTTTTGGGACATTGTAAGTACACAACTGCAGGAAATATGTCACACTGTGCAAGTGATTTTTGAATATTTTATTACAAAATTCTTACCTATTGTACCTTTAAAGTAAGAAAATATATTTTTAAAATAATAAAACAAAGAACTATTTGGGGTAAATCAATTTTGCTTCTGAATTAAAGTAGGCCTATATTTTAAAGTACATTTAATTAAACTTAAATCTTGTTTTAAGAATAATTAGATATATTACTGAAAAAACCCGCACTCATTATAAAATCTTGACAGAATTGCACGCACATGCCACTTAAAAAATCTTTCTTTATGAATGGATCTAGCACGATGGAAATATGCAGGTGTCTTTGAGTTATGAATGAAGCGGTATGTAGCAGACTCTGGGAACAGATTGCCAAGCGGGTCTAAAGCGGATTAGAGTTAATTAAAGGGATGTTCCTACTTGTCATATCCATGAATCCACTTTCTATTTACATACTAATGCTGAGAGCGAGCAGAGGAGGAGAGTGCTCCAACATGATATTGCATGCTTAGAGATGAGGAATGAGCTTTTTTCATTCTTTGGGAAACTATAGGCAATTCCAGCCCGTTCTCATCCCACGGCGTCATATACTGACGCTTTTGCCAAAGCGTCTATATCCAAGAGTAGCCCCAGAGTGCAGTCTGGACGATGGGGCGGGGCGACACTTTTAGGTGGGGCGACACGTGTCGCTCCGCCCACACCCGATTTTATTGGTTTATAATACAGCAATCGTATTGGTATAGACGCTTGAGGCACGAGCATGCGCATTCCTTTATGTACGAGTTTATGAATTATCTATGACGCTGTTTGGCCGTACTATATTAAGTGATAACCATTGCGATTTCAGTAACGATCAATTGGATAATGTTTTGATGAACTTACGAATCAAGTTAGATGAAGTTACTGTCAAAATGTATTCACAATTCATATCGTTTCAATGCAGCTTTACAAAAAGTCATATTGTAAGCTTTAATATTGAGCAGTTTTATGGCTTGGCGATATCACAAAATATGTTGCTGATAAATAATACACTGTTTGAGATTTAGCCTAGCTATACTATATTCATTTACCCTGCAGATAAGTCAGTGCCACTTTTGGTGGGCAATGAGCATGACTGCATGAAATTACTGGGAGATCAAAGGAGAGATCATTTCTATGTGGGCTGATTTAGACAATATTTTTCCGCATGTCATGCAGAGCTCCTTAATTTTAGATCATTCGTTTATGCTTCTTCGTTTTTCCATTAGGATCAGTGAATAAACACAAACTCGGGATTTTACACAAATTATGATAATTCCCTGTATTTCAGTAAAACAAAGGATAAATCCGAAAGTGTGTTTTATTTTATTTTAAAGCAAAATCACGGTGACAAATAAGACAGGCTACCATTGTGCCCTGGCCATTGGGTTATGTGCGTACAATGGGAATAAAATCCGTGCAGCGCTGCAATGTGAAAATAAATGTAAAAAATGTTGTTTTGTTTTTTTACTAAAACAGATGTTATGTTGATATATAGCAAATATTATAATGTAGGCTATATGTGCTCAAGAGCGTATTTAAGCAATTGGCCAACATGTTCATATCACTTCTCTGCTGGGTGTGTTTTATTTATTTTATTACAGCCTATTATAATTGCACAGATTTATAGCAGTGTGTTTTTTTTATGGTTATGCAGCTAGCCTATATGTGAGTGTTAATATTTGTAACCATTTTTATCCAGTAGCTAGGGGTGTGCCGGTTTCTGAATTGGTGATGACGGTTATGACGTGAGTCAAATGTGACGGTTCGTAACATAACCGTCGTCGGGGTCGGGGGGGTTATAGGACGTTCGGTTGAATAACTGTTCGTCAGTTATAGGACAAATTAGTTTGAATAAACAAGCGGACGCTGATTAGCTACTCGCTCTACGTTTATTTAAAATGAACAGCAAGACAACTAGAAGTGAATGTGCTTTCCATTAAATGAATCCTTTAAAAAAAAAGTGCTTTGCAATGAACGTGCTTTGTTTTAAATAAATCACACACAGTAAACAAAACCTTAACAAAAAAACTTTGCAATGAACTTTGCAATTTAGACGCGCAAACTGCGTGCCGGTGCGGTGAGACGTACATGCTCGGGCAGATTCGGCTTGAAGTCGTTCATCCTCGGATGCGGCGCCGCGCGCTGTTACAAGAAAGCCGTGCACACAGCCAAGAGAAGTGGGGTCTTGCTGGCGCACCCAACGCTAATTTTTGCCGCGCGCACCTTCGCGCTCGTGCGGACGCGTCGAGTATAAACAATTAAAGCCCCGTTCACACTACAAGCGACTTTGTCGCTGCATGTCGCCAGTGGCTGGCGATGAGGTCGCTAGTGGGAGTTCCCACTACTGGTTGCCTTTATGAATGACATCCAATGATGTGGAGAAGGATCATACGCGCTCCGCTCCTATTGGTTGTTGCTCCCGAAAGTCGCTCCTCATTTGCATAAAGTTAAACAGATCTCAACTTTGTCGCGTCGCCAGACACGCCCCATCCGGTCGCCAACGGTCGCTGTCGCCGGAAATCGCCAGCTCCCCATTGAAATGAATGGTATCGCGTCGCTTGGTCGCGTGTAGTGTGAACGGGGTTTGAACGGGGCTTAAGGCTTTACTCCGTGTCAGCGCGCGCTCTGATCGGTAAAGGTGCACAGACCTCTCCCGAATCATCTCCAGCAGTAGCAGCCTCTGAAGCACCACTAACTCACCCGCCGTTTCCCTCGTAAGCTGATATTAGTATTTAAACATTCTCTATGATAAAACATTTTTGTAAAAAATATTTTAATAGCACGGTTTTGGCGGTTATAGAGTTCTAATGACGGTGTTCAACTATAACCGTCGGTCTCACGGTTATATAATAACCGTCACACCCCTACCAGTAGCCTACATGAACATGAACACGCAATGCGATGGTGGATGAATAAACAATTGGATTTTTAATATATCTGATGTCACAGTCACAGATAGACAGTCGTAGGCTACATAACCGGTTGACACTTATTAGAAAACATGAATCTTTAAAAAATATAACATAGGGCTTTACAGAACCAATAGGCCCTCATATTGTATGAACAGGTAATCAACCAGGAAACGTGTTTGCCATTAAACATTTTATTTGCACTTTGTACCAAATAATGCAAGCATTGGACAATCTCGTTAAAAAAATGACAACAAAAAACGGTCATACTTTAGAATTAAAAATCAGCTGCTTGCATTCTTACAGTCAATTATCATCATTTGCGTAAAATCCCGAGTTTGTGCTGATCCACCGATCCTAATAGAAATATGAAGAAGCCAAGTGAATGACGCACTAATCTAATGTAAAACATCTCCCTGAAGTAGGCTACAAGTAACGTCACCAAGCGTTCGTTTTTAAACAATAACTTAATCTATACTGTGTCTTAAGTATAATAAAGTACAATAGATATTAACAAAAATGACCATGGTAAACTGATAATAAGATACGATTAAAGTTGGCATTTAATATTTCTTTGATACGGCCAAATCATTCACAAAATCGTACATAAAGGAATGCGCATGCTCAGACCTGAATCGTTTACACCAATAAGATTGCGGTATTATAAACCAATTAAATTGGGGGTGGGCGGAGCGACACGTGTCGCCCCGCCTAAAAGTGTCGCCCCGCCCCATCATCCAGACTGCACTCTGGGGTACTACATATCCAACGCACATGGCACCCTTTAGAGTCAATATGAGACGCAGATATATGGCCCCTCCTATATGGAGCTAATAATATGACAAAATGATTTGAATTTGAATTGTGTAAATTTGAATTATTTGCAAGTGTAATCTAACAAAACTGAATTTTAAATAGTTCTGAATTTGAATTTTTTTGGAACGAATATTGAACATCTGAAATTTAACAAACTGAAAGGTTTTTATGGCTGAATTTTATAGACATGTATTTTCAAACAGCTAGTTGTTGTGTTCTGAATTCAAATACTGCAAAATTTCAGTTTAAAAAAATACGGATTCAAGTTTTCAAGATGAAGAAATTCGGAACGTCAAATTCAGTTTTCTAAAATTCAATGTCAAAAATTCAATGTCAAAAATTCAGGTCTTACAGAAAGTAGGTCACAGGGAAGAGTAGATGATCTCGGAAAAGTCGAACAGAGCATTTTGGCCAATTAGGGACTGCAGAAGTTTTCCAGTGCGAACGTGGTGGTTCAAGAGGTTGCCGCTCTCTGACTCTGATCATGAATCGCCCGGAGGTAAGTTAAACAAGAATGATTTTGTGTTTGTTAGGTTAGCGTTCTCAGCACGTGATACATTTGTCTAAGCGGTCTCTGGTGTTTGTTTTAAAGTATATTTTGTGTAATATTTTGTGTAAAATTGATTAGAACGCCACCGTGTCTACTATACAGACAGGACGCGAGCGGCGCGAGCAAAACAAAAATGTATTAGTGCAACTTTCATTAAGTAAAATCACCAAAAGCCTTCAACCAAACTGAGATGACCCGGTTTTATACATAATGCCAACATAATGCAATTGTCCTTTCAATATTAAAGTCTTCTCTACTGACTGATGACTGACTCAGTAATAAAGACTGTCTTTGCCGCCCGGACTATTTTTTTTCCAGCGGAAGGTTGAAGGCTTTTGGTGATTTTACTTAATGAAAGTTGCACTAATACATTTTTGTTTTGCTTTATTATGATTATTGAGTGGCAATCGCTTTAGAAAAGCAATACACGGTACTCAAGGCTAGTGCTGTCTTGTGAATAAGTCACGTCTGAAGGGGTTGCACTTGCAAGCACTCTGGTTTGCGTCGTATTCACGATACAGCACCATAGCACACCCTCTCGTACCTTATGCTTACATGTACGACGCAATCTAGACGCTAACCTAGACCTAGACGCTAACGCTAACAAACACAAAATCATTCTTGTTTAACTTACCTCCGGGCGATTCATGATCAGAGTCAGAGAGCGGCAACCTCTTGAACCACCACGTTCGCACTGGAAAACTTCTGCAGTCCCTAATTGGCCAAAATGCTCTGTTCGACTTTTCCGAGATCATCTACTCTTCCCTGTGACCTACTTTCTGTAAGACCTGAATTTTTGACATTGAATTTTTGACATTGAATTTTAGAAAACTGAATTTGACGTTCCGAATTTCTTCATCTTGAAAACTTGAATCCGTATTTTTTTAAACTGAAATTTTGCAGTATTTGAATTCAGAACACAAAAACTAGCTGTTTGAAAATACATGTCTATAAAATTCAGCCATAAAAACCTTTCAGTTTGTTAAATTTCAGATGTTCAATATTCGTTCCAAAAAAATTCAAATTCAGAACTATTTAAAATTCAGTTTTGTTAGATTACACTTGCAAATAATTCAAATTTACACAATTCAAATTCAAATCATTTTGTCATATTATTAGCTCCATACTCCTAGTGGTCTAACCCTAACACTACCCCAGACCTAAACCTACCCATAACCGAAGCGTGTTATATTGACGCTAAAGGGTGCCATGAGCATCGGATGTAGACGCTTTGGCAAAAGCGTCAGTATATGACGCTTTGGGATGAGAATGCGTTGGCAATTCACCATGTAAACCACCATTGATTGCCAACATTTCTTTGGCACGTCTGTTATTTTTTTGTTTGTTTTTTGTCTTAAACTTCACACAGTGATAACAAGCAATGCATACATACAATAACTTGCAATATTAACTACATGCAACCCTCAAGTTATTTTAATAACAGTTTTACTGAGGTATACAATTTTGGTCATTCTCCACACCACACATCGGCCACATCCAAAATCGCATACTCTCTGAGTAGGTATTTCTTTTGAATGAGTACTTACTTTAGAACTGTTCAAAAAGTATATTCTTGGTAGAATGAACGTGTGTAGTATGAATCTGAATGCACTACATTCTCTATATTGTCATTGTTATGACTTCCGGCATCAGTTGCGTCGCTTCATTCCCATTCACAATTCCTCTCATGTGGCTTCATAAAGCTTCCATTGGATGTGCACTTCAGAATCTCACAGGAAAAAGTAGGTTATCTAGGTTGATTACTGTTATATAAAGTTGATTCAGTTCAGTTCAATAACTGTGAAAAATTCATCAGCTATAAAATGACTTATATTCAGCAATGCAGCTCTACAGCAGACAATAGTTTTGTACTACTACAAAAGTTCCTTTCAAGGTAAGTGTGTTCACTCTGCGGCCATGTTTGCAACGCCTCCAGGCAGCTATTTTGGGCATCAAGACAGTGCATAAACATAGCCATTTTGTTAAGACAGTGTCTTAAGACTTAGAATGACTCACAAGGGCCTGTCAGTCTTACTTTTCGGTATCAAATTAGACTACATTAGATATTTTGGTAACAGTTTATTTTAAGGTGACGGCGTAGTTACATGTACTTACATAATAGTAAATTATGCAATTTCAAGTAACTAACCCTAACCGTAACTCTATAGTAAGTACATGTAGTTAATTATTATTACTCAGTACTTATTTGAGTATGTACACAATGTAACTGTCACCTTAAAATAAATAAAGTGTAACCAATATTTTATGTGAGGCAATTCAGCCCGTTCTCATCCTTTGGCGTCATACATGTGACGCTTGTACATTTCGTTGAAATCTTACGCACATGGCATCCTTTAGCATCAATATGAGACGCAGATCCCAAGGCGTCATACAGGTGACGCGCGTGTAAATCCAACGCACATGGCATCGTTTAGCGTGAATATGAGACACAGATCCCAAGGCGTCATAACCGTAACCCGACCCCAGACCTAAACCTACCCATAACAGTGCGTGTTATATTGACGCTAAAGGATGCCATGTGCGTAAGATTTCGACGAAATGTCATATGGCGTCACCTATATGACGCCAAAGGATGAGAATGCGTTGGGCAATTCAGATGCAAATGAAACAAACCACATATTCAGATTGCTCCACAAATGTAAATTTGCACAGACAGACGGCAAAGAAAGATACTCCAATCCAAGATAATAGAAATGCCTAAATACAAAACTTAAAGGACAAATTATGAGCGGGGCAAATATTGTGATGATTATTTTTAATAAATTGAGAAAAGCAGAGCGATTGGCTCTTTTATTTAGAAGGCAGGACTAATTTTGCCATATTGCGCGTTGCACGGACTCCCATGAGTGCACCGTCTTTGTATATCTAAAGTCTTTACTTTTTTAACATACTGATTTTTTTTTAAAGTATGCATATTCCAACGCTATCTCACGGCCAATTCGTCCGAATTTGACGAGTGATTAAAAGATGGCTAATTCGTACGAATTCGTACGACCTCATTCGTACGAATTTGCACGATTTGTCTAAACCCACGTGATGGGTAGGTTTAGGGGCGGGGTCAGGGGTAGGTCATTCGTATGAATTCATACGAATTGGGCAACTCGTCAAATATGTACGTTTTAGCAAAAATCGTACTAATTCGTACGATTGAGGTCGTACGAATTGTTACGAATTAGCCATCTTTTAATCACTCGTCAAATTTGGACGAATTGGTCGTGAGATCGGGTTGCATATTCGGATACAACCATACTCTCCTAAGGAATATTAAAAAATTGCTATATGTAGGAGTGTGGCACTTGAGGCTATCCAGTATTGTGGGCCCTTGAGCTTTCCAAAGCTGAGCAGGTCATGTCCGTAACAGCGATTAAAGAGATGTTTGACTCCTTGATGCCTTGCAAACTGCCTGTGAAGGTCACATGTCATATTCCCTTCACTCTTGTCTGAGGTGCTGTTCGCAATTCAGCCAATTAGTGAAGACTATCTTTTTCATTAGAATGCTTTATTTTCAGGGGAGACTTTGAGATGTTTTGAATACATTTCCATCCAGCGAATTGCCCTTTTCACATTAGAGGGCAAAAAAGAGAGAGAAAAAAGAATGAATGTTCTGTTTACTTCAGCAGTCAACCAATTTCATTGCTTAAATGTTATCATATTTCAGACTGTCTCCCAATGGCTGCTGATTTAACATTCCTGCCGTAAAACCCCATTATTTAGTTTCACTTGGATTGAGACGAAAGCCAAAACTGAACAGGATAAAGGAAATAATGTGATGAGACACACATTCAATGAACTTCTGCCAATATATGCGCTTATCTGAGTGAGGGCTGTCTCTGTGTTAATTGGATATTGTTGTTCATGTTTGCCGTAAAAGACATCAGACACAGAGAAAGTGTTTTTGAATGATCGTAGAAATCATATGCACCATCCACTCTCGGTTTAATGTCCCCTAAGGGCACAGCGGATGACACGGCCATTGTTTCTGTCCACTTAGTTGCACGATTGTTTTTGTGAATAAAAATAATGAGTTTGACTTACCCCACCAGCCTCATTTAACTGCCATATTACAACGTGACAGACTCAGAAGCAGTGATACAGGATAGCTATTTTCAAAAACATAAATGCATCCAGAGAGATTTGCTTCTATAATCACCAACCAATTAATCTGTGGATAGAAACACAATTTCCTCAGCTTTGTTTCTGATTTAGACATGCAGGCATATTTTTGTGCCGTTACTGAAATGTAACGTTTCTCTCTCAAAGTCCCACAGGTCGTAAAGATTTTTTTTTCTTATCGGCCTGTGCACTCATCTTTGGCTTTTGTAAGTGGCAGCCAGAAAATGATAAACAATCATTACTGACATCTCTGTATTTCAGATGAAAATCAATTCCATCAAGTGTCAGATTTTTAGTCAAGAGCTTATGTAATGTTTTTGTATGGTACACATTATCTTTCTGTCATTCGGTCCCTTGTCTATCTGATCGATTCAAAGTGATAAAGCCTTATGTTTTCTCCAAGAAAATAGAATAAAAACATGTCTGTACACATTTTTTTATTATCATAGGCTAGATATTTATCATCTATAAAGAATATCTTTCTAAAAGATCAGAAATTATGATATAAAAGGATTTGGTTTTGTTAACTGATGCAGAATTTAAAACATACAAGCTGGTTCTTAATGATCTCTTAGATTAGTTTAAATGAATAAGATTAATAGTGTTTTCACGGCTTTCAGTTAATTTGCTTTAATGGCGGTTATAAAAGAAGAAGCTCCGTTATTTGTCAGAAATGGCTGATGTCTGATGGCATTAACCAAACCTTTTGAATTTCACATTTTAAATCACCAAGGAACATTACCTTTCTTAAGGTTTATTTCATCATTTAAAAAGAGAGAAAATACTTGAGGCCCAGTTTAAGACAACGCCACCTAGGAAAACCCCTCATAAAACAATGTTTTTGTATGCAGGTCAGTAATAGCAGAGAGGCTTCATTAATATCCTTCCTGAATAATGCATATTGGGTTTCTTTGCTTTGTTGCTCTAACAGCGTTTGTTATTGTACTATATTGAAGATTCAGCAGGCTTGTAACCAGAGAGAGAGTTTTGGGTAGGAAGGGCACAGTGTCCTAGCAGGGCTCTTTAATCTCTCACTTTGAACCCCTGTTCCACCCAAGGGTGGCTAACTGAAGGGCTTCATAGACCCACAGGAACAATCACTCACTGCATGGAGGTGATGAAACAGTATTTTTTCAATCCAAGGAGAACTGCCATTGTGCAGTGAGGTGTGATGGAATTAAACATGGGGCTTTTGTGCGTATCTGTACAGTATATTCGTTTTCTCACCAGTATTATACTTCCGGAGACATTTATGTATTTATTTTGTACATTTTTTCAATAGGGTCCACCGTGAGACAAAACAATGTCACGCATTGTGTACAAAAATCCCTTGCCATTTTAGTTACATACAAATTAGTCTTTTAAAGAGTCTTTTGAATGTGGACCACAAAGACAGTATACTTTGTCTCATTACTTTTTTTTTTAAGTTGCCATGATTGAAATTCCAATTTTAAATAATGGCTTGTCCCTGGTCATTGTCGCCTGTCAATGATGTAATATCCGCGTTATCCCTGGTTTCCGTTCGTACTGCCATAGTAACCATGGTGACAGACGTGGAAAACTGCATTGCATCTAGCGGCACGATCATGCTGTTGTTGTTGTTGTTTCATTTAAACATTATGGACCATGGCAAGCAGACTTTGGGACAAAAGGAGAACTAAAACGAGGATCAATATCAGCGTGGCGTTTTCGAGATGCCGAGAGCTCCATGTCCGCGACTAAAAAAACTTAGTTTTAAATGCATGATGCAAGGGGCGTGGTAGTGGGGGGAAAAGTGGACCTGACTACCCAGGGCCCCGTCTAGGGAGAGGGCCCTTTGAAATCCCATCAATTTCAATTTTTTTTTTTTTTTAACCTAATTCGAATTAATTGGGCCCTCCAATTGATGTCATTATTCATTTCAAAATATATTGATAACACCAACTGAGAGAATGAACTCAGTGCCAGACACTCTGGACCCCCCCTTTCAAATGGTTTAGTCCGCGTCCGCCCATAGATGGGAGCCGGCGGCAAACAAGTAACGCAGTGAGTCTAGAGCCTGGGAGCCTGATCATGCTGCGCAAAAAGCCCAAATCGGGCTTTCAAAAAAAGAAAGACAGGAAGGAAAAAGAAAGGAGGCAGAATGAGGGGAAGCAGCTGATGACTGCTTTCTTTCCAAAAGGTGAACTGAGTTTGCTTGTTATGCACCTACATCCAATTAAAGTTAACGTAGTCAACTCCAGACAGCTGCTGCTAATGTAGGTATGCTAATGTTAAATCTTTAGCTTAGTTTGTCAACCAGGCTGCTTAAGTAAATTATGGGCCAGGCCAGCTAACGTCAGGTTGCCAACATTAACCAGTTTCAGAAACAACCAGTGGTTCTTCTGACACACCAGCAGTAGAAGCACTGGCCAGTCCTGGCTGCTGTTCTGGAGATGAGGCTGAGACTGAGAGCAGAAATGAGGAAAGACAAGGTGAGATCATTGCTCAAAGGGCGAGTTCCCCCTTGCTTCCTAATTGTGAGTTGTTTACCTTAAATAAGTTAGCCTTTTGATTCAATGTGTGTGCTATTGCCTAGTGCTATTGGAGTGGTAGAAATAGTGGCAGCACAGTGTAAAGTTACTAGCCCTACTATTGCTTATAACGTGTGATATATTCTCAAACTCCTTAATAAATTATCTGCCTATATTTCTGCACATGTAGATGTGCCTACGAATATCACTGTGTTCTCAAGTGCACACAGGTAATATTGATTTGAGTTATAAAGCAAATTATCATTTTTGTTTGGTGAAAAGCCCTAGCATTGCAGCACAGTGCTGTGCTTAAAAGCTATAGTCAATGCTCAATAAATTCATGATGTTATCAAAGCCAATGAACAGGGTTCCAAAATTCTGGGAATTTTCAAAGTTGGAAAATTTCCATGGGAGTTAACAGGAATATAAGGGAATTAATGGGAATTTACAAAACTGAAAGGTTATTCCTTTAACAGGGAACTTAAATATAGTTGAGGAAAATATATTGTAGCATAATCTTGGCTAAAACAAGCAGATTTAATGCAGCACACTTAAATATCTCTGCAATTAAATCACATGCACACTGCAGGGCTACTGAGCCCACTGACATTGAGAGTATACAGGGCCCAGAATTTGGTGCTACGCCCCTGAATGCATCAAATGCCTCTTTTCAACCTCTCTTTGACTATCATTTGAAATCACACAGTGCCATTATTTTGACATACTCTGCTGAGTTTATATTAAAATGATATTTTAATTAACTAATTTTAATTAACAAAACATAATCAGGATTTTGTTTTGTATGTTTAGTTGTCTTTTTGTTTCTGGTGGTTCAGTTTAGTCCCGATAAGTCCCTAGTTTGTTCCCTTGGTTACTGATTATGTTTAACTGTCAATCATTTGTCTCCCTTTGTATTTAAGCTCTTGGTTTCCTCTGTTCATTGTCCGGTATCGTCTTTATTTCATGTGGTTGTGTGTTAGTTTTCTCCTGCAATCTCCTGTGTGTATCTTTGTGGATTAATAAAGAAGTGTTTGTTTGGATTCTCCTGCATCGTGTTATTACTACAGCATGACAATATTTAGCTCTGTCCCATTTTTTGCATGAATATTTGGTGAATATTTTGTTGAATAACAAAATTAAAACAGCAATGGAAATTGCAATCATCAGCCATTGGTGAAGAAATGTCATTGTGAGAGGAAGAGGAAGCTTATGTTTTTTAAAATTAAATTATGAGGGCAAAGTTATATATTAATGTGCACAGTTAAATCATTTATAATAAATACTGCAACATTCCATTGGGGGAAAAAAAAGCAGATTTTACCGAGTTTCAGGCTACTGTTTTGTAGCAATGCCTCAATTAACGTGCATACAGGTCAATATACACATCTTGCTTTTTTCTTTTTTATTTCTGCTTCTTTGTTTTATTTTTATTCCATCCTTTTCTCTTCCTGCTTCTTTCCAGGCAGAACACAGAAAGACTCCTGCTGCTGGCCTTTGGAAATGGCCCTAAAGCTTTACAAAAGCCAAGTAAAAGCTCAACCTGCTGTATTCAATGTGTGCTGAACAGAGACCAACCTATTATTTCGTCCATTTCGTGCCTTTGAATCTGGTGACCTATTCCAGTGAAAAGCAATTTCAATAAAGGTCATACACATGACTAAGGTAGAAATGCCCATGAGGCAAGGTTTTCAAAGGATGTTTAAGTCCTTTATCTTTTTAGTGTTGTGTGTGTGGCATTGTGAGGGTATCATTACAGGTTGAATTAGGTTTAGAATGCAAGTTGAAATTGAAAGCTGTACATTATGGAAACCTTTGAAGCCATGATGTTGTTCATCACAACAAAAACTTAAATTTGCTTAATGTTTAGTCTAGTTCACTAATGAGATTGTAATTGGGTTTGTGGCCTTCGGGCAACACATGTCTAGTTTGTGATGGTTGTGGTTGTAAATCTTTTTTCAGTACTTCATGTGTCTCATGTAAGAGACTTTAATAGATGTATAGCACACAGTTCAGGGTTAAATACATTTTGTCATTGTATTTTGCAATTTTCAATGGACAAATTCTCAATTGGTGTGATTTTCATGCAGAAACAGAAAACTTCTCAACACTCTTTAGCACCTCAGTTTGAATCATTTGCAAATACAGCTTTTCCTCATGTCATTAAGTACATATAAATGCTTTGTTGCCATCTGTGGTGTGAGAGCTTCCATTTTCCACTCTGTTTTTTTTAGCTGATTTTTTTTAGAAGCATCTTGTATTTTATTACAGAATATAGCAGAAATCTCTGCCTATTTGCCTCAGAGTTTGAAAAGCCCTCATTCACAAAGCTCCACACATTGGACACTTCTTACATGATACGTTTATAAAATATTTTGGATAATTGGATGTTTTCCATCTTCAATAAGAGTGCATACTCTGCTCTGTTTAACACATTTGATCATGTTTAATGCCATTCTGCAAGTTTTCTCATAAAATCACTAAAGTAGATTAAAAAATATCTGTCCTGGTTATGAAAAAAAAAAAAATTAAGAAAAACTTGCAAAAGAAAGATATAAAATGAAGACTTTTAGGCCCATTTCACCCATCCAAGCAAGATCCTTATAGACACATTGGTTCATACTGATTTTAATAGTCATGAAGATTTGATTGTCCTATTACAAGGGGATACGTCTCATTCTTCAGGAAAATTGAACTGTACCGACACAAGGGATGGTATTGAGCACAGAAATATCCAGACCAATCATAGTTTATAATGAAAGTTATTAAACATAATCTCTGTTGTAAATATTTGAGGAGGTTGACATCTGGTTGAAAGTCCATTTGTGCTTTGGATAATGTTCCCCAAAGCACTCCACTTCCCTCTCCCTCATGTAAAATGCATTCGGCCGTCTGTTGCTCCCATTGAGTTAAGTCTGGAGTGTGGATTTGAGTACACCCTCGACAAAGTTCTTTGTACATGTCAGCTTTCTTTCACTGGTTTGTTCCATCAACACTAATTTTATGTTTTCTTTGCTGCCTGCACAGCACTTTCACCCATAACTACTCTGGTTTGGGAGTGCAAAACCATTATCAGGGCTTGTTGCCATTGTTGTAGTCACTATATGTTCCGATTACAATGCTGCTGCAAATTCTGTTGCAATACCAATCAACATTCGGCACGAAAGAGTTGTTTTCCTGGAGATTTTTGGGATACACATTGTGGCTTGTGTTTTTGCAAAATACATTTAACTAAAATTAGGCATGGCCATTTACAAAAGCCATGGAATTTCTGGGCCCGTAATATCATAAATAATTGTCTGCAATTCGTAACATTTATGAGTCATACTGCATTTCTTGCTGCTGTATGTCTTGATCTCTTCAAGATTCTGATTGATGATGTTATACAATTCTTAAAATATCAGCATTGGTCCATTGGGATTAGATCAACCCTTCAAACATTCACACATTTCAATTAAGTGATGAACCTAAAGGTAAGAGATGCGTCTAAAGTATTTGTCTGCAACTAAAGCCTCATTAGCAAATTGCAAGAGATGACCGTTTAAGCTGTTCTGCATACCAACAACATTGTGGACAGGTAAGTCTATTCCTCCTTAATGGCGATTTATTGCTCTCAAGTTGCAGAGAGCAATAAACAAGTTATAAAAAATATTACATACAATTTCCTGTAAATATTATAACAGAGCAGTTAAACAGGGACAAGACACCTTTACTATAATTTATAAAATTGTATGTGATTTGTCAAATAATTTCCAATTGATTTAGTCTCTAGTGATTTGGCAAATAAAGCTCTGATTAAGCTTATGTTGAGTTGCTTGTCAAAATGACCTTTAGCAATGACTCTTAGTCTTTATAGGCAAAACATGTAATTTCTTAGCTATTAGAATCACCAAAGTGAACTACAAAGTGAAGTACTACTGTTCATAAAAAGGTTCTCCCAAACTTGGCTCAGCAAATGTATGGGTGCTGAAACAAAGCAAGAAGTTTTGATAGCTCCTAGTTTTAGAACAAAGTTTTTTAACAAACTTCAGAAAAAAAGCTGTCACTACGGTAGCCTTTAAAAAGTATGTAACATTTGTCAGCAATGTTGCTGGTAAACACACGACAATGAAGGTTAAGTTCAAATGCAGAATTTAATAATAATCCAACAGGCAAATAACAGAAGTAACAACACACTTTAACAAACGAGACCGGACCAACACTGAGTGAATGTGAGAAACTTAAATACACATGGTGATGAACAAAATGTTGAACAGCTGTAACAATAGATTAGTATCCATGGAAACTGATGAGTGACGGGAAACTCAAACAAAGGAACACATGTGACCCATGAAAAAAACGAAACTAGAAAACCGAAACTAGGTGAACATAAGAATGACACCATTTAGGAACTAATATGTAATCTTTTGGTACCAATATGTACATTTAAGGTTCTAATATGGTACAAAGGTGGTCCTTTTGAAAGGGTACCGCCACACTAACAGGTTTTGTACCTTTTTTTTCGAGAGTGTAGAAAAAATTATATTTTATTTTTAAAATAATACTCTGGGTTTAATCAAAATCAAGCACAATTGACAGAACTTGTGGCATAATGATTAATAAGAAAAAACAACAACAACAACAAACAAAAAAAACACACAAAAAAACATTTTGACTTCTCTCTTCTTTTCTTTAAATGTAAAATGTCCTTAATGTAAAAGTACTTACTGGTTTAACAACATGCATGTTAATATGATTTATGTGTAAAAAAAAAAAAATCAACATCATAATCATCTAAAACTGTACAAATGACTTTACTGCACAAATTATACAACATTTTTAAAAGTATTGATGTAAGTGCTTTTTTTAAATAACACATTTCACATTTCTGCTATTTTAAAGAAAAATAGATGTGTCAATTTGTAATAATCAGCATCTAAATGCTGTTGTTTGAGCATAACTTGTATTGAACCTGCAATACAATATTGAGGCACAAATTCAGAGATACTTTAGATGGATCTGTGCAAGCTGAATGGATTGCATGCTATTAGCTACAGTATATTATCTCATGTATGATTTTCTTGTACAAAATAGTTTCTTGTTTAACAACAATCTACAAAGACATGCCTCAAACAACATTTCCCCTCATACTCTTCTGAACTGTACTTCAGTTCTGCTGAAATTCACTTCACTAGGCTGTTTACATTGCCACATATCCTCTTTATTAGCAAACAATGAACATCTGAAGGAGGAACATCTGAGAAGATCTCACACTTACACGAAGAACGTTCACAATTTTATTTTCGGACTGTAGTCATATGGATGATTCTCAGCACGTATACATCATCGCATATGTTACTCTTTGTGTTAGGAAGTGAAAAAAAGGCAAAGTGCGTTAAAGTATTAAAATCTTGCTATTCAGGAAGCATCCATCATTCACTTACTCGGTGCTAAAAGACAGCTTGTCGGCACAGAACGCCTCGGCAATCTGCCTGGGATAGCTTTCGCACCTTACATGTTATTGTTCTTGGCAGGCTAATGCATTAACAAGTATGTAGCACCAGGTTTGTTAGATGGATACAGAGCGTTGGGAGGAGGGTGCTCGAACGGCAAGATATCTACTTTTTAACTATCGACCCTGCATGCCACATGGTTGTTAAACCATCTGCGTGAGGAAAAAATGATGAGGCTCTTAGTCTGGGCCGGGGATTTGTCGAAGCCCTGAGAGCATGACATTAAAGGGAAGTGTTTTGTCTGAGATGTCTTTTAATGTTGCCACTCTTTTGTATAGTTAAGGCGGTTTGGCTCTCTTTAAGGAACTTTGCCGTTATGAAGAGCTTCCTGTACTTAGCGCTTAATGAGCTCGGGGAAAATGCAGACAGACAGAAATACATGGAGGCTAATAGATTAATTCAGAATAGTATAGTTTACAGCTTTGCCTCAAGTTCCCTCAAACAACCCGGCGATGGTTTTGGAATGCATACACATCATGCAGAGGGGCTATTAACATATTTCACAGCGTAATTCATTCACCCCGGCTGCGAAAAGGGCCTCTGCATGGATTGCAAAAGCCGAGGTTTTTCTGAGTGGCACGTGGTGGCACGTGAATGGAGGGTCGTACATCATGGCAGTGGTGCCTGATGGGTTTGGAACAGCACTAAATCATTGAGTGTTGTGGAGAGCTCTAGCCCTGCCAGGTTTCCTCATTGTGCTGCACTGCAGAGCTATCTGCACCACCCACGTGAAGTAATCTTAAATGCTATGAAATTCTCTGTATGACTTCGAGCTGATAGGAAACCACAGAAATGTCGAACGACATTGATGTCTTTTGATATCAGCTTTGAGCCAGGGTGTGATGTTTCCCAATGGATTTCATCCCGATCGATATTTGTCAGTGCTTGAGACATACAGCGCAAATGTGTTTTTAAGCAAGCTGACCGTTGGGAGAATACACCAGTCTACCTGCATTTTGAATTCTGTCTGTGCTCTTGTGCTCTGACCACGAAGGTCTATAATACCTGGAGAAAAAAAAAACGTACTATGACATTCCCTTTAATCTCGAGTGGCAGTACACGATTTAAAATCTTATGAAACCACAGAACCTTTTTAGCTGATCACCTGAGCTGTTTATCACTCTAGAGAGGCAGCACAATTACATAATGACAACACTGATTAGACATTTCTCACTTATAATAACCTTCCAAAAGTGAATCGGGCACTGGTAAAACATCCACTGTGCTGTAATGATTTTAGATGTTGCTTGCACAAAATGGTTTTATGTTTTCCTTTGCTGCCAGCACAGCACTTTCCCCCATAACTACTCTGGTTTGGGAGTGCAAAACCATCAGGACTTGTTGCCGTTGCTGTAGTCACTATGCTCCGTTTACAATACCGATGCAAATTCTGCTGTAGTTACTCTGTCGCAATACCAATCAACTTTCAGCAAGAAAGAACCTGGGACTGTTAAACATTGTTACTTGTTCATGTGTTAAAAAAAGGGCCCATCTATCTAGGATTATGGTTGGACATTTACTAAATATGGAAATAGCTATGTACTATATTGACAATGGAAATTTTTTTACCCTCGAAATTTCACAGAAATTCTTCACCTTAATGTTATTTTTATTTACTATTAAATGACAGGTCCAATGCAGGCATGGTGTAGTTACAATATCTACCAGCAAGGACTAATGGGACCATGTTAACCAAAGCTTGATGGGACCATAATGGGACCGTGTTAACCAAAGCTTGACCCCCTGGTATATAAGAGACGAAGAAAATAAGTAAATATCAATGTTCTATATGGCACTCTGTTTTTTAGACAAACCTCCAAGAGTCTGTAAGCATTATTGTTTATCTGAAGAAAGGTTTGTGTTGATTTGATGCAGTTTAAATGACAACCGTGACGGGGCATGTCATCCTGGATAGACCTGTTTCCACTCTGAGATGAGGTGCGCTTGGAAAAGCAGTGCAGAGGTTTTCCTAATCAGCTAATTTGTGCAGCTTCTTCCTTCCTGCAGGCAGCACAGCGGATTATCAAAGCCCGCAATGCATAAACACAATAGCAATCATGTGCTAGAATGCCTGATAGATTCAGAGCCCTGGGATGTAAATGACTCCACTCATGATTACAGCATTTCTGTTTTTGGACTCCCCGTGTTGTCAGAAGACAGACATGCTCTCTTTTTGCAGAACGACACAGAGGCTTAAAATCAATCGATTTGGTTTATTACAGCAATAGACTACGCTGATAGCAGGAAATGGGGAACAATTGTAACATGAAAATGTGCCGTTAAATTAGCAAAACAAGCTGATACAAAACAACTGTACAAATATGGTTACATCCACACAATTTGGTTTTATATGAGATTGAGAATTGCTTTCTACTACCAAACTAACTGCCTTTTTCGAATTGTCAGGTCAGTACATTACCTGTTTTGAATCATTACGGTCAGTTCAGGTTGCAATTTGGAAATACTTTTTACTTGATTGTTACACCACATGACATTTTGTCATTTTATTGAATCTAACATGAATATAAAGAGTACATTTCCAAGAACTTGGCTCTTGTGATTTTTCCCTTTCTTTATTTTAGACCTATGTATATTATCATTTGCCATATACAGTTATCAGTCCAAAAAATATTAACGTTTCTTAAGTGTAGCTTAAACTGAACAAATTTGGTCAACAATCCATTCCATTACGGCTTCTAATAATGTTCTAATAAAGTTAGCAAAAGGATTGTACCCATTCAACAGAGGGCACATGTCCCCTCAGAAGCAGCTCATTTTGTGAGCAGATGGACATTGATATAATAAATTATACATCTAGAGTGAAGTTAACTAGCAATCATAACACCAGGCGATAAGCTGCTCTCAACCTTTGTGCTAAATTAATTTTATATCAAATGAAGCATGGGCAATAATGTACACAATTGACAGGGTTCGTTGATTGCTAAGCCTTTGGTTAGTTAATCTAATCCTTGGCGGTCGTGATTGTGCATGTAATTATGTTGTAATCATGCCAGTATCCAATAACTCAATTCAAACAGGAGTGCACCAAGAAATTGTAACTATTTTCATCATCATTCATGATGTCAATTCTGGTCTTTGTTGATCCTGAAGAAACCTCCAGAGAGGATGATGCAGGCTCTAGACTAGTGTTGAGGGAATAGTTTAACCAAAAATATAAATTCTGAACTTCCGTCATCATTTACTCACCCTCATGTCATTCCAAACCTATAAGAATTTCTTCTGTGTAACACAAAAGATATTTGAAATAAAGAATTGTCAATGCAATGGAAGTAAATGGGCTCCAAAATGACACCCTATTGAATTTCATTGCATGAACAATAAAACATGGAGATTTCTTTCAAAATATTTTCTTTTGAGTTCCACAGAAGAAAGTAAGTCTTACAGGTTTGGAACTACATTAGGGTGAGTAAATGATGACAGAATTTTCAGTTTGGGGTGAAGTTTTAACCTTTCAAAGTGCTTTCCTGTTGTCTTTATGTCATGAAAACAAGGCCAGAGCTTTCTGAGGAAACACTGAAATCATGTTTAAATGCTTCAAAACTTCCCAGGTATATTCAGACAGACTTGAGGACAGAAGCGGTTCTGGGTATTGTTGACATTTACCATGAATATTAACGATTGCCCTCTACCATGCAAGCATACAAGTGCATTCACTCTCCTGCCGGAACAATGCAGTAGACAGCAGGATCACCCCAGGCCTGCACTTGTTTTCATGTCTATTTGAGTCTGCCGTTCCAGGTCCAAATCCACTTTGAAAGCCATGTGGAGAGTGAAGATTGGTTCCTGTGCTGACCTCTCTTAGGTGAGCTATGCCTGTTGCAAGGTTACTTGGGGCTGGGTTTATTTGCCACCTCCCCCTCAGCTTTGGGCAAATGTAGATTAACCAGATTAACCCCTTACATGAGGTCATCACATGCAATATAAGAACTGCATCTGAGTGTGTTTCCTGTATTACTTGCTACTTGCAATTGTTAAAATGCATTGTAAAATAAATTGTAAAAATGCATTTTTATCTAGGCATTACAACTTCAACAAAACCATTATAACTTTCTTGCACATCCATTGTTCGAACCACGGCGAACTGTCATTAATGACATCATGCAGGTAGTGAAGTGATAACTTCTGCCAACTAATTACAGGCCTGCAACTACAGGCCTATTTCTATTCTCCCTGTCGTTTCCAAAGTGCTGGAAAAAATTGTGGTGGGGCAATTAATAGAACATCTTGAAAATAACCAATTGTTGCATCCCCAGCAGTTTGGGTTCAGACAAAAACACAGCACAGAAACCGCCAACTGCTTCTTGGTGGAACAGATTAAAGGTGCACTGGACAAAGGGAATATCGTAGGCGCTGTGTTTTTAGATCTGAAGAAGGCCTTCGACACAGTGGACCATTGTATCTTATTGCAGAAATTACAGCAATTTCAATTTTCAAATGCAGCTCTGTTATGGTTCAAGTCCTACCTGGAGGGTAGAGAACAATGTGTGAAAGTAGGAACTGTAAAATCCAATCTGAGTCCAAATGACCTAGGAGTGCCCCAAGGGTCAGTACTAGGACCGTTGTTGTTTTCAATGTATATAAACAATCTCCCAGATTGCTGGCAGGGTGTAAACTGCCAGCTTTATGCTGGCGACACAGTTATCCATGTGTCAGCAAAAACAACTGTGCTGGCCGGGCAGCAGTTAACAAAGCCTTTACATAACATCTCAAGATGGCTTCAGCTGTCCCATTTAACTTTAAATTTAACAGAAAACCTTCTCAATGTGTTATTCTATCAACCGGAGGTCCCCTGACAGCATCTTTGAAGTTTATTTAGACCATGAACCCATTTAAGAGGTTCATGAAACGAAATATTTGGGCATTATAATAGATAAACATCTGAAGTTTCAAAGTCAAGTAAACTATGTTTGTAGGAAAGTCAAATCAAATCTAAACTGTTTTCGTTTTATTACAGGAGAGTTGTCACATCACGCGGCTTTATTGTTTATGCATGCAATGGTTTTTTCACATTTGTCATACTGTATTACAAATTATATTTAGTCACGTCATAAAAAAGGTTTAGTTATTTATTTGCATACATTTTTGTCAAATCAAATTTGTTAAGAGTGTTACCTAATTAATATTCATAAGCCACACCGATAAGGTTTATAATGTGTCCCCTCACTTTTCAGATGGATGAAAGACAGTGGAGGGCAAGTTGCACCTATGCCAGCTGCCATGATGGACCTCACTGCAGAAGCTGTCATAATTTTTTAATTGATTTCTGTGCCTGCAAATCGCTCATGTGTCAAAAGTGCCTCTCTGTTCACCCTCCTCTGAGATCTCAGGCAGGTGTTCTTCGATCAAACCAGGTAAGCACATTCCTGCATGAGCACAGTGCCAAGACCAACAGCTGAAAATCTGTCATTGTTAAAAGGTGACATCAAGTTAACAAAGAGGTCGGCAGGCACTTCAATAACCCGTCTGAGAGCAGCGGGCACAGATCCATATTTATCAGAGCGTGGCTGTAAAGACATGCATGACTGGGCTCATTCTCGACCATTGTTTGGGTAATGATGGCGCTATTACTCATACGTTGTGTTTAGATACACAGCTGGAGACCAGATGATCATCATTGTCACCGTAAACAAAGGCAATGAAATATTCTCACATTATAACCGAATAGCACGTTCCAAACAGCTTAAGTTGATGTGCTTTCAATATGAGCCAGATTACAATGACTCTTGACCATCTGTTTTATAGGCTCAACTGACTATCCGTAATAATACAGTTCAACATAATCATTACTTCACATACCAGTGTTGATATCTCATTTGGTCTTATACTGTATAGAGGCCCCGAAAGGATTCGAACACTTAAAGCTTGACTCTGAGAAGAAAATGTTCTATAAATAATCTTAAAGGGTTCTGTCAGGCACTTCATATATAGAACCTTTTAGGGGTTCCCCTTCATGGAATCATTTTATTGATTTAATTTTAATGTAATTAATGTAATTAATTTGATAAATTATAGCTCGTAAACATGCTTTATCACTAGAACAAAATGTCTCAGTTTCCGCATATAACCATGGCTCCTTGAGAGAGGAACGAGACGCCTAGTAAAATTACACAATGGGGCATAACATTTTTTTTTATTGATCCCCATTTACAATTGATTTCCATTGTACAGGTTTGTATGACAAGAGGATGAGAAAATGACAGCGGGATGTTTAATTTGAGGTGAACTATCCCTTTAACAAGCAATTTTGAGGATAAGATTTGCAAACAACTAGCATCTGTTACACAGTCCAAGAACTGCTGTCATATGATGTAATGTTTATAGACAGTGCCAAATATGGATGGCTGTGTTGAAGGATGTAGAAGCGCAGCGTTCTGTGGACGCTATGTTATTCAATTGGGAGGTGATGAAAGGACCTCTCTGGAGTGACGCCGTCTGTACGCTTCAGATGAGTTGAGATTTTGATTAATGTACATAAGTCTCTATAGCTTGCCCTTTCAATCCTAATGAAACTTGCACATTTGTTTTCAGGGGTGTCATGCACAATTTATTTTTATTTTTTTGCTGGGGCACCAGTGGTAGTCATGGGTAAGATCAAAAACAGTGCTATTTTACTGTTATTTATATACTAGTATAATATTTGTTAATATTTAAATTTTAAAATAATTTCAAGTTAAAATAATTTAATTGTTTAAAAAGCTTTAGTAATTGTATTATGTACTTTTCTCATTTTAATTAGTATTTTTTATATTTCTATTTAATGTATTTTTTTTTTTTTTAACAAACCTTTTTATTTCAATTAGCCATTTCTATTTTTTTATGTCGCTCTTTTATATTATAGGTTATATGTTTATATTATATATTTCTATGTGTACACACACACACACACACACTATATATATACAACGCATTCTCATCCCAAGGCGTCACTAAAATGACAATTTTGACCATGCTTCAATATTCGACGCTTTAGGCACCCTTTAGCGTCAGTTACATGACGCGATCCTAGGGCGTCATCTTACTGACGCTTTACCTAAGCGTCAGTTAGAAGACGCGGGTAGGTTTAGGTCTGGGGTAGGGTTAGGATTAGATAGCGTCATCTAACTGACGTTAAAGGTAAAGCGTCAGTAAGATGACGCCCTAGGATCGCGTCATGTAACTGACGCTAAAGGGTGCCTAAAGCGTCGAATATTGAAGCATGGTCAAAATGATTCCCAAGGCGTCAGTTTCATGACGCCTAGGGATGAGAATGGGCTGATATATATATATAAGCCTGATTTCATGAAAATGCGTCTGTATAGCACGCATTGTGTTTATCGTGCAATTTATATGCGGAAATTAGTTTTTACCTGCATATGATATGCAGTTTTCGCGTGCATACCGTAAAACTTCAAATAATAGCCGAGTCCCAAATAGACGCCTGTCTCTTTTACACGCCTGGTGTGGCTGCAGGTTTGGGTAAATAAAGGCCGGTCTCAAATAGAGGCCGGGTCTGTTTTTTAGTTTCGGGTTGTATTTAATCCTCTAAAACCGTCAGATCGTCCGCTTTTTTGCGGTGGCCAAAGCAAATTTTCGTCCCTCCAAAGCCTTTTTTGATCGGTGAGTGATGTAGAATGACTGCTGCGCCTGACAGCCAGGGCGCGTAACGAGCAGAGAGAGAGAGAGAGAGAGAGAGCGCCCCGGCCGCGCGCGCACTCACGTCTTCAAACAACACGAGCGATCTTGCTCTCTCTCCCTCGCGGCATATTAATCAAAATCAATTGACGCGATAGTAAAAGGTCGGAAGACCGCAGTTTCACGTGGAGCATTTGGAGATTTTTAGAGATTAGAGACTCTAGGCTTACACTCAATGAACAACATCTCAACACTAAATTATAAAGGCCTGTCTCATATAGACGCCTGTCTCAAATACAAGCCGGTGCAGTTCGACGATTTGGGAAAATAAAAGCCCGGGCTACTATTTGAAGTTTTACGGTATGCGTATAAACAACACCTGAGCGTGATGAAATTCACTGAGCTTCAGGAGCATCTCTGCTCAACACCTGAGTGTGATGAAAATCACTGAACTTGGGCAGGCGCAAAGCGACAAAGAATCGCATAGCCGCTTTTTTAGAAGGCTCACTGTGGAACGCATTTCTGCGGGGCCCCGGGGCCAGCTGAGAGCCAGTGTCTGTCCAAGGGTTGTCCGCTCGGACAGAAATAACACAACTGGCAGAGGAACGAATCCGGGGAGGCAAACAGATGTAACTGTGCGGCCCCGAAGAGGTCCCTGCCCAGCTGGACCGCCTGGGGATGGAGTCTCCACTCTCCCTGGCCACAGGCTGCAGTGAGGCTCGTCAGCAGAGCCGGGATTGATCAGGCCGGGGAAAAAAAGTGGAATGAAGCAATCCTCAGAGGCTTCTGACTCCAAGGAGGAGGTGACGGGCGAGTTGTGACATGCGAGGGAAGCTTAGCGCAACGGTCGCGATGCTGTCTTTCAGACCAGTACCTGCTCGCTGAGCAGCAGTGGCTCAAAGCGAGGTGAACTGCAACAACTCGAGGTAATGAATACAGTCGGAGGTCGCCCAGGCCTCCGTTAAAGCATGCCCTTTGTAGATGGCCCCTCAGTCGGTGTTAGTGGACCTCGTTGTAGGAGCAGTTGGCCTGTAGAAACGAATGGTCTGATCACGGGCTGAGGGTTTGGCGGCAGGTCGGGGTGATCTGTTGTCACACAAGGCGTGCCGCTCTGCCACGGTCACCTCGGGACTCGGCTATAGGCGGCGGCTATATCGCGTCCTTCGCCAGTAGGACAGTGACATGCGCGCACAAGACAGGAGCACTGCTCAACACTAGGTGTGAAAATAGCTTTTTCTGTTTCTACGAAGACCACAGACGTACCCGAGGTGGGGCAGCGAGGTGGAGGACAGTGATGTGAGTGTCTTACACTTACCTGTCTCCACTGGGCGGCAGGGGATGCGTGAGAAGGCGGGTGACCGGGTCCTCGAACCGCACCAAGATGCCGGCTGGCGAACAAGAGGGGGCTGAGGGGTGTAAGGCTATGCAGGGTCACACACCGCCAGACTGGCCCTCTTGGCACCCAGGAATAGAGAAGTTTGCTCTTTTTCTGAAAATGTGGGTACCTCTGCCCCCGTTTTTACAGGAACCAGCGGCGGAACAGACACACACATAACAAAAAAGCTCCAACCGGCCCTCCACCTGCTGGAGGGAGTGGATCGGTGGCCACTTCAAGAGCAACTTCGTTTCCGCTGTCGCTTACCACCTGGCTTGGCAGGACCTTGAACGGGCTGGGCGGCCCTTCTGCGGTCGGCTCCACGTCGAGACCTGGGTGCTGCGATGGTCCGGCGGGAGCTGCTGCAGGCGGATGCCCTCGACGACGGGCAGGCGGAGGATCTGCCCCCAGCGGACGGGTGAAGGCAGCAGCGGTCTGCCGGGGCAGGATGTGCCGGATGGCCTCCTTCCTGTCTCTGGGCTGCAGAGAACTGTTGGGCGAAATTATCCACAGCGTCGCCGAATAACAAGCTTTGTTAGCCTTGTCCGTGAGAACGGACGAGAACCTACAGGCCTTAGAGGGGTGACGAGGATCACCTCTTCATGAGGCAGTGGCTGCCGGACCCAGTTGCATCGCGACAGACCGCTCCACTGGAGGGATTGCCTCGTAACCCTTCACCGCTCCCCCATCAAGGGTAGTGAGGGGGGAGGAGCTACTTAGGCAGTTTCTGGCAGAGAAAGGTGCCGTCCATGCCCTCGTAAGCTCCTCATGCACTTCAGGAAAGAAAGGCACCAGGGAGAACCAGCCCAGAGAAACCAATCATCCAACCGAGACGGCTCGGGACGTGCGTGCGTCCACTTCCGTTTTTATACCAGCGCTGCGGGGCGGAGCGTGTAATCACGCACACCAATGTTGAATTGGCTTGATTAAATAGTAGTACGAAGAAGACAGGCTCCCTAAGCGTGATCCCCATTCAGTCGGCGTCGACTACGTCTGACGTTCTCGACTGAAAGGGAACCCATTATTCTGAGCTTGATAAGAAGATAAATAGACAAAAAACGTATTTGTTGCTTGAGATAATCAGACATAGCTTAACAGCTCAACTGAAAAGTCTAACAATAAAGTTGTTATTTTAACCTTTGCATACTGCAAAAATCAGTGGCGCAAAAAGTGGGTATGCGCTATATGCGGCGCATAGGGGCGCAGCACCATGGGGGGCGCCAAAGCGATGGTAAATTTTTTTTAATTTAAATTTAATTTAAAAAAAATAAATATATATATATATATATATAATATATATATATATATATATTGTATTTTCTATATGTAGCTGCTGTTGTGCGTTTCTAAATCATTTCTGCATTTCTTCAATGTTATATAAAATTTTAGAGGACTAACAGGCTAGAGTAGGCGCCCTCATGGAGAAGGGGGGCGGGGTAATAATATCGCGAGCGGGCGGGGGCGCCGTGAGCGCTGAGCGAGTAGGTACGAGTAGCCTAGTGACTTGTCGTCGAAAAAGATGGATAAAACAAAATGCTGGGGGGGCTAAAAATAGAAAAAGAAGGAGGGAAAATGAGATGGCATGTCAATTGATGTGACAGCAGCTAAATAAGTGCATGCTGAAAGCCAACAGGTAGGATTTAAAGTGTGACATCCAGGCATGTAAGCTATCTATATCTCTGTGGCCATCGGGGCTACCGGGAGATTCCCGGTGGGCCGACGTGCTTTTTCGTACTCTCATACTTTTTTTTTCTTCTTTTTTGTCTTAACGGCCCATAAAACTCGAACATCGGCGGCCCATTCGTTTTTTTGTGCTTAATTGGCGGCGCTGGGTTAGTGCCGGTGTAATGCATTGGGCAAAAAAAGTCAGCGTTAGTTTTTTTTCTGACACACCGGCCCATGAAACATGTCATCATGTGCTTATATCTGTCAAGTATAGAAATTAGTACAAAACTAAATATGAAAGTTTTCTTTATTTTTCAGTGCATTTGTTTTACAATATATGGCTATTACTATCATGGGATTAATATTATAACTATTATTATGTAGTAGTGTAATGTAGACGCTAACTAAAAGAGGTTTAAATTTTTCTTTGTTTAATTTGCACCCTGAATATGGGTTGGAGCTTTTAATTTTGAACTCTCAAAGTGCACCAGACTGCTGAATTTAACATTAAAGAACAGAAATTTTTTTCGCAAAAATTGTTGCTGCATACCCCTCTGACACAGGGTAGTTGCGCCCCTGGCAAAAATTACACTGCACTAATGTCCTAATTACAATATTAGACTGCTCTTCACTGCTCTTGTCCAAAAAAAAAAAGACAAAACATAAAATCTGGGCAGCTGGCAAATGCTGTTGAAACATAATTAAGTTTGACCGAACAAATTAACAAAACCTTTAGCAAACACTTATCTGCTTGAGAAGCCACGTATTCATTTGTCGATCACTAATGTCGTACAGTTTAATTCATAGAGAAAGTGACTTTGAAAGCTAAATAAGATGATAATTAGTACATTTAATGGCTTGAATCTAATTTAGTGAAATGGGTCACTGAAACAAGCATGTATACGAGTCCCAGTGAATCGATCTTCCAACGACCTTTAAAAAAAAAAAAAAATCAGAAACATAGAGTGATTCTGATTATGTGGTAGTTGGAAAATAGAAAAAAAAGCTCTATAGGCTCTATGCACGGCGATGCATGACGTATTTCCGGTGAAGGTCTAAGGATGCTGGATTACTTCCGCCGATCGTAGAGTGCTATGCTATACCGAGAATTTATATTGGCTTCTATACTCTTTGGCTATACTTAAGGAACGTTAGTCACAAAAACAGACAAAACAGCCACCCCTCATTTTGTTTATGCTTATTTGCTTTATTATATTAAATAAACATAACTATATATATATATATATATATAATGACATCTAAACGTATGAAAGTTTCGTTTCAAAGATGGGAGGACAGCAAATTTTGAAGACTCTGCCATAATCCCGTTTTCCTCCGCTTTAAATCTCCCCAACCGGAAACTGAAGAGCAGCCTTGCGTCAAAGGCGGAAGTTATGCGTGCATATAGCCTATTGTGTTGACAACAGGTCTGGGAACAAATGACTTTCTAAACGCTTAGATTGTGTCCGGATTTTCCCCTGTGCATGTGTTTTGTTGACTGCTGTTCTGCAGGCGATAAAACAGCAGGAATCGCGATTTCCACTTTGTTCACTGTGAAATGTGTACTTCACCGAGGAACCTGCAAAGAGAGTAAGGGCTCTGAGTTTTGACCAGGATGAGGGCAGCCAACGCATTGTAACAAACCAGAGCACTCATTCAAACAGATGGTTAAAAAAATAATAAACAGAGAAACAATAGACACCCTGCTGTTTTGTGTTCTGCAAATTTAGTGTCACTGTATCACAGTTTCATATTGATGTTGAATGTTCAAGGAATAATTTGTTTAATAACTTAATATCTTAACTATTTATTTAAAGAATTAAATTAATAAATTTTTATACAGAGTCACTGATCAGCAGAATTTCACTCAGCAAACATGCAGTTGACGCTTCATGCGTAACATGCTTTTTGTATCTTCACATGAATGAAGATACAGGAATCTGAATGTTGAGGTAAATACACACTAAATGGGTAAACATGCATGGGAAGAATGCAATTACAGGTATGTTAGACATATAGGACAATACAATTCATATGACACTTTCATAAACATTTAAGATGATGGACTGGCTGTGAAAGCTTAAGAGAAAATAAAATCTTTTAAGGAACAATACATTGTTGGCCTTGTTAAAATAATAGGGAAAAATCTGCTAAAGCTGAGCTGGATATACGGATTATTCCCCCTGGTTGTGACTGCAATTAAAATTGGTTGTGAACTTTCTGTGTCTGAGCTTTCTGGGAAAATTGTTCCTCCACAGAATCCTATTTGATGCAGTATTGTTAGTGTGATCTATACTTTGCTGTCACCTTAATGTGACATCGAACCTATTTTAGATGATGTCACAGACAGTGCAAGTTACACTTGCTACAATCAACAGGCAGGAGATTTGGAGCTGTCTGTTACTAAACCTCCTTTAATTGGACCCTCACTGAGGAGCTGATAGTCATGTATATGAATCTCATAGTTTTCATACAGTTCTTTAAATTAGTGGCTCACTTGTCATGTCTTTGGCCTGTTTCACGCATCATGCATCTGTATGTCATTGCAAAAAAGCAACAGCAGGTACGTTTTCACAATAACAGCATTTCCGCATGGTTTCATTGAGTATTTCCTTGGATAGCAGACAAATGTATATAAATATATATATATATTTACACAAGGAGGAGGCCAACATTTACAAACCAATGGTAGCATAATGCTTTTTTGGAACCACTTAAGTAGGACTAAGGTACATCTTTATTGCCCAGTTTCACAGACAAGGGTTAAGTCTAGTTCCAGAAATGAGCTGTTTTAACTGAAATATGTCAGTGCCATTGTTTTGTCACAAGATGCACACCAGTAATGTTTTTATTTTTCTAAGGCACTTTAATAAATGTTACTTAAATGTCGTAATTTAACTATTGCCTACTCCTGGCTTAATGTGTAATTTCTGGGATGGGACTAATTTAGTTCTATTTTTTTAATTGTAACTTGCTCTTAGTAGTAGCCTACTTAGTAAGAAAGACATTTCCCATGCCCCGGAAATTTACATTTCTATTAATCAATTAATAACCAATATTGAGTGTTCACAGGATGAACCGAGTAATTGGTTGTAATGTTAATGTAGCTACAACAAGTTGACCCGATTAACTGATCCAAATATTCATAATCAATTATAACAAGTTATGAATGATTATTAATATTTCATAGAGCTAATTTGCTACACGTTAATGTCATTTTTATTGAAACTTGTATGTCATGTATTTAAATTTATTTGTAATGATGAAGGTGCAGTTTAGAACGTTTAATTTGACATCATTATAAATTGCCCTTTGTAAATGTCCTCAAGTGTGTTAAAGGGGTCATATAATGGTACATGCACTTTTTCAAGTTGATTGTACTGAAATGTGTGTTGGCAGTGCCTGTACACAACCATCATATAATGATAAAAATCCATCCAGTGTTTTTGTTTTAATCCCCTTATATGTTTTTCCCATTGTCAAATCAAGCCGTTCGACCGTGTGACGTCACACGGTCGGACGCCCCTCCCACGATTGTTGATTGACAGCAGCGTTTCAACACATCCCCGCCCTGAGCGAGCTGTCATCATAGTCGTCTGGCGTCTAAGCGATTGTGGTGTTCTGTTCTTGGGTGTAATAACGAACACAGTCATTTTGATGTTCCTACATCCGAACCGCTGAAGACACAGTGGCTGAGTTTTGTTTTCGAAGGGAAAATTCCCCACGAGCAACGTCAATGCTTTCATGTTTGGGCGATTTGCGAATCTTTTCTCACCAGACTGCTTTAGAAACGAGGATAAGCATAAAGCTGGTTTTGCTGAAAAAAGAATCGGTACCAACTATTCATGTCCCTGCTGAACCTCCAGAAGAAGTGAGTGTAAATTTTTTTTAACCTTTATATTAATCTTTGCAAATCGCTTGCACGCTTCACGATGAATGCGGCTAAGGTTTACACAGGGTACATTACGGCATGTTTTCCATGTACGACGTTCTCAATATAATTCATAATCCCACGTTTATAATGAACAACGCGTTATGGTTATTTTGTTATTACAAATTGAGTACGTATACATCAGTAAACACATAGCGTTCGTACATCTCACTAAGTTACTCTAACGTTACCCTGCCAGTACATACAAAGATAGATCAAAGTGACATTATGTTAACCAACCATTCAGAAACGTCCTGTTTGAGCCATAATTGTCGAACTTCTTTGCGGCCGTCATCTTGTTCCGGGTCCGACTCCGGGTTCAAACTGATACAGTTGCACAGATGTGTCCTCAGAGACTCCCACTGCCATTCTTTCTTCAAAATATACCCTCAACTGTTGCCAAGGTCCATTGTGTCAAAACGCCCACAGAACAGAGGGGCGGAGTGAGCGAAGCTCATTATCATTTAAAGGCATATGCACTGCTGAAACGGCGTGCTGAAAACAGAGCTGTTTTTGACCAGGCAAAATGAGTGTTTTCTTACAATACTAATGCGAATTTTTAATTAAAATATATTACATACGTTTCATTTAGACCCTAAAGAATTAAATTAACTTGAATGAAAATGGCATTATATGACCCCTTTAAGAAACATAGCCATACATGTAAGTAGAGTTTTTTAAATATATACTTTTAAGATTTGAAGTACACTACAAGTACACATCAATATTATTAAGAGCACTTCTTTTTCACATGTGTAGGCACCTTCACACATCACATGAAATGTATTTATTTCAGCAAATTACATCATTCACACAGTGACAGGCACATAACCATGTTCTATCTGCCTGAATTAAAGTGATTTGAAGGGATAGTTTTTAAAACAATTTTTTTTTATCATTTACTCACCTTCATGTTGTTCCAAACTCAAGTGACTTACTTTCTTCTGGGGAACACCAAAGAAGATATGTTGAAGAATGTTTTATCTGTTTTTGTCTATACAATGCAAGTCAACGGGGTCCAAAAAGGACACAATGGTGGTATGAAATGAGTCCATACAACTTCAGTGATTTAATGCAAGACTTCTGAAGTGATACGATCACTTTAAACAAAACAAAATTCAAGTGCTTATATATTCTCAAATGATTTTGAAACATTAATCAGTCTACAAAGCCCAAGTCAAATATCATAAAATTTTTTTGGGCACTATGCGTACTTGTAAATTGTGAGCCAAACTTAAAATGGGTGCCGAAAGATTTGAACCGCTTATGTGCTGCCGACTCGTGATGTGTGAAACATTGGAATTTTTTTTCAAGTCTTTGTTTCTGAACTTTTTTCATGCAATAAAGAAGAGCTGTAAATTCAAACAGTGTTTTGTCTCTGAATTGCTCCAGAGAAATCTGAGAGCCTGTTGACCTGTTGGATTTGGAAGCATATGCAGCACTTTAATTGGGAGTCTCGCGCATTTAGACTGGACAATGAGCATGAATCATTGTGTGGATCTCGTCCAACTCTCAGACTAGACAGCTTTGCTTTCTCTGCCCACTCTCTCCCTTTAAACACAACTCATCACAACAGATAAAAGAGAAAAGCGAATCCTATCCATTAAATTCTATCACAGCGACCACACACCTCATCTCTGTTAAACAGGCAGTTAAGATGCCCTTGTTTTCCTGTCTCTCTTGTGAATACAGGTTTATACTTATCTAGATCTGCAACCTGATGCACAGAGACCCAATGCTCCCAAATGTCATCAGGGTTTTTATCCGCTATATTGTGCAATATGTCCAGCAAAATTGTTGTACACTAGTGTTCTGTTCGGGTTGGACGGCGGCCATGTGATTGAACAGCATGGTTTGGGCTCCTGCCCCCCTCTGTGACTCTGGTTATAGTACTGTAGTACTATATACTGTGGTTATAGTAATGGGCGTAACATTTCCAGAACACACTCAAAGCGACTGACCAATCAAAACTCAATGGTCCAGTCGACCAATCAGGGTACACTGCGCTTTTCAGAAGGAGGGGCTTCATAGAGACAGGAACTAAACAGGGGTGTGTTTCCCAAAAGCAACTATGGTCGCAAGTTCCGTCATTAACAACAAACCATGGTTAGCTAATGATGCTTTTTGGGAAATGACAGACTGGGAAGAGAGGTGCTGCATCAATGTTTTTTTTTTTTACATTCAAGCATAAAAACCTAACAAAATCAAAACGTTCTAAAAGGGCATAATATGACCTCTTTAAAAAGTAAAAAGTTATCATAAGATATAATACGATTTTTGCCACCTTATACAGATTACGAGTTGTCAGGAGAGCATATTTGCTCAAGAGTCTTAATACAACATTAAAATATATGGGGAATGTTGAGGGAGTGAATGTTTCAGTGCACTGGAATAATTTTGATTAATTGGACAGCCTTAGAAATGTTGCAGCACAGGTATCTAGTTAGGAATAGTTCAACCAAAACTGAAAATTTACTCACCCTCATATCACTCCAAACCTGTATGACTTTCTTCTGTGGAACATAAAATAAGATATTTTAAAGAGTGTTTGTAACCAAACATTTTTGGTGACCATTGACTTTCATTGTAAGGACAAATATACTGAGACATTTCTCAAAATATCTTCTTTTATGTTCCACAGAGGAAAGTCATACCGGTTTGGAACCAAGTGAAGTGAGTAAACGATGACAGATTTTTTTAGTTTGGGGCAAACCTTTTACTTTAACATTTGCTAACATCATCTAGCTAGCCTGTAGAAACCGTTCTTGAGATTTCTGCAAGTCCCATCTCCGTGGTAAAAAGTCCCATATCCACTGTAATTAGTGGATATCACTTTTAGATTGTGGATATATGTGTGAAAATCTTTTTAAAAAATCTTTAGCATTAAAATGTTTAGACCTTTAACGAGTTTCCATGGCTAATTTATCCATTCACTGAACGTATCAGTTTAGTGCATCTTACACAGAACACAGCTTGCTTATTAGTGTGAATTTATAGCGTTATATACTGTATTGCTATAAAATCACTAGAAAAAAAACACACTACTACTTCTACTAACAAGTAATCAATTAATTAATTCTATTCGAATTACAAAAATGTCTTATAGTTACTTAGATTAATCTCTGATGGCCACATTATTGTTTAAGTAATTGGCTTGCACAGCTTGCACTGCGGCATGATTATTATTATTATTTTTTTGCTGTTTTAAAGTTTTGTCACCTTTAGTTAACTGTTTTGCAATGTTATTATGTGTCAGAAAATATTGCCATTTTTATTGCAAGGTATGGTAAGATTGAAACGTCAATCATTAACCTCATGGTTTTCCATGTAACGGTGCAACGAATTTTTTTTTTTTTTTGTAACACTTTAATTGCCACACTGGGAGAAAATGCATAAATAACAATCCTGTAAAAAAAAAAAAAAAAGTCAAGCAACCTGCTGTACAATATGAAGTACATGAATTACCCGTAGCAGATCTATACAGGTGGAGCTGGGGAAGGTGGAGTGTTTCTGAAAGCACGCTGCACTGCTACAGAAAATGCTGACCCAGTATTAGAAGGATGAGCAGCGAGCTCATTGGCTACTGATTCAGCAGGAACCAATCAGCTGTGCCCTATAGAGAACGATGTGATTGCAAGCAGATTGAGATAAGGACCTATCAGCCTGCTGCGCCATTTAGAGTTTCATGACAGAACTTTGTATTATGCACCAACAAAATCCTTTTTAAGGGTTAGATCAGGTACAAATTACACCTTAAAGTCAGCATGAATTGGAAATTAGATAGTCTTTTCTTTCATATTGTGACGTATATACAAGTGAAAAGCATGGAAGCTTGTTTCTGCCACATTTAAAACAAATTTAAAGATAAATCCGACTTTTTATTTCACATTTCTGACTTTTTTTCTCACAATTGCGAGTTATAAAGCATGATATAGTCACAATTGTCAGATAAAGTCAGAATTATGTGATGTAACCATATAGTATCTCGCAATTGCAAATTTCAGAATTGTGAGATGTAAACTCACAATTATCTTTTTTATTCTGAGGCGGAAACAAGCTTCCATAGAAAAGTAGTTGGGTCGTTGTGGTTTGCTTATTTCCTGTGTGTAAAGATAAATAATTTAAAGCTGCAGTAGGGAGTTTTGAGAAAACGTTGACTTAGCCTGAAAATTTGAACAAGCTCAACTTACAGGTCCCACCCCCTTGCTCTCTGCTGCGCTACAGCCCTCCCTCCACAGCAGAGCCTGCCGTGAACGCGCAGACTAGTAAGTAGGGCCACCGATGCCAGCGGATAAACAGTTATGGCACATTCACTAGTTGGGACGAAACATTAACAATATGCTTTACATTGACTAAGGCCTGCCCATACTTTGACAACAAACTTGGTCCTCAAATCATTACGTATTTTGCAATGCATGTAATGTAACTTTATAACGTTGCACCCTTTCTATAAGTTATAAATAGCTAGTAAGATAATATAACGGTAACTAACGTAACAGTATGTAAGTAATTATTCTAGCGATATGTAGGCCTAATGCTAGATCAGGTTTGCTAGTACATTATTTCAGCAACATGACAAGCCAGTGAATTAGCAGGTTTCAATTGTTGCTTTGCACATTGCGTGACATTTTATCTACATGTTATGCGGCTAGAGTTTTGACACCGAGTCAATGGGCTCTGTCTAATTCTTTCTTTGTCCCTTGTTTATCGTCATCGGTCTTTTTCCTTTTACCCGTCTTTGTTTTATGAGCAGGTGCCACTCGAGAAATTGGCAGTTTAGGTTGTTTCTCCGTCATAAGCACAGCTGCAGCTCGCCGGCAATCTTGAGTTTGAACGACGGTACGCGCTGTGCAATAGAGGGGTGTGATCAGCGCGTACACGAGCGTGATTGACACTGCTAAGACATTCCTCCTGGCTCTGATTGGTTGTTTCTGACCGGGAGCGGTGTATTTCTGCAAATGGCAAAAGGACCACTGGGAGGAGCCAGAGGAGCTTGATTTTTTTCACAGATTATCTGTCTCATATTCTACTGTCAGGACATAATGAGAGTTTTAACAAATATGTAAAAAATATTTTTTTACAAAAGTTACCTACAGCAGCTTTAACCCTTTCACTCGTACGATCACACCGGTGTGATCAGTCTTGGCTGGTCCCTGGAGCATACGATCACACCGGTGTGATCAGTCTTGGCTGGTCCCTGGAGCGTACGATCACACCGGTGTGATTAGAACGGTCCGTGCATCACGTGATCAACTGCTAAATTAAAACGTGCTTTCGTGCGTTGGCTGGCGCTGAGCCAGAGACAGACGCCCTCAGTGCTGTCATATATCACAACTATTGAGTGTTTTCAACCACATAATGTTTATTTTAGGTTTCAGACATTTTATACACATAAGTACTAGCAAAACAATGATTTTAAGTTTGTAAAATACACACTGATGTCTATGGAAGCGGCAATAATAATCCTTTCCATTACAATAAGACGACACGTTTTATTTATATCAGATACACATTGTGTAAGTAGCTTTACATGTGACCCTATTCTTCTCCCAGTTCACCGGCCACTTACTTTCATGTATTTCGTGAGAAGTGGAGGAATTGACGTGTTGTAAATCCAACAGATCCGATTCTCTGAACTGTAAAACAAACTAAAATGGCGCCGCCCATTGTGCATACAGCTCAACTAACGCGATCGTTATGAAGATGTTTAAACAACAAAACCCATCCACTTGCACATATTTGACAATCGGAATATCAGAGTTTCATGCTATTGCTAATACATTTGTGAATATTTTTAATAAAAAAGGACAAATTACATAAAAGCAGATCATCATTCATTCAGCGCTGTGTTGTGGTTGCGCTGTGTCACGTGACAAGCAATGACGCGTCACCATGGAAACATTAAAGTGACAAGTTCTAAATAACGGTCGCCTTGAAAAACTCACGCTGGAATATTTTAAACTTACGTGTGAAAGGGTTAACATATGCACTGAAATATTCCATAAAAAATAAATAAGGATTGTCCATTTTGATTTCATGGTGACTTTATGTTAAAGTCCCCATGAATTCAAAATTGACCATACTTACTTTGTTTGCCTAAATTGATCGTTTTGTGGTAAACAATTCATCCATGCAAGTCAATCCACACAAAAAAAAATTTGGGCTTCGTAATCTTTAATCAAAATCTGAAATTTCCCCTCCCCTCTGCATTGGAGGACCTTCCCTGATGACGTAGGTTTGATGGTTTGGGTGTCTGCTTAACATCCGTAACCACGCCCCTCCAACTGACAGTAGACAGGCTGAATGAAAACACCTACTTTTCTAGATCCAATCAGGTGCTAGTTGGAAAAAAAAGCCACGCCCACTATTTTGCCTCATTTAGTATTCCGTTTCTCTCGGAAATACGTCACAACACTGGAGAAAGTCGTTTGCAACTTCCGGTTCACGGGGACTTTAAGAATTACCTGTTACCATTGTTGACAGCGAAGTTCCCAGTGAAATGTGACACTAAACACCATAAAATTGACACAGCTATTTACACTATTATCACACAGTGTAACTTTATTTGTACACTTAGTCTGCACTGATTTACAGGAAAAATTCTAAATATATTATTTTATTGTGAGAAATCACTCATAATATCTCATTCAAGTTAACAGGCATGAGAAATGTACTTATAGCCACCATGAAACTGCTCTTTTATTGGGTTTCAAAGCCTCTGTGATAAAATAAACAGTGTGTTTAATCCTGCTGTGTGGTCTCTGTAATCTTGCAGAGCTGCTGGTCAGCCGTCCCGTAGGAACAGGAGAAACTTGTCACGGAGGAGCGGGGAAGGAGTGACAGCTCCCGGTGGAGCCGCAAACACTCAGCCACGGCCATTCAGCAGCTATCTGACACGGACAGTCTGTCAGAGACGTCCTTCTGCAAAAGTGCCCAGATCACCAGACTACAACTGGACCTGCCTCTCTGTCTGGAAACATAGTGTTTGAAAGTTCCCCCTCCTCAGAGAGCTCGGCGGCCGTGCTTAAAGTGATCTTGGAAGATGTACTGTGACATTATCACTCACCAAAAACGTGCACAAGGAGAAGGAGAAGTTGGGTTTGACAGCTAAAAGTGCGGGCATGCTGAAGACTTCCATAAATTATTTTCATCTTGCTATTTTATTTGATGAATGCTAAAAGGCAGTTGAGTGAAGACCAATTACACTCCACAGAATCTTTGGAGGCATGAAAGTTAATTGAAGCGAAATCATTTTGGAAAGTTAATGGACAGACAGACTTTTTTGATTAGTGTATGAAAGTGCTGATTATGAAAGAATAGGAAACTTGGACCCTCATTATAACTCCTAAAAAGACAGATCTGCAAGAGAAACTGACCTTTGTTTATTTTTTTTTTATTTTTTTATGTTGTTGCATTGATCGTTCTGTTGTTGGTGAAGGACATGTTGTCAAGGCTGAACGGATAGCTCTTAGTATGGGAGGCCAGCTTTAGCTTCAGGCTCCTGACAATCAAATATCGATCGATAGGATTTGTCAGTAGTGTTTGTTCTCACAACCTAGTGAGCTCCTTAGACAGCATTTTTTGGGCATTGTAGGTACCAGTTCTTTGAAAAGTTCAATTCTAGGTTTTGAAACATCATATGCATCCAATTGAAGGTATTTTGGTTGTGCATGTCAGAATTCAAGCTTTATTGCTGCCCTACAAAGCACAACACGTGCTGTGTCTGAGCATACTGAGAAGGTAATATTTTAATGTACTTTGTGTTAAAAAATATGAGTTTATATATTATGCTATAGTTTGATAAATATATATAAATATATATTAAATATATATTTAAAAAGATGTATAAATATAGTTTGAATGAAATTCGGATGTGCTACATCTGATATGTCACTGTCATGTGACCTACCAGCGTCAGTTGCGTCACTTTCCTGCCATTTACAAATCCTCTCCCGTGGCCCTTTTGGGATAGTAAAGTGTCAATCGAATGTGCACTCAAGAGTCTCGGCAGAAGTCATCCAGGTTTTTTAAAACTGTGCATTCGAACATACTACTCATACTACTGGCATACTTTTTCCCCCACATATAGTAGGGAAGAATTAGCAACAGTAATTACACCAAAACTGGAACTAAGAAATTGACTTTTTAGACCCAATTTTGATTGATTTGATTCAAATTTTTCATATTCGTTGTACGATTGAGCTAAACTAAAATTCTTTTCAACCAACCCAGTTTCATTAGAAAAATCTGCCAGTAGAAAATTCTGTAAAATGATATTCTGCATCATGATACATTGCTCTTGCATGTTTCAAAGTGAAATGAGCCCCACACATGACATGCGGACAAAAATATATATATCGTGGCCACGAATTACGAATTCATTCCCAAGGACTAAGAATTCGTTCTCTCATTTTAGTTCAATCATGGCCTCGAATTAAAGGGGTCATATAATGCCATTTTCATACAAGTTAATTTGATTCTTTAGGGTCTAAATCAGGGGTCTCAAACTCAACTTAACTATGGACCGCTTGAGGTAGAGTCGGGGTCAGGCTGGGCCGCATCAAGTATTCCACAAAAAATAGTATTCAAGTATTCCAAAAAAGGAGCACAACTGTTCCAATCTTCTCAATATTTATTATTAACGTTTCTTCTGAACTGTTCCTCTGAATTTGAACATACCTTTCTGTACATGATTGGTTCTTCATGAGCTGTCCTTCTGACAGTTGAAGTTCATTTTACAAACTTTCTTTGTCTATAACACATATTTGTGATATTTATATTTGCTTATGTCCTTTTTATTTTCTTTATACAACACATTAATGATATTGAATGTTTTTTTGGAAGGCACATTTCCTTTTATTATACTTAGAAAAACAATTATTGCTTTTGAAATACAAATATTTGCAGTCATGTCTGCCCGTCTTATTGAATTATTTCTACACATGTAGCTGCTATAGTGTCTCAAATTACTGACTGCACAAATCAAAGCAAACCTTCTAATCAACCTGTTGGACACATATTACAAGCTCAAAGTGATTATTCTCACATTGTTTTAGAGCAGGGTCTCTCTCCAACACGTCGCTCGCGAGCTGCCAGTAGCTCGTGGCCTGATTGGTGGTAGCTCGCCAAGGGGCCTGTTCACATTATCGCGCTCACATATTTTGCGCGCTCAAGTTCGTTATTTCAAATGTAGGCGCGCGGTAAGCACGCTCATAATTGAAGCGACACGCTCATTTTTTCCAGGCGCAGTATGTTTGTACTTCGCGGTTGTCTATGACAACTATTGACAACAAACCAGCAACAAACCCACCGTAAGCTGTCACGAGACTATCTATGGTAGCCCATAAGGGATAAAAAAAATATATATATTTAAACGCGGCACACGCAATGACGGGCCGCACTAACATTAAAATTTAATGTCAAGTAGGGGGCCACAAAATATCACGCGGCCCGCGGGCCGTGAGTTTGAGACCACTGGTCTAAATGAAAAGTTTGTAATATACTTTAATTAAAAATTCTCATTAGTATTGTAAGAAAACACTCATTTTACCTGGTCAAAACAGCTCTGTTTTCAGCACGCCGTTTCAGTGCATTTGCCTTTAAATGATAATGAGCTTCGCTCACTCCGCCCCTCTGTTCGGCGGGCGTTTCGACACAACGCACGTGGAGTGTTGCCTTGACAACAGTTGAGGGTATATTTTGGAATAAGAATGGCAGCGGGAGACTCTGAGGACACATCTTTGCAACCGTATCAGTTTGAACCGGAGTCGGACCCGGAACAAGATGAGGGCCGCAAAGAAGTTCGACAATTATGGCTCAAACAGGACGTTTCTGAATGGTTGGTTAACATAATGTCACTTTGATCTTTGTATGTGCTGGTAGGGTAACGTTAGAGTAACTTAGTGAGATGTACGAACGCTATGTTTACTGATTTATACGTACTCAGTTTGTAATAACACAGTAACCATAACGCGTTGTTCATTATAAACGTGGGATTATGAATTATATTGAGAACGTCGTACATAGAAAACATGCCGTAATGTACCCTGAGTGTAAACCTTAGCCACATTCATCGTGAAGCGTGCAAGTGATTTGCAAAGATTAATACAAAGGTTAATAAAATTTTACACTCACTTCTTCTGGAGGTGCAGCAGGAACACGAATAGTTGGTACCGATTCTTTTTTCAGGAGCAGCTTCTTAGCAAAATCAGCTTTATGCTTTTCCTCGTTTATAAAGCAGTCTGGTGAGAAAAGATTCGCGAATCGCGCAAACATGTAAGCATTGATGTTGCTCGTGGGGAATTTTCCTTTCGAAAACAAAACTCAGCCACTGCATCTTCAGCGGTTTGGATTTAGGAACATCAAAATGACTGCTGTGTTCGCTATTACACCCAAGAACAGAACACCACAATCGCTTAGACGCCATTCTGCTCCAGCGTATCAACAATGACGGACTATGATGACAGCTCACTCAGGTCTGTGTTGAAACGATGCTGTCAATCAACAATTGTGGGAGGGGCGTCCGACCGAGACAGGGAAAAACATATAAGGAGATTAAAACAAAAACACTGGATAGATTTTTATCATTGTATAATGGTTGTGTACAGGCACTGCCAACACACATTTCAGTACAATCAACTTGAAAAATTGCATGTACCATTATATGACCCCTTTAATAATTTATTGTCTCGTTTTAGATAAATCATGGCCTCAAATTAAGAAATGTTCCCCTCGTTTTAGTAAATCGTAGCCATGTTGAACTAATTTGTTCCCTAATTTTGATTTAACTAAAACAAGGGAACAAATTATTACAATGTGGCAACGATTTAGTAAATCGAGGGAATACATTATATTGTGCATGCGATTTATTTAAAACAAGGGAACGAATAAGTAAAATGTGCTGACGTATTAAGTTGAGGGAACAAATGTTCATTTGTGGACACGATATACCAACGCATTCTCATCCTTTGGCGTCATATAGGCCATATGATATTTCGTCGAAATCTTACGCACATGGCATCCTTTAGCGTCAATATAACACGCACTGTTATGGGTAGGCTTAGGTCTGGGGTAGGGTACGGTTATGACGCCTTGGGATCTGCGTCTCATATTGACGCTAAACGATGCCATGTGCGTCGGATTTAGACGAGCGTCACCTATATGACGCCTTGGGTTCTGCGTCTCATATTGATGCTAAAGGATGCCATGTGCGTAAGATTTCGACGAAATGTCCAAAGCGTCACATGTATGACGCCAAAGGATGAAAACGGGCTGGATATACATATTTTTTTGTCCGCATGTCGTGCAAGGCTCCGCACAAAACGGACAAATATGAACATTTTAATTAAATATATCAAATTACCAACAAAATTGGAGATAAATTGTATAATAAATGAATGAATGAATGAATGAATGAGGCATTTATATAGCGCTTTCATATGTACTACTGTACACCCAACGCGCTTTACAATCATATCAGGGGTTCTCTCCTCAACCAGCACCAGTGTGCAGCATCCACTTGGATGATGCGTTGGCAGTCACAGTACAACGGCGCCAGTGCGCTCACCACACACCAGCTATAGTTGGAGAGGAGAGAGAGTGATAGAGCCAATTCAGTGGATGGGGATTATTAGGAGGCCATGATTGGCAGGGGCCAATGGGTGGAATGTGGCCAGGACACCGTGGTTACACCCCTACTCTTTACGAGAAGTGCCATGGGATTTTTAATGACCACAGAGAGTCAGGGCCTCGGTTTAACGTCTCATCCGAAGGACGGTGCAGTATAGTGTCCCCGTCACTATACTGGGGCGTTAGGACCCACACAGACCACAGGGTGAGCACCCCCTGCTGGCCTCACTAACACCTCTTCCAGCAGCAACCTGGTTTTCTCAGGAGGTCTCCCATCCAGGTACTAACCAGGCTCAGCCCTGCTTAGCTTCAGTGGGCAACCAGTCTTGGGCTACAGGGTGATAAGGCTGCTGACAATACAATTTCTTACTCTTAGATGAGGCTAAAACCTATATTTCAGGCTAGTCCAGCCAAAGGCAAAGGCTATAAGTTGCATGATACCAACTGCTTCACAGCTGTTTCTTTGCCGCTGCAAACAATGTCATAAATACCATGTGGTCAATTTGCAGATTGGCTTTTTATTTAGAAGGCGGGACTTATTTTATTAGAGTTGCCATATTGGGCCTTCCAGTTTTTCCCATTTATTGTAATACAAATGACTTGTCTCAGCTCACAATCTTAGAGACCCCTTTTTTCGGTCATAACTCAATTTTGACTTCGCAGATATTGCATTTTACCCTGAATGAATGTTTTGGAAAATGACCGTTTTAGAACCCCAACACTTTTTAACATAAACTCAAACCTGAGAGGAGTCAAAGAGAAACAGACCCAGTTGGTTTCCTATTGAAACATAAAAGGTCTGAGACCTATAATGTGTGTGTATCGGGCAGCATGGCTAAGCCTGAACTCCAAGGAAAACGAAAAACAGCAATAGCCATTGTCTTGCTGCAAATGCCACTGGTAGAGCCCTGGGGGCACTTGTTGGCAATTACGCTTATCTAAATCACCATGAAACAAAATAAACAATAAATGGTACTTTAGAATCATTGCGCTTTATTCTTTGCGCTACCCTCTGTGCTGAATGGAGGTTTATATTTTATTCATATCGCTCTAATATTGCAAGGGGAGAGCAGCACTATTGTTTGCAATCACAGCTGAAATAGAGCAATTATTTGAAGAGGTTATCACCACTGCCCTAGACTTAAGCACATATAGTGAACAATCAACTTGTACAGTTGTATGCTCGGCAACAGCGAAAAGTCCAGGAATAAAATAGTTTTCTTTTCAAAGGCTTGTTTATGACCTGTCATCTCTGTTATGCACAGACGCTTAATTATTTTTTCCAGGACACGACTGCTGGTAAATTTGATGAGCTGGACTAAGTAAAACTAAAATATACTGTTTTAATGACATCGAAAGATGAAAAAGCATTGCTGTAAATTAAGATGCATACTTCATTCTTAATAAATAACAGGTAGATTTAATCACTTTTTAAACTGCTAACAGTCATATATTACTGCTAATGAGAGGAAGGCCAAATAGATGTTGTTATCTGCTCTAGTATTGTGCTTCTCAACTGGTTTGTCCATAGACCTCATTCACAGCAGCGGCGTCATCTTTGATTTTTAACGGGAATGAAAGCGAGGCTGTGAAGGATAGACGTACATCTCTTCAGTGGGCTGTAATGTTATTTAAAGTGTTTTTGTTCTGCTGACGAAACACCTAAAAATATATTTCTAAAGAAAAAAAGAAAATACATGTATTTATGTGAAAGTTTTCTTAATAGAAGGTTTTAAAAGTGTTTTACTTTAAGTTTATTTAATGTTTTATGAGAAGAACTTAAAGTCCGTGAAATACTGTATGCATTTTCATTACATCATAATGTTATTTTGTCACCTCTCTAGCAGTATTATTGAAATGCTGCAAAACTAGGAAGTTATAAAATGGTGGGTGGAGGGTGTGTGGGTGTTGATTTGTGGGTTGGAAAGAAGAATTGGAGTGCAACATGAGACATGACATGAGAAGTGAAGCAGAAAAAGATGGAGAAAGGGAAAGGCAACTCCATATGTGTTAGTAGGTGTCTCCACAAATTTGCATTTAAATAGTGTGATTTTGTTCTATATCTGTTCATAATGATGGCAAACACTTTAAAAGAACTGCGGGGTTCAGTGGGTACAAATCCTCTTTACTTATCTTTATCTTTACTGACAATAATAAGATACATTATGGAGAAAGTTGGAACCAAAGGGACTGTTCAATACGCTGTTGATATGACAGCATAGTGTTATTTTCCTATTATTCATACTGGGTAATTCCAGCGTTATGGATGTGACATTTGAACTCATAATGACAGGTGAAATGTCTCAGGAAAAAAAAACTTCTTACAATATTTAAATTGGAAATGCATATTCTCAGAGCACCCAATCTGGGGAATTGACAGGCAAAATATGTTTTTCTAAAATATATTTAAGGATCCCCAAAAAAGGAAAATATGCATGCGTTATGGATGTGACGGGAAATGACAGAGTTTTTGGTATACTGTTCGATTTCCTTTAAAGTCTGTGTACTTTTAAATCCAATGTATAAATATTGCTATCCACATAATGAAGGGGTCTTAGCTGAACATAAAAATATCAGTGTTTAAAATATATATATTTTTATGAAGTGTATTATGAGGAAAAACCAACGTTATGGATGTGACAAAACCCCTGTTATGGATGTGACGCGTCTGAAATACATAGAATCTGTTTGGAAAATCAACAATCAAACCATCATGGCACTTTTGTTGACGCATAATGGCTGTGTTTTCACATTAAGAAGACTGTCTGAAATGATTCTGTTCAGTTATGAGACGCGCTCAAGTTTACGTGTTGCAAGTGATCGCACCTCCATGCTATATTTGCTTATTTATTAAATTCAGGCAATTGGTTGATGAAACTTTGATTTAAAATTAAGATACAATTTATACTAAGAAATTCACTTTAAATAAAGTCTTTCTACAAAACAAAACTTGAAATGAAGTGGCCAAAATCATTTCTGTCTTGAAACAGATCACAATAGTCATATGCATGATTTAATATGAAGCGTCCGTAACGGTCACGTCCGTAACGCATTATTATGGTTGTTCAGAGCAAAGTAGTGAGATGAATTGTCTATCCTAATAAGCATAAACATAATTTAGCTTTGTAAATAAAGTTTCAAGTTATTTGCATTTATAATTGTCATATTAAATAAACTAAACCTTTAAAACGTTATGGACGTGACAGTGCACTGAAGCGTCAAGACCTCTTTATTATAGCCCTTATAAATTCAACAGGCAGTGCTGTTATGACCAAATTAGTATATTTTTTTTCTCAGGCATGCCTCCATCTTTCTGCAAAATGCTTACTGTTAAAATAAAGTTTAAAAAGGGGGGTCTTTGATACCTTTTTTTGAAAGCTTAAAAAATGGCTGGTTGAAAATGTAATTTAAGCATTGTTGCTCACCTCATATCTGGTGGATAAACAAGGCAATTTTCTTAAAATTTTTGTTAAAGCACATTAATACAGTATATTACAGACCTAAATGGACAACTTAAAAAGGGTTTTGTTCTTTTGTTTAAAACTTTATTTTTTCATGGTAAAGATGACCTTTGCATGGAATTGCCCTACTATTATAATATTTAGAATTAGCTTTTGTGTCTATATTTCACGTTTCATTTTAAATTTGGTTTCCCACTATATATTAAGCGGCCCTAATACCTGTGAACTTACATGGTTACTAGATATGTACTTAGTATGTAACTACAGTGTAAATACACATTGGTACATAGTATTTACAACTGTAATATTTGTGTAACTACACATATAACAACCCACGGAAAGGTATGTGTAAGTACAAATGTGTAACAGGACATTGGTAACAACACTTTTTCCACTACAGTAAGTACACATGTGTAACAGGCATTATGTAACTACATTTTGTAACAACAATATGTATTCACACAAGTTGTTCCACTTCCACACGCAGTCTTCCATACTGTAGTTACCAGTTAAGAACACACTGAAACCATGATGATTCCTATGTGTATACCATGTATTTACTAGAACAATTATGACATTAGACTGTGATTCATTTTAGCTTTATTGCTGACAACCATATATATATATATATATATATATATATATATATATATATATATATATATATACACTCACCTAAAGGATTATTAGGAACACCTGTTCAATATCTCATTAATGCAATTATCTAATCAACCAATCACATGGCAGTTGCTTCAATGCATTTAGGGGTGTGGTCCTGGTCAAGACAATCTCCTGAACTCCAAACTGAATGTCAGAATGGGAAAGAAAGGTGATTTAAGCCATTTTGAGCATGGCATGGTTGTTGGTGCCAGACGGGCCGGTCTCAGTATTTCACAATCTGCTCAGTTACTGGGATTTTCACGCACAACCATTTCTAGGGTTTACAAAGAATGGTGTGAAAAGGGAAAAACATCCAGTATGCGGCAGTCCTGTGGGCGAAAATGCCTCGTTGATGCTAGAGGTCAGAGGAGAATGGGCCGACTGATTCAAGCTGATAGAAGAGCAACTTTGACTGAAATAACCACTCGTTACAACCGAGGTATGCAGCAAAACATTTGTGAAGCCACAACACGCACAACCTTGAGGCGGATGGGCTACAACAGCAGAAGACCCCACCGGGTACCAATCATCTCCACTACAAATAGGAAAAAGAGGCTACAATTTGCAAGAGCTCACCAAAATTGGACAGTTGAAGACTGGAAAAATGTTGCCTGGTCTGATGAGTCTCGATTTCTGTTGAGACCTTCAGATGGTAGAGTCAGAATTTGGCGTAAACAGAATGAGAACATGGATCCATCATGCCTTGTTACCACTGTGCAGGCTGGTGGTGGTGGTGTAATGGTGTGGGGGATGTTTTCTTGGCACACTTTAGGCCCCACAATTGGGCATCGTTTAAATGCCACGGCCTACCTGAGCATTGTTTCTGACCATGTCCATCCCTTTATAGCCACCCTTTATGACCACCTCTGATGGCTACTTCCAGCAGGATAATGCACCATGTCACAAAGCTCGAATCATTTCAAATTGGTTTCTTGAACATGACAATGAGTTCACTGTACTAAAATGGCACCCACAGTCACCAGATCTCAACCCAATAGAGCATCTTTGGGATGTGGTGGAACGGGAGCTTCGTGCCCTGGATGTGCATCCCACAAATCTCCATCAACTGCAAGATGCTATCCTATCAATATGGGCCAACATTTCTAAAGAATGCTTTCAGCACCTTGTTGAAACAATGCCACGTAGAATTAAGGCAGTTCTGAAGGCGAAAAGGGGTCAAACACAGTATTAGTATGGTGTTACTAATAATCCTTTAGGTGAGTGTATATATATATACACTCACCGGCCACTTTATTAGGTACACCTGTCCAACTGCTCGTTAACACTTAATTTCTAAGCAGCCAATCACATGGCGGCAACTCAGTGCATTTAGGCATGTAGACATGGTCAAGACAATCTCCTGCAGTTCAAACCGAGCATCAGTATGGGGAAGAAAGGTGATTTGAGTGACTTTGAACGTGGCATGATTGTTGGTGCCAGAAGGGCTGGTCTGAGTATTTCAGAAACTGCTAATCTACTGGGATTTTCACGCACAACCATCTCTAGGGTTTACAGAGAATGGTCCGAAAAAGAAAAAACATCCAGTGAGCGGCAGTTCTGTGGGCGGAAATGCCTTGTTGATGCCAGAGGTCAGAGGAGAATGGCCAGACTGGTTCGAGCTGATAGAAGGGCAACAGTGACTGAAATAACCACTCGTTACAACCGAGGTATGCAGCAAAGCATTTGTGAAGCCACAACACGCACAACCTTGAGGCGGATGGGCTACAACAGCAGAAGACTCCACCGGGTACCACTCATCTCCACTACAAATAGGAAAAAGAGGCTACAATGTGCAAGAGCTCCCCAAAATTGGACAGTTGAAGACTGGAAAAATGTTGCCTGGTCTGATGAGTCTCGATTTCTGTTGAGACATTCAGATGTTAGAGTCAGAATTTGGCGTAAACAGAATGAGAACATGGAACCATCATGCCTTGTTACCACTGTGCAGGCTGGTGGTGGTGGTGTAATGGTGTGGGGGATGTTTTCCTGGCACACTTTAGGCCCCTTAGTGCCAATTGGGCATCGTTTAAATGCCACGGCCTACCTGAGCATTGTTTCTGGCCATGTCCATCCCTTTATGGCCACCATGTACCCATCCTCTTATGGCTACTTCCACCATGTCACAAAGCTCTAATCATTTCAAATTGGTTTCTTGAACATGACAATGAGTTCACTGTACTAAAATGGCCTCCACAGTCACCAGATCTCAACCCAATAGAGCATCTTTGGGATGTGGTGGAACGGGAGATTCGCATCATGGATGTGCAGCCGACAAATCTGCGGCAACTGTGTGATGCCATCATGTCAATATGGACCAAACTCCCTGAGGAATGCTTCCAGCACCTTGTTGAATCTATGCCACGAAGAATTGAGGCAGTTCTGAAGGCAAAAGGGGGTCCAACCCGTTACTAGCATGGGGTACCTAATAAAGTGGCCGGTGAGTGTATATATATATATATATATATATATATATATATATATATATATATATATGGTTGTCAGCATATATTTCTGGTTGTATATTAGTGTATTTATATATTAAAATACGCTAACTATGAAAGGTATATTTAAATTTTTTGAAGTAAATTAATATTTTGATATTTAACGTATTTTAGACACATTAAATTGATTCAAATTGACAGTAAAACCTTTGCACTGTTTTTCTATTTCAAATAAATGCTGTTCTTTTGATCATTCTATTCGTCAAAGAATTCTTAAAAAAAGATCATGGTTTCCACAAAAATATTAAGCATCACAACTGTTTTCATCATGTATATGAAAAAAAAATGTTTTTTAATTTGCATTTAACTGAATATTACTTAGACTTTAGTCTTTCTTTTTAAATTTTTACTCAAAAGCAATACCTGTTTTAAACAACACATTCTCATCCCAAGGCGTCATCTAACTGACACTTTTGACCATGCGTCAACATGCCGACGCACATGGTACCCCTTAAGCGTCAATATGAGACGCTCATCCTCGGGCGTCATCTAACTGACGCTTTTGACCATGCGTCTAAATCCGACGCACATGGCACCCTTTAGCGTCAGTTAGATGACGCTTCCGTTATGGGTAGGTTTAGGTCTGGGGTAGGGTTAGGGTTAGACCACTAGGAGGCGCGTCTCATATTGACGCTTAAGGGGTACCATGTGCGTCGGCATGTTGACGCATGGTCAAAAGCGTCAGTTAGATGACGCCTTGGGATGAGAATGGGCTGGTTTTAAAAGGTCAGGTTTTTGGATGCTGAAGTTCGACAGAAGACAGAAAAGGGAAGTGTTACAAGAAGACTTAAAAACATGACGACTGCACATAGCTGCTATTGTTCTTAAAAAAGAACCATCCCGACTCAGACAAAATGTGCCAGGAACATCTGCGTGGCTTATTTTGAGGCACCCCATGGCCATACTTCAGCACTGTAATCAGTCATCTTGGCAAAACTACTGCAATTTTCCAGATTGTTCAGAGCGGGCATAATTATCTCTGCGAGTCACATGACTTGCGTTCAGCAACTCACTGTCCTTCCACTCCTCCAGAAATGCTCAAACCATTGTGATGGGTGCTGTACATATACAGGTACAGTATGTGACATGTTACAGTAAGAAAATAGTATGTATGTATCTTAAACTTGAAAATGGATTTTTTTAACTCTCAAACTATAAAACTGTGTTTGACAACAACCCTAAATGTCAATGCTCTCATGGGAAATGGACATTATCCTTGAAACTACAACTTTCATCATTTTTCTTCTGTTTCATTTATCTATTTATAAGAAAGCAGGCTGTTTCATTTCAGTTTAATTTGTTTATTTCAGAGCAACAAAGTTCTACAGTGATAAATAAAATGAACCATCTAAAATGTTCTCCCTGCAGGCAATCTGAATAATGTGCCCTTCAAAATGATTTGAAGTTTAGGGCAGAGCAGTCATGTCTTCGTACAGATCTATTTATTTCAGGGTGAAATAGTTCTGGTCAACAAGAGGCGAGGCCCATCAAGCACCTGCATATTAATGTAAAATGATGCAGAGAGGAAACAATGGCTTTGGAGGGAATACATACAGTATCTCACGAAAGTGAGTACACCCTCACATTTCAGCAAACATTTTAGTATATCGTCTCAAGGGACAATACTATAGAAATTAAACTTGGATATATTTTAGAGTAGTCAATGTGCTGCTTGTATAGCAGTATACTGTATATATACTGTCCTCTGAAAATAACTCAACATACAGTCAAAATAGCTGGCAACAAAAGTGAGTACACCCTAAGTAATAATAGCTGTACGTCGTTTAACCATGCAAAGCCACATGTCCTATTCATCATGTTCATGTTTTTGTCTGCTTGACAAGACTACACAAATTTGTGTATCTTGTATTAGAGCAGTTCAAATTTTTGCTTTGAGTACAATTCTCTCATACTGACCACTGGATGTTCAACATGGCACCTCATGCAAAGAACTCTCTAAGGATTTGAGAATTAGAACTGCTGCTCTCCACAAAGTTGACCTAGGCTATAAGAAGATTGGTAACACCCTGAGTTACAGTACAGGCCAGGGTCATACAGAGGTTTTCCAAGACGGGTTCCACTTGTAAACAGACGCAAGGGTCAATCAAAGAAGTTGAGTACTCGTGCTGTGCGTCAGGTCCAGAAGCTGGCTTCAAAAAACAGACGCATGAGTGCTGCCAGCATTGCTTTAGAGGTTGCAGAAGCAGAAGGTCAGCTTGTTAGTGCTCAGACCATAACCCGCACACTGCAACAAGTCAGTTTGCACGGCCGTCGTCCCAGAAAGAAAGCCTCTTCTGAAGCTGGCTCACAAGAAAGCCTGCAAATAGTTTGCTGAAAGCAACCTGTCCAAGAGCATGAATTACTGGAACCATGTCCTGTGGTCTGATGAGACTAAGATAAACTTGTGTGGCTCAGGTGGTGTCCAGCATGTGTGGCGATGCCCTGGTGAGAAAATTGTGTCTTGCCTAGAGTCAAGCATGGTGTTGGTAGCATCATGGTCTGGGGCTGCATGAGCGCTGCTGGCACTGGGGAGCTGCGCTTCATTGAGGGAAACATGGATTCCAACATGTACTGTGACATTCTGAAGCAGAACATGATGCCCTCCCTTCAGAAACTGGGCCGAACGGCATGATAATGACCCGAAACACACTGCCAAGATGACAACTGCCTTGGTGAGGAAGCTGAAGGTGAAGGTGATGGAGTGGCCAAGTATGTCTCCAGATCTGAACCCTATTGAGCACCTGTGGGGCGTCCTCAAGAGGAAGGTGGAGAAGTGCCATGTGTCTAACATCCAGCAGCTCCGTGATGTCATTATGCTGCATTCCATGCCTAGGAGGATTAAGGCAGTGCTAGATAACAATAGTGTTAACCCTGTCCAAAAGGCAGCGGCCGCCGGACACAGGTGCACTTGTGTCGCGACAGACCGCTCCACTGGAGGGATAGCCTCGCAACCCTTCACCGCTCCTCCGTCAAGGGTAGTGAGGGGGAAAAAGCTATTCAGGCAGTTTCTGGCAGAGAAAGGTGCCGTCCACAACCTGGTAACCTCCATGCACTTCGGGAAAGAAAGGCACTGGGGCGGCGAGCTGAGAACCAGCGCGGCCCGCCCCAAGATACCAATCCTCTTCAGCATAGCTGACAATTCTGAATAAAGCTCGGGCAACGTTACACTCCCAGAGGGAGATAACACAGCCGAGTCGTCATCTCCAGAGGCCAGCTCACCCTCCGATGCTGCTATCGACATCCTATCCTCTGGGGGAACCCCAATTGAAATGGCTGATTGGTCCATTACAGAGGGACCAGCACGTTCAACAGGAAATTCCACCAGCTGCGGTGTGATGGAGGAGTGAGGAGCCCACAGGGAATGGTTACCGGGCGAGACATCCATCACTATTCTCCGATCACCCATCAAACACGGCACACGGGGGTGGCAGCCCGTTCTCATCCCAAGGCGTCATACAGGTGACGCTTTTGACATTTCGTCTAAATCCGACGCACATGGCATCCTTTAGCGTCAATATGAGACGCAGATCCCAAGGCGTCATAACCGTAACCCTACCCCAGACCAAAACCTACCCATAACAGTGCGTGTTATATTGACACTAAAGGATGCCATGTGCGTAAGATTTCGATGAAATGTCATATGGCGTCACCTATATGACGCCAAAGGATGAGAATGTGTTGGGGGTGGGGCATGGTAATGGGGACTCCAGCTTCGTGGACGAACGCGAGTCTCGATCTCAACACCGCGACAGTCATATTCCCACAATGGGAACATGAACCGTCCACAAAAGCTGCTTCAGCGTGCTGTAAGCCCAAACACATGATGTAACAATTGTGACCGTTCAGAGAGGAACAGGGAACGACCGCATCCAGAAAGGTTGAATGACATCTTAAAATAGATTTTTCCTTTCAGGAAATAGGACCCATCACCAGTGCCGGAGCACACAGGGGAATGACCGCGGCAGCACTGAACAATGAAATGAAACAGTGACTCACTTTTCCGCCCTCTAAACAGCCGTCAACACACACAAACATTTAGAAATTTGTTGCTGTTAAAACAGCAGTTGAGAGCTCAAAGCTCGCGATCACTGCTGCACTCGCGCTGTAGAAACCACCAGCACTGGGAGAGTCTTCTCGTTGTAAACAACAGCACTCTTCAGAGACATCAAACGATCGGCTCCGAAGGGAAATGCAACTAGTGCGTGCATCCACTTCCGTATTTATACCCACGGCGAGGGGGCGGAGTGTGTGATGCAAATCACGCACGCTAATTCCATTGGCTCGTTTCAATAGTACTCGAAGATGACTGGCTCCCTGGCATGATCCCATTCACGATCACTAGCTTATTTTTGCTTATTTATCACATGAATGTGGATGCTTCAAATGTTTAATACATTGTAAATTAATTACTAATATGCCCTTTCTTTATGTTAAAGCTACAATATGTAATTTTTCGCCGCCAGAGGTTGCATTTTCAAAACAATAACAAAGGCGAAGCTTGATGACTATGAAGGAGAGTGGAACGATGGGAGATGTCGTTTTCACCATCCAGAGATGTATAGAATTCACGAATCATGTTCACGGATGAAGTAATAAATTAGTCTTTGTATTACCTGGATGTTTGATCACACTATTTTATGTCATCGTATAATGAATTAGCTGCAAGGAATGTGAAATGCAATGCTATATTAGCATTATGCTATATTATGTTACTGATATGTGACTGTTTGTCAAATGATTTGGTAGGTTAATGCTGTTACACGTTTAAAACAATCATTCTAAAAGTACATTTGAACGAACCCACAGTATTTGTAAGTAATGGCTTACTATTTTTTGTGCAACACATACTACTGTATTTAATTTCACTGCCAAAGACTTGATAAAAAGCATTATTGACGTACAAACAAAGTGCAATATAACTGTATGTGTTCTGTATGTAAACTCTCTCCCTCCTGAAAACGCCACGCCGATATTGATCCTTGTTTTATTTCTCTGTTTTTCCTAAAGCCTGCTTGCCTCAGTTGGTCTACGTTTACGGTTGTTTTTTTGGGGGGGATTTTCTGTACTCTCAATCAATAATCATGAACCACATGAACGACACAACAGCGGTGTGAGATACTATATCATAGATGTACAGATAGATATCCTTGGTGGCTTACTTATAGAGGCCCATAGAAACGCCTATAAGTGGAAACCGAGGATAGCACGGATACAATGACAAGGGATGAGCCATTATTTAAAACTGGAATTTCCTCTGGATTTACAAATCCTTGGGAACTTTTGGGATAATGTTATGGCTCGTTTCCACTGAGGCGTACGGTACGGTACGGTACAGTACAATACAAGACGAATTATATCTCATGTTTAACCACTACAGAGGCGTCAGAGTCAGCGGCAAACATCAGAACGACTAGCCGAGGAAAGGCCCAGGTGGGGTTCTTGAGCGCCGAACGCCCGGTGATTGCTTGGAATGGATCTCAGTCAAATTATCATAAATCTATACATAAACCACAGATTTGAGCTTTAAAAAACTACTTTCTCGTCTGAAAAACTCTTAAAACTACATTTCGTGACACAATAACAATAGTATTATCTTTCAACTGTATGCTTCTAATGCCCTTGTAGCACGCGCAAGTGACGATACTCTGTCAACCAATCACCGTTCTGCAGTGAGTCTAGCTCCACCTTTTAGTACCGTACCACTGTGCTAGGTACCCCAACGGAAGGGTACCCAAAAAGTGGTACGGTACGGTTCGGCTTTTTGGTACCATTCACAGCTTTTGACAGTGGAAACGCAAATAATTGCATACCGAATCGAACTGTACCGTACCGTACCACTCAGTGGAAACGAGCCATTACACAGCTGCATGAAATATATCATACTGTGAAAGTGTTTTTTAAATATTTTATTACGAAATTCTTACATATTGTACCTTCAAGTTAATCATTCATTAATAGTGTGTTCATGCTTAAGTAATACATTATCCTGGACAAGTTAATCATTAATTATAGTGTATTTAGGTTATGCTTTACTAATGCTTCTGGACCCTTAAAATAAAGTGTTACCCTTTTAACTATATCTAAGCCTTAAATGTTACATAGCACACACAGTTTCTGTTCCAATCTCATGTTAATCTTGAATAACTTGCCTATAGAGTAGCATTGCATCCTTCATATCTCCGAAGAGTCTACAGTTTTATCAGATTTATTCTTTCCGAAAACAGTCGAGCTCCTGGAGGCGTGCTGTTGGTGGAGCTAAAGAGTCATCAGCACGAGTGGTTTTAGAATAAACAAATGGACACTTATGGTGGTCAGCTAAACAAATGTATTTAAACACACACACACACACACACACACACACACACACACACACACACACACACACACACACACACACACATCATCGCATTATCCCTGGATAACTTTTGATTCAATATACGTTCGTGTTGTTTCCATTTGATGCAGTTTTATTTGCCGCCTGCGGTTCCGACTCATGACCGGGATCTTTTATCGCTAGGACCGCTGCATCCTTCAGTTTCAAACGATCTGGAAATCCAGCGTCGAACTGGGCCTTGTTTATAAAACATTCTTCACAGAAATGCTGCGAACAAACAAACACACTTGCAAAACAGGTTGCTGCCCCGGAAAAGCTAACTGCATCCGCTGTTCCCTTAGCGCTGGGTTCTTTGGGAAGGTTATCTTTCCCTCAAAACCAAAAACACACTTCTTTGGTGACATTGTTGATTTCGTGGTCTAAAAACAAAATGACAAATCTTTCTCGAGCAACGAACAAAGCACGTTGATGTGGGTGCTCTGGTTCTCGCCAGTAGTTGATGTGTGCAAGCGCTCTTCCGGGAGAAGTGCCCATACAAGGAATTCCCCCCTTTATGGCATCATACAGGGCCATACCATAGACAGACTGTAAAAAAGAGCCATACTCGAAAACATTTTTCCGAAATGATACGAACCTTGAGGTAGTGTATTTGGACCAGAAATACTCCTCATACGTCCAACTCGTTTAAAAAAAAGAAAAAAAACCTTTGGCCATGAGAATCCAACATCTTTAACAGTGAGAATAAGTCAGAATGCATGAATAGCATTACTCCAGTTAGTGTGACCTAGTTTGGTATATTCGGTCATCTTAAACAATATTTGACTTGGATGCTAGTTAATTTAAAGTTTTTTCTCAATCGTTTTGGCTAAATTCTCAAATGAGACTTTATTTTTCTCAAAACAAGAAGTTTTAATCCCTGAACAATTAGTTTATTGTTCACATCAGATTTGAATTTCTTATTTAAGCAAATTGCTTAAATTTGATGAAAACTAGGTTGATTCTCAGTGAAATTGTCCAACTCTTCACAACTTCTAAACATTTTACTTTAAATCTTGTGGGCCATGACATGCAAAATGATCCATTCAGTGATCAAATTCCATAAATATAATGTTTGCTAAATTGGCCAATGGCCTGCCATTGTAATGAATAGGAATCACAATCTTATCAATCAACCAAAATATGGAATTTGCTGACATGGAGAAACATCACAACTCTGAACAGCAGTAGCTACTATACATCTGTACTGTATAAATACATTTGTTTTCACATTTATTTTTGTAGAAATGTGTGAATGTAAACTGAACATTTTTGTAATTGAAGAGCAATAGGAAGATATGTAAGAAGATATGTATGTGTTGGAGAAAGACATAATATAGTGTGTAAAAATGAACGCAACTGAGAATTTTCAGTTTACATGCACAGACAAAACTGACATTATTGTATAGAAAGTTAGTCAACAAAAAAGTAATTTTATGGAACCAATGAGGAATAAAACTGTACAGAAAAATAAATCTCAACACACTGAACAACGTAATGAAAAAATTGAAACAAAGCAATAAGCCAAACAAGACTCACAACGAAACAAATTTCATTAGCAATGCTACATTAAATGCTTCAATAGTTTCATATTGATTGTCAATACCGAATAAAACTGCATTAGTATTTTTCTTAGCTTTTTGTTTTTGCTGCTTAAACAATCTAGTCTATCCCTTCAAATAGTATTATTGTCACGGTGTTGTGCGGGTAGAAGAAGATGGCTGAGTCAAAAGCTCCAAATCAAACAGTTTTACTGATCAAACTCACAGGTACAGACAGGCAGGCAGAATGACGGGCAGAAACACACACTAAACACATCCATATAACTTTAACAACCGACCAGGACAGACTGAACAGAAGCAAACTAAATACAAGCATGAATCAAACATAACAAGGTGAAAACAGGTGACACTGATGATGATAACGAGGGACAGGCTGGTAAGTGAGGGAGTGAGTTCAGGTGTGGAGACAAGAAGGATTCTGGGAAGTGTAGTGAAGATGACTAAGACAGACAGGTGCAGACGAAGACTGTGACAGAACGCCCCCCTTCAACAAGGCGCGACCTCGCGCCGTAGAACATCAATGGGGTGGGGGGGCGGGCGCCCTGAAGGCTGGCCAGGGCGTGGCCAAACTGGGACGGGAAGCCTCCAGGGCGGATCGGGAAGTGCAGGCTGCCATGGCGGAGCAGGACGTGGCCAGGGCGGAGCAGGACGTGGGCGTGGCCAGGGCGGAGCAGGACGTGGGCGTGGCCATGGCGGAGCAGGACGTGGGCAGGGCGGATGTGGGCGTGGCCAGGGCGGAGCAGGACGTGGGCGTGGCCAGGATGGAGCAGGACGTGGGCGTGGCCAGGATGGAGCAGGACGTGGACGTGGCCATGGCGGTGCGGACCCTTCGGGCGGCCATGGCGGTGCGGACCCTTCGGGCGGCCATGGCGGTGCGGACCCTTCGGGCGGCCATGGCGGTGAGGACCCTTCGGGCGGCCATGGCGAAGGCCTATGGCCCCCCCCCAAAAAATTAATGGGGAGAGTGACAGAGTCATTACAAGTCTCTGGACGGAACCAGCGGTGAAGGGGTATCTGGGCTGGACGGTCTCTGGCTGGACGGTCTCTGGCTGGACGGTCTCTGGCTGGACGGTCTCTGGCTGGACGGTCTCTGGCTGGACGGTCTCTGGCTGGACGGTCTCTGGCTGGACGGTCTCTGGCTGGACGGTCTCTGGCTGGACGGTCTCTGGCTGGACGGTCTCTGGCTGGACGGTCTCTGGCTGGACGGTCTCTGGCTGGACGGTCTCTGGCTGGACGGTCTCTGGCTGGACGGTCTCTGGCTGGACGGTCTCTGGCTGGACGGTCTCTGGCTGGACGGTCTCTGGCTGGACGGTCTCTGGCTGGACGGTCTCTGGCTGGACGGTCTCTGGCTGGACGGTCTCTGGCTGGACGGTCTCTGGCTGGACGGTCTCTGGCTGGACGGTCTCTGGCTGGACGGTCTCTGGCTGGACGGTCTCTGGCTGGACGGTCTCTGGCTGGACGGTCTCTGGCTGGACGGTCTCTGGCTGGACGGTCTCTGGCTGGACGGTCTCTGGCTGGACGGTCTCTGGCTGGACGGTCTCTGGCTGGACGGTCTCTGGCTGGACGGTCTCTGGCTGGACGGTCTCTGGCTGGACGGTCTCTGGCTGGACGGTCTCTGGCTGGACGGTCTCTGGCTGGACGGTCTCTGGCTGGACGGTCTCTGGCTGGACGGTCTCTGGCTGGACGGTCTCTGGCTGGACGGTCTCTGGCTGGGCAGACGGGATCAGTGGTGGAAGCTCTGCCTGCTTGAATCCAACCGTAGGATTCAGGCTGGGCACTGGGGTTGGAGTGGGGCTGGTGACGTCATCGACAGTGAAGGAAGATCCGCAGGATACCAGCACCCACTCCACAAATTGGGCAAAGCTTCCTTGAGGAGGTTCCCCAGACAACTGCGCTCGAGTGGTGTTGTTCAGTCCCACACGTAGAAACGTGCAAAGGCAGTCATCTGGGAAACTGGTTTGAGGTACCAGATCCAGGAAAACTTCTAGGTGTTCCTCAAGAGAGCTGTTTCCTTGCTCAAGGCACAGCAGTCTTACTGCAGGGAAATCCATGTCTTGGTCGGTTGTTCTGTCACGGAGTTGTGCGGGTAGAAGAAGATGGCTGAGTCAAAAGCTCCAAATCAAACAGTTTTACTGATCAAACTCACAGGTACAGACAGGCAGGCAGAATGGCAGGCAGAATGACGGGCAGAAACACACACAAAACACTTCCATATAACTTTAACAACCGACTAGGACAGACTGAACAGAAGCAAACTAAATACAAGCATGAATCAAACATAACAAGGTGAAAACAGGTGACACTGATGATGATAACGAGGGACAGGCTGGTAAGTGAGGGAGTGAGTTCAGGTGTGGAGACAAGAAGGATTCTGGGAAGTGTAGTGAAGATGACTAAGACAGACAGGTGCAGACGAAGACTGTGACAATTATAGTCCGGTCCATGTATTCTTGACATGGAAACCAGGTAATTCATGCCAAAAACTGGGAAAATAAATGCACAAAAGTGTCTGTGGCTTTCAAATGGCCCAATATGCAGTAAATAGAATGTTTTTCAGAGCAGTTAATTTTGCATGGAAAAAGTTAATGTTAAATCTTCTGTGCAAAAAGCTTCATCAATACCTTTAAATGTCTGTTATAATGTGAACAAAATGCCACTTGAATTGATTATGGAAGCTTTTCTGAAAAGTGATTTCTCTAGCGGCCTCATGAAGGACACATTTCACTGTTTCAGTCATGATTTACAAAGGCAGGGCCATTTAAACAGCCCTCTAGTTATTCAAATTTGGTGAACAATGAAAACAGCCAGTTTAGATCAGCAAAATAAGTACATCTTTACTTTTTCAAAAGTAAAATTCAAAAGTTCAAAAGTAAAAATGTAAACTAGCACAACACGGTTACATATTCCATCACGGTTCTCTGTTAGCCTGTGTGAATAATAACTGCTTTGTTCATTTTTGGCCCTGGGCAAGTCTTGCCATCATAGACACAATTCTAATGGATCACAAAGTTTTCTTCTTGCAGAAAATGCTTCTCTGGAACAGGTAGACACAAATGTTGTATTTTTATTACAAAGCATTTCTAATGCCATTTAGAACAGTATGTGGATTATGCAAGCAAACTGTTGATATATTTCCTCTCTGCAACAATTAACAGATTTTTTTTTTTTAATAAAGACATTATTTTGTTTGAACCAAACTAAAAAGAAGATTAGAATGAATTGGAATCCAGTAAAACAGAAAAAAATAATCCTTTGAGCTCAGCGTATGCTTGAGAGGTCTAATTAGGAAGCCAACTTCTGATGTGTTCTTTGAGTTACAGGAGAAAGCACATCCTGACACTCCCATGATCCCACAGGTCCCTGTGTCAGTTTCAGCATTGCAGTAAAAGAAAAGTACATGAAAGAAAGCACGAGAAAAGATAACAAGCATGGCATAGTAAGTAAATAATTTTTTGTATGAAAAGCAAACTTTATTAAAGACATGTTGAGAACATATAAATGGTATGGAAAGTATAAACATATCAAATTCTCTCATAGCTGTTCATTGTGAAGGTTGTATGTTAAACAGTTGGTTCTTTCCCTAGTTGTGTGACATACAACCTTCCTAATGCAAATGAGTTGGAGTTTCATGTCTCCTTTAAAAAATCAAGCAATGTATTGCCAACGCTGCATGAACTGCTGTGGGGTAAAGTGCACCTCACAAGATATATAATGGCTTGTTAAAAGTTACGAGGTGGAGTCCCCTCGCCTATACCCCCGATCTAGTTCCTGTTCTGATAATCAGAAGAGGGCTACTTCGGTGAATAGCCAGGGTGACCTGAGGATAACAGTGGGGCATTACCTGCTGAGCCAACCTCCGTGGGTCCCACACGTACAAAGTCAGTACAAAGTTGGGCTGTCCCTGTCGCCTTGCGTCTTCATGAAGGCCGTGGAGACAGCCCTTGTTCCCATGAGAGAACGTGGCCTTCGCATTCTCACCTACCTCGACGACTGGCTCATTTTGGCCCAGTCACGAGAGCAGTTGTGCGAACACAGGGACATTTGTGCTCAGACATTTGTGCTTCGGGTCAACTGGGAAAAGAGCAAACTCTCCCCCATGTAGAGGATCTCTTTTCTCGGTATGGGGTTGGACTCGGTCAACCTAACAGAGGAGCGTGCTAGGTCGGTGCTGAACTGCCTGAACTCGCTCTAGGGGAGGATGGCGGCCCCACTGAAACTATTTCAGAGGCTCCTGAGCCATATGGCATCCGCAGTCACAGTAACGCAGCTCGGATTGCTTCATAAGAGGGCGCTTCAGCACTGGCTTCACAACCGAGTTTCGAGATGGCTGTGGTGGCACACACCGGGTGACAATAACCCCCGGCCTGATGCTAAACCTTCAGCCCGTGGTTGAACCTTTCATTTCTACGGGCAGGAGTTCCCCTTAGAACAAGTGTCCAAGCATACTGTTGTCTTCACGGATGCCTCCACCACCGGCTGGGGTGCCACGTACAGCGTGGGTATTTGGACGTGACCCCAACTCCATTCGCACATCAAATGCCTCGAGTTGCTGGCAGTACGACTTGCGCTGGGCTGCTTCAAATCGCCGCTACTAGGCAAGCAGGGTGGTCTACGCTCCTGTTGTATGTCGCATCTGAGGTCGCTTTGTGCCATTCATATTCTGGGCGTGCTCAATCGTGCAAACGAGCTCTCACGACAGCCTGCGCTTCCGGGAGAGTGGAGACTCCATCCCCAGGCGGTCCAGCTAATCTGGCTTTCCCTTTGCAGAGTCCCCTTTGCCGTCTCTACCAGTATTGACTCCCCCCTAACTAGGCCGGAGCTACCTCAGAGACCTTCCGTATGTTGCACTGCCCTAATTGGCCAGTCCATATGTGTAATCTCCACATGATACCTCCTTACGGGAAGGATGTGGCCTCTGTAGCATCCCTTTCTGCTTTGAGAGGGCACGCTTTCCCAGTGTTATCCAATATTCTTACTGTATGGGTCAAGTGGAACGACAGCAATCAACATTCTTTGCGTAAGCCCTGTCCTATCTTCCGCCCCCAGCAGGTGCGGGGGGATCAGGTGGCTTACACGGGGCGCTGGTAGGGGCAGCAATAGTGGCTCTTTGGTAGGGATCCCAATTCGTCAGTTCAGTTCTGACGTAAAGTCAAACGTGACTGACTGAAAGGAAATGTCTCGGTTACGACTAATTAGACTAAGTGCAAATGCAGTTCTGTACAGCATTAATTAAGAAAGAAAAAAAGGAAAGTCTTTTCAAAGATAACTTTCAGGGGATGACTTCCAACTTTTCATAATTTTCATTTTCTTCACCAAAACTCATTCACATTCTAAAACCACATTTATATGACTAATTGTAATATCATTGTGTCTCCATTGTTTGTAAGGTAATGTTGACATTTTATTTGGAGGGTATTTGAGCAATAAACCCACAGTGCTACTTTTCCACTATGTAAATGAGCCAACAATGATAATGATTTTGGACTTTGCAAGCTGTCACATTTGTTCTGGCTTGTCTCAGCAATGAATTCTTCAGGTCTTCAAAATAACAGTCACTCCAACATTTGTTGGAAAGCACCTGCTTGTTTACACTGAAAACGCTGTTTCACGGAATTCTATTTTCTAACAGAAGTAGCGACGGCTTACTGAAAGCTTTGTTTCTTTCTGTAAATGTTGCATAACCAAGTCTGTTATGTTGTAAAGTCTTTTTCCCCACATCACTGAATTTGTAACACTATGTTAACTCATATTGCTGTGCATTTGTTATCTTTCAAATGTTATCTTCACATATGCATGGATTATGACTAGCCAATATCCCTATCATCCCAGAGATCTGCACATTATCAGCCTCATCTTGAGTTAATCCACATTTGCACTGTACCTGGCTGCAGCACTGCTCTGTGATTGAATCCTTTATTATAGTAGCATACAGTAATGCATTGCACTCTGATACTGGTAAGTTTTTTTTATATCATAAGTCTCGAATGTATAATGTAGAATCTGCAATTGTTGTAGAAGCTGTATCGATTCCAGTGTTTATGTCGCTAATAAATAAAGAACACAACATTATGATCCCTTGGAAAATGTCTCAAGTATCTGTGTGGACTGTATAAATCAGACCTAGAGACAGTCCATTTAAACAACAGCGTCTTAATGAAGTGTCGACAAAATGACGGAGACGGAAATGAAATCAGCTCTGGGAATCGCATACTTTCACAACTTTTTTTGCTGACATTATTTATTGTTTATGTTTATTGGTATTGATCCCTGCAGTAATTTTAAAAGCCTCAAGGGAATGATGATATGTCTGCAGTTCTTCATTATAGCCTAATGTTGGTTTGCATATTCGTGTAGTAAGTTAAAAACTCTTAATTCTTCTTGCTTTTTCACTGCCCCATGATAAGTAATAAAAACTGCTCTGGCCAGGCAAATGCTGACAATGTTGGCTTGAATTTGTTGCGCATTTGCTTTAGATTTCAGTTCTAGCTCTCATAATTAACTGATATCATTTCACTATGACCTCCAAGGTCTTCTACACCAAATGAAAAACCATTTGGGGAAAAGGGGTTAAGAAGTTCACAGCATCTGGCATTTTCCAGACTAATGATTTCTGTACTGAAATATTAACCAACCTTTGCTGATAGAGAGAGATGACCTTCTCTGACACTTCTTTAGAGTCTACCAATAAAGACTGCTCATGGCAACTTAATATTGGCATCTAACAATCAAACAAGACATCCTCAATTAGCTGATTTTGTACTCACTCAAGGATGTATTTACTGTCAATTTACTTCCTTAAAAAGCACCAGAAAGTGTTTCAATTTGTTCATGCTTGACAGTGCAGTGAATTGCAATATTCATTATGAAAATACAGTTGATGCCCTCGTAAAAAAAAAACATTTCATTTCATTACATTTCAGGTGTTCGGTCACTTTTGACCGGAAAACAACACGAGTGCGACCCCCAAATGAACAATATTTCAACATTTTTCAAACATTTTTTTATTATTATTATTTTTTTTTATCAGCATAATTTAAGTATAGTTTTAAGACTATGTCAGAATGTCTTAATATTTCTTTTGCACCTCTTTTGCTGTAATGATAACACTGTTTTTCAAAAACCTACAACTTCTTTATTGCTAGATTTAAACTGCATTTGAACTTTGTGTGTGCCCATGTATACATACACTCATAACTCCCACCTACACGTGTGTTGTTGATGTTTCTAGCGGTTAAATATGGTCCCAGTGGAGGAGCAGTGGAGAGATGTGTCACCTTCATGACCTTGAAGAGCTCTCTCTAATGTGGGAAACTTAGTAGCACCTCATTGCAGTACACGAGATCCAGGGGGCGGAGTTGGATCCAGATCTAAGGGGTGGAAATGGGTAGGATTAGGGGTGGGGTTAGGGATCAGGGGGTGGTGATGGGTAGGATTAGGGGTGGGGTTAGGGATCAGGGGGCGGAGATGGGTAGGTTTAGGTATATGTAAGGTGGGAGGAGTTGGATCTGGATCCAACTCCTCCCCCTGGATTTCGTGTTCTGCTGTGAGGACCATCTCGAAACTTTGGCCAGACCAGGACAGAGCTTAAGTATTTTATTAGAAGTAATGATTTTCATTATGAGAACATTACCTACTGAGAGCAATGCTTTTAAAGTTTCAATTCTTGTCACGCAGGGGCAGATGTTTTGTAGTCTTGTTTTTTTCCCCCTTTCTTCCTAAAATAAAAGGCGTTACATTTCTCAATTGTAGGCCTATCATGGTTGTTGTAAATAACAGATTCCGCCTCCTGCCGCTAATGATCCTTGCATGGCAAAATTTTTTTCAAAAAGCACCTAGCAACAGGTACACAAATGTGTTGTGTTTATATCACTATTACAAATAAAAATATGTGATATAAGAAAACTACAAATTTCACATCATAATGTATTTTAAATCAGGATGGCCAGTCAATTTGAGTAATGTCATTGTGTATTCTACTTGATACCAATTTTGTATTTTATAAGAAAATGTATGACATTTTGTAAGAAAATAAAAACAATTGTCAGAAATGTATTATAAATGTGTAAAAATGAATAATAAATGTGTAAACTTTTATAATAAATGTGTAAGAAATTTATAAAAAATGTGTAAACTTTTATAACAAATGTGTAAAATATGTATAATAAATGTATATTCATATTGTACTTTTTCCTTGTAGAGTTTCATAGTACGTTCCTTGAGGCTTCTGCAAAAGTAATTTGTATCACTTCTGAACCCCTATGGCCCCAGAGCTCATGAACTCACGTCACGCCAAACATCTACTGTCATCTGCCATCTCTCACACTTCAAAATAAATACAATTAAATCAACAAATCTATATATCAGACACTGAAGCGTTATTGTGTTCATCTTGAGATCAACACCTCCTGAGCACAAAAAAAGAAATGTGTCACAGAGTCATTCACACTGTCACAGGCCCAATCATCACCCAATCACCAGGACCCTCCCACTCGTTCACAATCACCAGAGTACTGACTCGCTGCACCTACACTCCCTCATTAACACTGCCTACATATTCCCAGTTCACCATCCACTCATTGTCTGGTCTCGTCGCACACTGCTCACTGTCAGACTCCTTACCTGTCTACCTACCTGTGATTCGTCTCGCCAAGCTTCCAGTCTTTCGCCGTCTTCGCTCCTGTCTTCTTGTTCACTAGTCCCCTGCACAGAGAATCCAAGTCAATCTTCACCAGCTAATGCTGGGTACACACCAAAAGATAATCGGGCTGATTTTGGGCCGATTTTCCCCCTTCCGACAATCCTAGCTATGTCCCGATTATCTTGATGGTTCTACAGATTATCTTATCAGATTTTCCCTTGGTGTGAGGTGTGTTAAGAGTGTCCGAACCTGCTCGGAAGAACATCGGAGCCGCCCCGATCGCGAATCGTAAATATTCAACATGTTGAATATTTACGATCAGAAATCCTGATGTGTGGGGGAAACCCCGATGACAAACGTGCGCACGCTCTGGAGATTATCACGTGAAACGAAACAATATCCAATCAGAAAGCGAGATGATGGAAGATGGAAGCATAACAAACGCAGTCATGGCGTTGCAAAAAGTTAAATTGATGTGGACAGCAGAGATGGAAGATCAGCTTGTTGATTTGTGGCAACAGCACAAATGTTTTTCTGTGAAAATCATTCCAAACACTATCATCGCAATTTCTTCCTGCATATCGTCCGCCAAGCTTATTCTGAAGTCTCGCGAGATTTTGTGAGATTTCCTTTGTTCACAGTCGAGACTCTGGTTGAAAATCTGTTTGTGTGTGGTGTGCTGTCTTTGTCACATCATGGCACACCACACATTATAGGAGCAAAACGCTTAAATCTAGGATTTTTTGTCCTCATGTTTGTGGTCTATCACATTTTGAAAATCTTATAAGATGTAAAAAATCTTTTGGTGTGTACCCAGCATAAGTCACCATCATCAGTCAACAAGTCACCATCCTCTCATCATCGTCTGGTTCCTGCTGTTTCTCACGACTCTGCTCACTAAACACTATTATCACTATAACACCTGTCTGTTTTCTTCTGTGTTGTGACCATATGTTGTCATTGTGGACAAATTTAAACATTGCATTCACAAGGTACACATGCAGGCCAATTAGTCATTATACTGCAGGTCACATCCAAAAATATATCGGCATATATCTCAATGATTAAATTAATCAAAATTCTTTTGATTAACCTTCGCCTACCCAATTTGTGAGAATCAGACCAAAGCCTAAGTTAAAAAATGTAGGTTCTCTTACGAGAGTATCTCTCGTACTGCGTAATAGCTTACGCTAGGGGAAAACCTCTTTTCCACGAGATATTGAAGCCAAAAATTATCCTTAATTTTGTATTAATGTAAAACGCTTTGCAGCAGCAAGCAGACACAGGCGAGACAGCTCGCGCGCCTATTGGTTGCTCTTGCGGCAAATGCAGCAGCCTATTGAGAGACTCTGCGTGACGTAATGACCAATGGGGGCAACCCGCGCCCATATCTTCACGTCCCGCCAGAAAGGGCATGGTCTTGCCCTATAAATATGCTCGTTAGGCTGATACAAGCTGATTTTCATCTCTTCAGCGAAGCACACCCATCGCTGGATCCGTAGTGAGAAGCCGCGCCGTCGAAGCAAGCTTTTCAGCGGGACAAGCTTCTGGAGTCGCTGGCCTCGCCGCCTTCAACTGCCGTACCTGCTGCGCTTTCCGGCATGCTACATCCTTTTATATACCTCTGTATTTAACTCTGCTGAGAAGTGTTAGCTCGCTTACTTGACGCGACTTTCACTTCTCGTCACAAAAGAGCTGAACTACACGAGGAAGTGACTAAGTCGTGGAACGCCCCCTTCTCCGCCAGGCTGCGTACCTCTGCCTCGGCTGCTTTCTCCACGGTGGATGGTGCGAAGGACAGAGGATACCTCTCCGTTCCCCCTGTGGAGCCAGCTGTAGCGTCTCATCTTTGCCCGCCCTCCGCTGGACGGCGCGCTCACACGACGCTCCCCTCTAAAGCCTGCCGAGTGACGTCAGCTATGCACGGACGCGCTTACACCGCCGCCGGGCAAGCAGTTTCAGCGCTGCACACTATGGCTATTCTGCAGATCTTTCAGGCCGACCTTCTCCTTAAAATGGACGAGGAAGGACCCGAAGCGATCTGCGTGGCGGACCTGAGAAGCGCTACAGACCTCGCTCTTCGCGCTGCTAAAGCAGCTGCACAGGCCATAGGGCGGAATATGGCCTCTCTCACCGTGGCTGAGAGACACTTATGGTTGACGCTGTCCGAGATGACGGAAGCCGAGCGCTCTGTGTTCCTCGACGCGCCCATTTCACCAGCGGGCCTCTTCGGATCTGCCGTCAAAGATTTCGCGGACAGATTCATGGAGGTGCAGAAGACTTCACAGGCTATGAAGCACTTCCTTCCGAAGCGCTCGAGCTCCGCTGCAGGCCGCTCTAAACAGCCGTCTGCTCGCAGCTCTCAGCCGCAACCTGCACCACCCGCCGCCGCCGCTTCACAGCGCCGCCACGCCCGAGACCAAAGACCGCGCTCTCGCTCTGCTGGACGCCGCCCCCTCAGCGCGGGCCCCGGCCGAGGATCGAGATCAAGCCCGAGGCCTCAAAGCCTTCCTAGCCACTCTAGGAAAGCGACGGTGTTCAGATCCCGCTGTGGCCGGTTCTCCACCAAAACTTCTCGCTCGGTCAGTTCCAAGCATCGTGACTGTCCCAGTGTATTTCGCAGTGAGCCAGCCGGTGTCTCAGCCTGTTTGCCTGCGCACAAAAGCCGTTTTTACGGCTACCCAGATAAATCCAATAAAGAGTGCATTTTCTGGTGTTCCGGCCACGCCCGATGGTGTTATGAGTGTTATAAGAATGCCCACGCCCCAGTGCCCATTCCCACACCCAGACACAGCCCGCCACGGTGCAGGGCTAGCACAAATAAAATCGACTCAGGTCGATTGTGCACACAATGTAGTGAACGCGCCCATAACACAATGCCCGCTTACACTACACGCTGCGTGTCCCTTGGTTTCTGTAAAAACGAAACCAACACACATTCAGTCGGCCCTAACCGACAGTGTTTCCAGTGTAATAAATGTGCGCGCTGTCCCGCGCCCACATTTTCACACAAACACGCCGAATCCTACGGGATCTGCCCCGCTCACTTTCTCTGCACAATCTGCCATAGATAAGCTGTGCGCGGCCAGGCCCCCCGCTGTAATCAGCGCGCCCCCCGCCTCGAACGCTGTAAACACGGTGTTGTGTTCCCAGTATACCAGGGCTCTCGAGCTGCCGTTTTGCCGCGGCCAGAGCCCGGATTTCATTCTACCTCTAGCTATTCACGCAGATGCGTGGTCAAAGCTTCCCGGGGTATCAGAATGGGTGTTGAACACTATAAAGAGAGGCTACTCGCTACAATTCGCTCTACGCCCTCGCCGTTATACGGCGCGTGTCGAAACTACGGTGAAAAACGAAGTGTCTCATCTACTTCGTGCCGAGATAGCGAAACTACTGAGCAAAGGGGCTATAGAACCTTTATCTCAGGCTCAGAGCGAAGGGGGCCACGGGGACTGGTTTATGTCAATAGATCTGAAAGACGCCTATTTCCAAATACAAATAGCGTCTCATCACAGGCGATTCTTGAGATTCGCTTTCGAGGGCCAGGCGTATCAATACACAGTCCTGCCGTTCGGCCTGTCCCTAGCACCCCGTACATTTACGAAGTGCATGGACGCGGCGCTCGCACCCCTGAGACTTCAGGGCATGCGAGTCCTGAACTACTTGGACGATTGGCTGATTCTAGCTCGATCACGATCGGAGCTCATAAAACACAGGGCCGCGTTACTCGAGCACCTCGAGGAGCTGGCCCTCACAGTCAATTGGGCGAAAAGCTCACTGTCTCCCAGTCAAAAAATTTCCTTTCTGGGAACAGTGTTAGACTCGCTATCCATGACGGCACGCCTGTCACCGGAGCGCGGACTAAATATTCAGCGCGTCGCAAAATCCTTCCGCCACGGCTCGATAGTTCCGCTCAGAAGGTTTCAGAAAATGCTGGGGCTAATGGCCTCGGCAGCCTCTGTACTCCAGTTGGGCTTGCTTCGCATGCGCCCACTGCAGATGTGGTTGAAAGCGCGGGTTCCGCCCAGGGCTTGGACAGCGGGTCTGTTTCGCCTCAAGGTCGACCTACAGTGCGTTTCAGCTCTGAAACCTTGGAAAATAACCGACTGGTAGTCAGGTGTAAGCCTGGGGACCGCTTCGAGTGTGAAGGTGGTGTCTACGGACGCCTCCACCTCGGGGTGGGGAGCGCTGCTCGAGGGCAGACCGCTAGCTGGCCTGTGGTCAGAACGGGAAAAGCTCCTTCACATAAACTGCTTGGAGATGATAGCAGTCGACAAAGCGCTACGGCGCTTTTGTCCCCAGGTGACAGGCCACCATGTCTTGGTCCGGTCGGACAACATGTCAGTGGTGGCATACATAAATCGCCAGGGCGGCGTCAGGTCACGAAACCTTCACAGGCTGACGGAACGCCTCCTGGTCTGGGCTCAGCGCAACCTGCTCTCACTAAGAGCAGCGCACGTGCCTGGTCACCTGAATGTGGGACCAGACAGACTGTCCAGGAACAATGTTCCAGCAGGGGAGTGGTCGCTGCACCCGCAGACGGTCCAGCTGCTGTGGAGAACGTTCGGCAGAGCACAAGTGGACCTATTCGCGTCCCACGAAAACGCTCATTGCCCGAGGTTTTTCTCGAAAAGCAAGGACGCACTGGCTCATGTTTGGCCCCGCTGTCCCCTATATGCTTTTCCTCTTGTCTCGCTCCTTCCTCAAGTGTTGGAACGAATCAGGGGAAACGGATGCCCAGTGCTGCTCGTAGATCCGCTCTGGACAAACCAGACGTGGTTTCCTGCCCTGATGCAGCTGACCAGCACTGCCCCATGGCCTGTACCATTGAGGAGAGACCTCCTCTCTCAGGCGGGGGGCTCGATTTGGCATCCTCGCCCGGAGCTGTGGTCCCTGCACGCGTGGGCCATCAACGGGTACCCGCTAGCCTCCCAGAAGGAGTGTTAAACACGATCGCGCAGGCTAGAGCTCCGTCTACCAGGCGGCTCTACTCCTCGAAATGGTCTGTTTTCTCTGCATGGTGTCAAGCCCAGTGCTTTTCACCTGTGGATTGCGGGGTTTCGGAAGTGCTTTCCTTCCTTCAAGAGCTACTGGATAAGGGCAGGACCCCATCCACGCTCAAAGTATATGTGGCGGCCATAGCAACGTTTGCAAAACCGGTGTCTGGCCAGTCACTGGGGAAAAACGACTTAGTCGTGCGTTTCCTTAGGGGAGCTCGGAGGCTAAACTCTCCCAGGCCCCCTTCAGTCCCGACGTGGGACCTTTCCACGGTCCTGGATGCCATGAAAGGCGCCCCGTTCGAGCCAATCCAGCTGGTGGACATGAAACACCTGTCGTTCAAAACAGTGTTTCTCACGGCTCTCGCTTCAGTGAAGCGCATAGGGGACTTGCAAGCGCTTTCAGTAAGCGCGTCATGTATGGAGTTTGGGCCTAATGACTCGAAGGTCATCCTCAAACCTAAGCACGGGTATGTGCCGAAATCCCTCAATTTAGGGCCCAGGTAATTTCCCTGTCTGCCCTTCCGGTTCTCAATGAGGAGGAGGACGCGAGTCTCCTTTGCCCCGTCAGGGCACTGAGAGCTTATGTGTCGCGCTCGTCTGTTTTCAGACAGACTGAGCAGCTTTTTGTTTTGTTTGGCGGACGTTCCAAGGGACTTGCCGCCTCGAAACAGAGCCTATCCAGATGGATAGTGGATGCCATTGCGCTAGCTTACACTGCAAAGGGCCTGCAGTGCCCGTTGGGTGTCAGAGCGCACTCCACGAGAGGCGTGGCCTCTTCGTGGGCATGGTCTAGCGGGGTTACCCTGCAGGATATCTGTACGGCCGCGGGCTGGGCCTCGCCGTCTACATTTATAAAATACTATAACCTGGAGGTACCTGCCTTACAAGCTAAGCTTTTGGCGGTCTAGAATTCAGTGCTATTTGCCCCGCTGTGCGGCCCAAATGCTGAGTCTACTACAGCTCCATGAGTATTGACACATGTATGACCATCCAGTTCAGGCTGAAAACTTTCACCCTGGCTGCGCGTTTAATTGTCATATAATAACCCTGTTGGGTGTTATTTTATAAGGAATGATGCTTCCAGCCTCTCTTCCTTCACTCTATGTGAGTTCATGGTGATTATGCACTATATGGGCCCTGGGCGTTGCCTCTGGGACTTTGGTGTTGGATCCCTGTACGCACGGCGTGTTGCATTGGGTTCCCCTAGCGTAAGCTATTACGCAGTACGAGAGATACTCTCGTAAGAGAACGTACTCGTTTACTAACGTAACCTCGGTTCTCTCTAGAGAGGGAACGAGTACTGCGTATCTTGCCGTGCTTGGAATACGCTCTGGTTCGCTTCGGCGATGAAAACCAGCTTGTATCAGCCTAACGAGCATATTTATAGGGCAAGACCACGCCCTTTCTGGCGGGACGTGACGATATGGGCGCGGGTTGCCCCCATTGGTCATTACGTCACGCAGAGTCTCTCGATAGGCTGCTGCATTTGCCGCAAGAGCAACCAATAGGCGCGCGAGCTGTCTCGCCTGTGTCTGCTTGCTGCTGCAAAGCGTTTTACATTAATAAAAAATTAAGGATAATTTTTGGCTTCAATATCTCGTGGAAAAGAGGTTTTCCCCTAGCGTAAGCTATTACGCAGTACTCGTTCCCTCTCTAGAGAGAACCGAGGTTACGTTAGTAACCGAGTACGTTTTACAGATACTAGACACGTGACTTTCAAATGAAAGATTGGTATCAAAGAGCACACCCAGGTTCCTAACCGACGACGAAGACTTGATGGAGCAGCCATCAAGTGTTAGACAGTGTTCAAGGTTATTACGTGTGGAAGTTTTTTGTCCAATAATTAAAATCTATGTTTTTTCAGAATTAAGGAGTAGGAAATTACTAGTCATCCAATTTTTTTATATCAGCTATGCATTCCGTTAATTTTGTGAATTGGTAAGTTTCGTTAGGTTTTGAAGAAATATACAGCTGAGTATCATCGGCATAACAGTGAAAACTAATTCCATGTTTCCTAATGATATCTCCTAATGGTAGCATGTACAGAGTGAACAGCAACGGTCCTAGTACTGAGCCTTGTGGTACGCCATACTGAACTTGTGATCGATAAGACATCTCTTCATTTATTGCTACAAACTGATAATGGTCAGTATGATTTAAACCATGCTAATGCAATTCCACTAATGCCAACATCATTTTCGAGTCTATTTAAAAGAATGTTGTGATCAATAGTATCAAATGCAGCACTAAGATCAAGTAACACTAATAGAGAGATACAACCGCGACCAAATGATAAGAGCAAATCATTTGTAACTCTAACGTGAGCTGTCTCAGTACTATGGTACGGTCTGAATCCTGACTGAAAATCCTCGCAGATATCATTTCTTTCAAGAAAGGAACACAGTTGTGAGGATACTGCTTTTTCTAATATCTTTGATAGAAAAGGCAGATTCGAGATCGGCCTGTAATTGACTGATTTTGTATGATCAAGTTGCAGTTTTTTAACAAGCGGTTTTATCATAGCCAGCTTAAAGGTTTTTGGTACATATCCTAGAGACAAAGACGAATTAATGATAGTAGAAAGATGATCTATAACATCTGGAAGCATCTCTTTCAGTAGCTTAGTCGGTATATGGTCTAACATACAAGTTGTCGATTTAGATGAATTAACGAGTGTAGAAAAATCTTCCTCTCCTATGGCAACAAATGAATCAAATTTTTCCTCAGGGAGACTACAATGCACTGCCTGATGCGATACTGTGGTAGACGGTTGCATAGTTATAATTTTGTCCCTGATATTATCGATCTTAGGCTATGTTTACACGGAAACGATCTGAAGAGAAAACGCAAAAGTGGCGTTGCGTTATCACTTTTTATTCTGCGTTTAGACGAGCGTTATGGTTGGGAAATCCGCGTGCACATGGTGACGCAAAAGTGTGTGAAATTCGATGTAGTATGCACTCCAGGCGGCTAGGTGGCAATGTGAAGCACTGCCACACAACAACACCAATATCTTAGAATATTTTGTACAACTGCTAAAAAGACTCTTGTATGTTTTTCAGAGCTGCTAGGGCAACTTGAAGGTCCGACGAATGGAAATAATCTGACATGTTGGTTGTTATTTTCCTGTACTAGCGCATGCCTGTGACGTAAATGCGTACGCGACGAGAGCCACCGTGAGCAGATTTGCGTTTTTACCGTTTAGACGGGAACGCGACGGTGGAGCGTTTTTAAGATTTCCACTTTGGAGGGTGGTTTCACTTTTTTGCGTTTTTAAGCCCCCAAAACGCCGTTGCCGTGTAAACGAAAGGCACATCCGATAAAATAGTTTTACGTTTTCACCCGGAATCGTTCTCGTGTAAACGGGGCCTTATAAGTGAAGAAGTTCATAAAGTCATTACTGCAGCTGTGTTGCTTGGACACTTCTGGGCTTGAAGCTTTCTTTTTCGTTAGTTTAGCCACTGTTTCAAATAAATACCTAGGATTATGTTTATTTTCTTCTAATAGGGTTGAAAAATAAGCAGATCTAGCAGCTTTTAAGGCCTCTCTGTAAGCAATCGAGCTCTCTTTCCATGAAATCCGAAATACCTATAGTTTAGTTTTCTTCCAGTTGCACTCCATTTCTCTGGCTGCTCTCTTAAGGGCCTGAGTGTGCTCGTTGTACCACGGCGTTGGACTATTTTCTTTAATCTTCTTTAAGCGCAACGGAGCAACTGCGTCTAAAGTGCTGAAAAAGAGAGAGTTAAAAGTTTCTGTTGCAATATCAAGTTCTTCTAAGCTATCTGGGATGCTGAGATGATGAAACTGATTAGGAAGATTATTGATAAAGCAATCTTTAGTGGCAGAAGTAATAGGTCTAACATATTTATAACACGGAGTCGGCTTTGCAGCCTTGGCTAAATGTAATTTACATGAGACTAGATAATGATCTGAGATGTCATCGCTCTGCTGCAGAATTTCAACGGCATCAACATCTATTCCATGTGATAGCATTAGATCTAGAGTATGATTACGACAATGAGTAGGTCCTGACACGTGTTGTTTAACTCCAATTGAGTTTACAATGTCTTTAAATGCCAATCCCAATGCATCTTTTCCATTATCTACATGTATATTAAAATCACCAACAATTAGTACTTTATCTGCAGCCAACACTAATTCTGATAGAAAGTCTGCAAATTCTTTGATAAAATCTTTATGGTGCCCTGGTGGCCTGTATACAGTAGCCAGCATAATTCTCTCAAATGTGATTTGTCGTTTACACTATATATTTTTACATTAAGCACCAACACTTCAAAAGAAGTATATTTAAAACTAGATTTCTTAGTGGTTTTGAAAATATTACTATAAATTACAGCAACACCTCCCCCTTTGCCTTTCAGACGAGGTTCATGTTTATAACTAATCTTGTGGGGTGGACTCATTTAAAGTAATACAATCGTTTGGTTTTAGCCAGGTTTCTGTCAAACACAGCATATCTAGATTATAATCTGAAATCATATCATTAACTATGAGTGATTTTAGAGTAAGGGATCGAATATTCAGCAACCCAAGTGTGACGGAGTAGTACAGATTTCAGACACCAAGAATTTCGACTACGCCACCCGGGGAATTGCGCCCCGGGAAATATGAATGAAACCTAAAAATTTAGGTCACACAGGTTCGACTCCCTTAAGAAGGTAGGCAGAAACGTGGGTATCATGAAGAAATACAAAATTGTATTAATACAAAGTCCTGTTTAAAAAGAGAATGAAATTCACATTAAAATAACCTCAGTTGCACTAGGATGTGTCTGATGACTCGTTAGTGCATGGCTGACATAGGTTTCAAGACAAACAAAAAAACAACAACAAGTGACATACAACAATTTACATAACTAATAATTACACAACTGACAAAAGAAATACAACCTTACAGGGCCGAGGTTCACCACGGAGAAGTGATCACAAAGCTAGTTAGTCAAAAGCACACTTGCACACACACACCATCCGTGCACTCAGATCACGCAACCAAAACACTTCAAAAGTGTTGCACGGCAACCGTAGGAGGAGCACCACCACCACCACAAGAGACCCTTCACCCGTGGGAACCCGGCGACTGAAAGAAAATAACAAAAACAAACTTAAAAACAGTTACAATAAATCACAATTTGATTACATCACTGTATGGTCACAGAAACAGGCAGTGATAGTCATATCAAATCACAAACAATATACAGATTTTAGTACAATAAAAAAAAAGAGAAACAAATTAACTCAATTCAAATAATAGGGTAGACGAGCTTAACAGGAGCAACCGCGGGGTTAGCTTCTCCTTATTTCACAAATTAGTGAATGTCCACCCCAAAATACACTAAACTATAATTTAAAGAAACCAAACAGCGACAATCCCCCTGATTAATTGGACGATACGGCGTTCTCGCAGTATGGCAGCAGAGAAGCGAACGGAACTTCAGCTATGGCAGAAACAAATCGCTCACGAGCGAGAGAGAGAATCCGAAAAATGGAAATGAGCTCTATTATCCCTTTACAGGCACGGGTATACGGTATTCATATAGCTGCCGTTCAGCGGAGACACAGGAAATACTGAGAGGTTAGCGGTCTTAACATCCACTTAAAACAAGCCGAGGGAACCAGGGAGGAGAAAAGACAGGCTAGGATACACCATGAATCATTACTGCCATGCACACAGCAAACAACAGAACTTGCTACATGCTAATTAAACATACCTGTGTCCACTGTCAACCAGAGATGCTCACGAGTCTCTGAACTAGAGTCCAAGTCAAGTCTCAAGTCTCTGAACTAGAGTCCAAGTCAAGTCTCAAGTCTCTGAACTAGAGTCCAAGTCAAGTCTCAAGTCTTTGAGCTAGAGTCCAAGTCAAGTCTCAAGTCTCTTGTGGTTATAATAAGTGTTGCATCACGTACAGCGACCCATCCAGGCTGCTTAGAACACTTCATAGCTATATATAAGGAATTCAAAGCATGTAATGTTATTATGACTCCTTTATCTATTAGCATACAGTATCAGCTTTAATTTAGTTATATAATCAGTGTAAACAGGCTATTTCAACATGACAAAAACACCAAGAATGCTTTACTTTTAAGTTAATATCTGCATCTGTAAAAATTGAGGTTCTGAAGAAAAAGGACTCTCATGTCTGTTGCTGAATTATAATGAAAGGCCTTGGCTCCTATTGTGCTCGCTCTGTGGAGCTGGAGCCATAAGACCAAATATAGAAAATGTTATAGCCTACCTCACAGCACTAAATTGACATAGTGCAAAACATCACAGTGTAGCTAAATGCAAAACACTATTTGAACCAAATGATGTGAAATACATGGTTCCTCATACGTTCATTTATTTGTGGCGGCCCGCCACAATATCAACAGAGGCTGACCGCCACACATTGATTTTCGATTTTTATTTTTATTTTTACTAAGCCTATTTAAAATCGTATTTGATTGCAGAGCGCCGTAGCGCATTCGCGCCGCACTACCTCTCGCACGTCTCTCTCTCTCTCTCTCTCTCTCGTTCACTCATACCTCTCGCGCTCTCTCTCCCTCATGGAACACCATGAGGTGCACGCGCGCAGATACCGCATATTTTGCATTGAGCGCTTCTTTTATTTGGCCTGTCTTGTTTGAAGTTTTTAAACCCAAAGCTTACGATGAATGGCACAGCAGCGGCCGGTGCAGTCGACATGTTTGTTTGTTGTCCTCTCATGTGTGGCCACGCGCACGTAGTAAGTGTTATGTAGGCAGGTTTTAGGTAACGGGTCGGAGGGAGGGGAATAACAGAGAGCTCATCAGACGTTTCCTAAAAATAAACATTGTTCACGAGTCCCGCAGCTCGAGTCCGAGTCGAGTCTGAAGTCTTTCGAGGACGAGTCTCAAGTCGAGTCTGAAGTCACTGTGTGTGCGACTTAAGTCGCACTCGAGTCCGAGTCTCAAACTCGAGTCCCCATCTCTGCTGTCAACAACAGAGAACGGGGAGGATACACCATGAATCATTACTAGGGATGGCTGCCGCGAAACAGTCGTTCCGAAGCTTTGCGAGATCCCGAAGCGCAGATGTTTCGAAACACTGATTCGAAGCGTGATTCAAAACACCCATGTCACGTGACTATGGCCAAACGAAGCCTCAAAGTGTTTCACTAAGTGTTTCATCAGGTGTGATCCGCCGAATCAGCGTTTGATTGACACGGTCGGGAACAACAGACCACACAATCGCACATCTGTATTAAAGTGAAATCAACGCATATTGACCTCGTGGGTTTTTGTGAGAGGAGTTTGATTTTGAGATAGCGGATTTTTGGTGATAGTGACATTTATAGTGCGATTTGTTTAGTTATATTTAGGCTTAAATGTACACAACACATTGACTGATAGGCTAGAGACACAGAGTATAGTGACTGTAACGGTGGCTCGCCCGATAATAAGTTCAAAAATGAGGTAAGTTCGTTCGGGCGCCAGACAGGAGTAATCCTGTCAATATTTTTTAGAACAATAACCCAGATAGCTTGGATGCCACCAGTTACATACACGAAATCAAAAAAATAAATCAAAGGGCAGTTCAGAATTAGTTTAGAAATGTCTGTATTTCACACAAAAAAGAATAAAACAAAAGACAATATGCAACCACTTTAAATTGTCAGTCAGATCATCTGTTCAAAGACCACAGATTCAACAGTTTATCCAGGCACAGAAACAGATCTTCTAAACAAAAAGCAATATCAAAAAATGTCAATTTTGTTTTCAGGCAAAACATAAAGAAAAGAAAAAAAAAACTCAAAAGCCAAAACAAACCGAGCCAAAATAAAAAAAGGATTTACTCACTAACTTAGTTTGTGGGGAAACGGAATAACCCGGATATGGAAAATGCAGAGGTGAATTTGTGTGAGTGTTTGGGAAAACCAGCCGTGAATCCAGCCACGCCGTAACCTTTTGCAATGGTGAAGATCTGTTGGATGGTAGATGGAAACAACCCAGGATCCAGACGGTCCTTAACACAGCTCACTTGGGGTTCTTTTACACGCTCCGCGCTGAAGACATCGTAATGGAGAGCGTTTTTTTTCTCTCCCGCATCCGCTCCAGCAGAGGCACAGCGTTTTACCCGCTGACGATTTGGTCGCCGCCTCCCAGGTAAGTGAAAACAACACCTTCCTTTTCGTTCTTATTCCACCGTCCAACTACCAACAGTTCGTTCAGTTCACGTGGTTACTTTCAGTTTGGCGTTCGACTGTTATTGAGGCTTTCTGGTTCTCATCTCGATAAATCGCACTCTTAACAAATTTCACGTCTTTTTAACACTTTCTCCTTTTTCCTCTTCAGTGTAAATCCCTCCTTTTATGTGCTAACCTCATTTCCTTTTCCCCCACTTAGCAACGGAAATGGGCGGGGACAAACTTGATTTAATTGTTCAATTTGTTTGTGTAATGTTTCAGCTCCGCCACACTCCTCCCCCCTGGGAAAAAAACAACTCCAGGTTGTTTAAAGGGTAGCATTGTCAGAAACCAAGAAACTCCTCATCTTCGTCAGTGGATTCATGGAAAATTTCCAAAAGTTTCGACTTTCCCAGGTGGTCTAACTCATCAGCAGTAGGGAAACATGGCTTCAAGTTACATACATGAACGGTACGTACATCCTCACCAGTGTCTTCTAGTGCCACACGATAATTCAGGGGTCCTAGCTGTGTTATTACTCTGTAGGGACATTTCCATTTGTTGGCAAGTTTTGCACAAAAATGGTGAAGTGCACTTGATTGCGGGAAATTTCTCACCCATACACGGTCTTTTTCTTTGTAGAAGACATCTCTTCGGGTCTTGTTGTAGCTACGAAGCTGTCTTGCTGAGGCCTTTTTGGTGTTTTCTTTTGCTCTAGCTTGCAACTCGGACAGATGTTCTGTGACATCGTAAGATGGAGCAGTTGGAGCAAGATTTTGCCCATGGAGCAGCTTGTCCATCGGACCCTGTAATTTTCTCCCTAGGTGAAGCTCGGCTGGAGACATACCGGTGGTTTCTTGTACCGCTGAATTAATGGCAAACCGTAACTCAGGTAAGTGTTGGTCCCATTTTTTATGATTGTCATCCACATATGCTGAAATCATCTGTTTTAATGTTCTGTTCACTCGTTCGGTTAGGTTTGTCTGAGGGTGGTATGCTGTTGTCATCTTCTGGGTGACTTTCCATTTTGCACAGATGTCTTGAAAGACGGCTGAGGTGAACTGTGTGCCTCGGTCAGAGAGGATGAAATCAGGTACTCCCCATCGAGTAAGGATTTCTTTTTTGAGGTGAGAAGCAACAGCTTGTGCAGTGGCCTTTCGCAAGGGGAAGAGCTCAACCCACCGGGAATAGTAATCCACGAACACTAGTAGATATTCATGTTGTTGGGAACTGCGAGGCAGTGGACCCATGAGGTCTACTCCCAACATCTCGTTTGGACGACTGGTGGTGGTCTGTTGAATTTTCCCAGCAGGTTTGCGGTTCTCATTCTTCAAGGTTTGGCATTTCATGCACCTTTTTACATACTGTTTTACAGATGTCCACATGGAGGGCCAGAAAGCGACCTGACGCACCCTCTGGTAAGTTTTGCTAATTCCTAAATGGCCACTTAAGGGATGCGCATGGTAATGCTGTAGAATTTGTGGGACCAGGGTGGCCGGGATATAGAGTCTGTAATGTACTTGCCCATTAGTCAGATGAGTTCGATGATACAGCTTGTCTTCAATGACCTCATATTGGTCTTGCATAGAGGAATCATTGTCGGCCAGTGACTGGAATAGTGTGGTAATTACCAGATCTTTGTGCTGTTCTTCCCAGATGTCTACTGTGGAAAGTGGAAATCCAAAGTCCTCCTTCTGATTGGAGTATAAGTGGCATCCAGGTGCGGAATACATCCGGGATAACGCATCAGGAGCTTCATTGAGTTTTCCCTTTCGATACTCAACCACAAAGTCAAATTTTTGCAGACGGAGTGCCCAACGGATTAGACGTCCCGTGGTCTTTGTGGAATTCATGACCCACTGTAGAGCCGAATGATCCGTGACTACTGTGAAGAGTTTCGGTTCCAGGTAGTATTGCCATTTTTCTAGTGCCCATACTATTGCCAAACACTCTTTCTCTGTAGCTGAATAATTCATCTCAGCTTTGGTTAACGTTCGGCTGCCATAGGCTATGACTTCTTCCAAGCCATGTGTTTTCCTTTGTGTCAACACTGCACCAAGTCCTGAATCACTGGCATCAGTGTAGATAACAAAAGGAAGTTGAAGGTCTGGATGACCCAGGATGGGGGGTGAGGTGAGACATGTCTTCAATTTCTCAATGGATTGTTGACACTGTGGTGTCCACTGGAATTTTCTTCCTTTCTTCTTCAAAGCATTTATAGGTTCAGCTATCTGAGAGAAATTGGGCACAAACCTGTGGTACCATCCTGCCAACCCGAGAAATCGTTGAACTTCTTTAACTCTCTGGGGTCAGCGGTCTCGCCGGCGATACCAGCTCACTTTTTTCCTTATCAGTGCAAAAGAGACTCAAATTACTCTGTTAATTTTGATCTTACATATAAGTGTTGTACATCATTCGATCCTGTTAAGTTTGTATTTTTTTTGTGGAACCTCATAATAAAAACAAAGTGTTGTGCTTTTCGCCTAATAAAGAAAAATAAACATGATGCGCGTTCTGCGTTCTCTCTGTCAGTGAAGTCCATTCTGAAACGCGTCCGAAAAATCATCTGTAACTCTGCAAATACTCAGTCAAACAGGTATACAGGCACACAGGCATGAAGCCTGAAATATCTTCTTTTAAATGAAGTAATTTATATAAAAAAAATTTTTTCTCATTTTATGTAATCTGTACGAAAAGAGAGAGATGATAGTCGTTCTCGTCTCAGCTCATTAAAGTTAATTTGACCACGCCCACGGAGCGCGCGCTCTATTCAAACACAAATGCTCTGAGGCGATCCACGCCCACATCAGCTGGATAACCACCGAAAGAGACTCAGATTTACGACGCTGTGAGGAATAATAGTACTATCTTAATAATAATCCTGGAAAAAATTACCTCAGAAGTAGGCTACAGGTAGTTTCATTTGGAGGAGCAACGGATCCAGCCGAGGAAATAGGTACATTCTTTATTTTCAAGTGCTTTGTGCTAATCGCGATATGGAATAGTGTCTGTAAACAAAAAGACTGTTTGAATCGCGTTTTTGTGTGTGAATGAATGAACAGCTTTTACCTAACTATATTCCAATACTGAGATGAGTAAAAATCGACTGAAATATGTTGAAATAAAATATTTTTGTATAAGCAACGTATTAAACTGCAAATTAACATTTATGTGTCCTAATCATAAAAACGATATGTTACATATGAAAGACAATATGTCGTTTTTACTGTAAAATACTGCCACATCAAATAAGCTTGTTTGCTAAGATGTTATTATAGTATTTGTTCGATTGTAAGCTATATTCAAACTAATTAATCCGCAACTGTGAAATATGTATGATAAAATGTATACTTTAGTATATAATACAAAGAAAGATTACATTTGAAATATAGTTAAAATTTTAATTGTTGTAATTGTAACCTTTTTATTAAAATAGCAAAAATATATGTAGGCTACATATAAATAAATCTTAGGTAAATCTGAAAAGCTCAATATAAGCTTCCTCTTTAAATTATTTGTATTGTGTTTTATTAGTGACACATTTGGGATACATTCCCAAACTTTCTGTAAAAACAGTATGATAATTAACTGCACAATTACTATAAATTTTTACATTTGATATTATACAATTTGCAAGCACAATTTGAAAAATAAATAAATAATTGGAACTGTGAACCAATTTTGTATTATATAGGCATATATATATATATATATATATATATATATATATATATATATATATAGTCATTGCATTCTTGTGGCTCAGTGACACACCTGAATGAAAGGGTCATTAGTATGCAGCCCCATTATGCGCTCATTATGCGGGCCCATTGTCTTCTCAGGTGTGAATCACAGCAGGTCACACCCCTGCGCATATTGCCTTTCCAAACAAAAAGTGTCATTTTTAAATTTAAACCAATCTATTGTGTTATGTGAATGATAAGGCAGGATGATTTTCAGATCATTTTGAAGAAAAAACTCTAGGCGACAACACCCATTAGTCAAAAGTCTTGTGGACACATATTTAGTATGTGTTTTGTGGCCTTATTTCAGAAACTTTAAGTTTTAGTTTTTTCAATAACCACGCATAAACAATATTCTCTCAAAAATACAAAAATGTACATACATGTTGATAACACATTATGGTAGCCCTATGTGTGCTAAATAGAGTGTAATTACACCTTTGCCAGTAATATGTTTATAAGCAACTGAAAAAAGCACAAATGTCAGAGTATGTCAAAACATCTCAAGGACCCCAAAAACACCTTGGACCCCAGAGGGTTAAGGTTCCTGGGAGCAGGGTAGGAGCGAATGGCCTCTACTTTGCTGGGGTCAGCCGAGATGCCTTTTGTGTTTACCACATGTCCCAGAAATGTTAACTCCTGAAGGCAGAATTTACTTTTTTTTAGGTTTATGGTTAAACCGGCTGTGTGCAATCGGTCGAAGACAGTCTGAAGATCATAGAAGTGCTGGGTGACAGATGGTGAATAAATTATAATATCATCAATATACACAAAACACATTCTTCCTCGCAGCTCACCCAAGACAGTCTCCATTAATCGCTGAAATGTCGCTGGAGCATTCTTCAACCCAAACGGCATGACATTAAATTGGTATAACCCAGATGGAGCGATGAATGCAGTCTTGGACTGGCTCTCAGGTTCCATTGTCACCTGCCAGTACCCACTATTGAGGTCGATGCTGGAGAAAATACCTGCACCAGAGAGGGATTCCAATATCTCTGTGATATTAGGCAGAGGATAGGCATCTCTCTCAGTGATAGCATTGACCTTCCTATAGTCTACACAGAATCTCTGGCTGCCATCTTTCTTTGGGACCAGGACAATAGGTGAGGACCAAGCCGAGTGTGATGGTTCTATGACCCCATTCTTCAACATTTCTTTAACTTGCTCTTGTACCACATCTTGTTTCTCTGGTGTTAATCTGTATGGAACGCTGTTTGATGGGTACAGGATGGACAGTATAAAGACAATGCTGGAGTACTGTTGTTCTTCCGAGCTGGAGGGTACAGACTTGAGGATTGTTCTCTAGGAGGTGGAGCAGTTTACACTTTCCCTCAGGTGGTAAGTGTGCTGTATCTACCAGGGTTTTCACTAATGTTTTTTCATCCAGCTTATCTGGTGACTGAGACACCACCCGTAGCATTTGCTGTGGAGGAATAGAATCTGAACAATGTGAGAGTTCGCTCTGCATTTTTATGTTGTGCTTTCTTTTCCAGATGCTGGATACATCTAGCGGGAACACTAGCTCGTCCAGGCTGAAAAGGATAATTCTTGTTGGGAATTGACTTGAAGGAGTATTCAAGGGGAAAACTCCTTTTCCCCTTGAATTCGGGTGCGGACACGCTCAGCTAGCTCGTCTTCATAATCCTCAGAAAGAAACGCTGTGAGAAATGCAGATTCAAACTCATTCCAGGTTGAAACAGAGGATCTAGCCACTTCCCACCAGTCCCGTGCTGTTCCATAAAGGACAGTGCGAAAGGTTGCCAGAATGTCTGTATTCTCTAAGGGGTGTAATGCCATAAAGTCGTGACATCGTGTTAAATATAACAGAGGGTCACTATCATCGGATGGTCTGCCAAAGGTGGGAAAGGTTAGTTTCAAATGATCACTCTTGACCACAGATGCTGGGTGCGAAAGAGGTGGAAATACAGACGAGGATGTGTGGGGTTTTGACATTTCACTTTCGGCAGCAGCGGAGTGAGGAGGTGATTTGAGTGTCATCGGTGGAGGGTCAGTTTTCGTTTTACCAGGGAACTTGAAGTAACTGCTTATTTCTGATTTCAGCTCTTTCAAGGAGTCGCTTACGGTATTCAATTGGACGCTACATTGACTGACCTCCTGGAAAAGTTGGCCACAATCCTTTTGAGTAATGTCCTGCATTTTCTGGATGTCTTTCTGCACCTCTAGTTGAAATTGTTCCACCATAAATCGGACTTCAGAGATTAATGTGTGCTCACTTTTCTGTAGTTCTCCTGTCACCATCACCTTCATGGCCTTTGTCAGCTGATCAGTGTCCTCTTCATCATGTTGTCTTTTAGCAGTGATCATGGCCTGAAGCTGCTGATGGTTGGATTTGATCTTAGCAGTCAAGGTTTCAATCTTGGCATCATGCTGTGAAGTGGTAGTTTCAAGTTCCTGGGTGAGTACTTTCAAAGCTTTGTCCTGCTGTTTGAGACAATTAAACAGGACATCCCAGTTCCCTTGTACGTGCTCTGATAATTAATACATTCCTATGCCAGGTATTGGAAGAAATGTAGGCAATTCCCGCGGTGTTCCTAAAGGAGGTGTGAATTCCGTGGAAGTGCACAACTGCTTGTCAACAGTCGGTGGAGGAGGAGTCCTTTCTCCTGGTGGTGGAGTGGAAAACTGCACATGGGTTCTTGGAGTAAGAGGGTGAAACTGTGTGGGGGTGGAGTAGAAAGTGGGACCAGGAGGCGGCTGTCTGGGTTGCTGTGGAGTTTGTTGCACCAGGGGCCAGTTGGGTGTTGCAATGTCTGGAGGATCAATTGCCACAAAAGTGGATTGTGGTGGAGGGGTATGGGCCATGGTTGAAGTGTATGTGTGAATATGGCAACGGTCAATATGAAATGTAGAAAATAAAATAAAAATGAGAACACTATTTAACCGGCCTCAAATTCTTTTGGGCAAATGGGGCACCAAAATAACAAAAGACAGTCGTTGCAATTTCACAATTCAGGAAAGAAAATACTATGGAACCTGTGTCAAATTCTTTTGGGCAAATGGGGCACCAAAATAACAAAAGACAGAGTGGTTACATCACAGAAGTTTTTTTTCTTTTTTTTTTACAATTTGGCTGTAAACGTTCCAAACAGTCTGTTGGATGGACCACAGTTCAATTCAACCAAAGTTCAAATGACCACAAAAAACGGTTAAATGTCCACTCTGATAGTGCAACGGTTCCCAAGAGCAAATATCCGATGATCACAAGAAAAAACCCCAAAACAAAACAGTTCAAAGAAATAGTAATATATTCAAATTTTCAGGTTTCAAGTCCCAAGTTTAAAGTTCAAGTCCCTGTTTCGGGCGCCACTTCTGTAACGGTGGCTCGCCCGATAATAAGTTCAAAAATGAGGTAAGTTTGTTCAGGCACCAGACAGGAGTAATCCTGTCAATATTTTTTAGAACAATAACCCAGATAGCTTGCATGCCACCAGTTACATACACAAAATCAAAAAAATAAATCAAAGGGCAGTTCAGATTTAGTTTAGAAATGTCTGTATTTCACAAAAAAAAAGAATAAAACAAAAAACACTATGCAACCACTTTAAATTGTCAGTCAGATCATCTGTTCAAAGACCACAGATTCAACAGTTTATCCAGGCACAGAAACAGATCTTCTAAACAAAAAGCAATATCAATATCATTTTGTTTTCAGGCAAAACATAAAGAAAAGAAAAAAAACCTCAAAAGTCAAAACAAACCGAGCCAAAATAAAAAAAGGATTTACTCACTAACTTAGTTTGTGGGGAAACGGAATAACCCGGATGTGGAAAATGCAGAGGTGAATTTGTGTGAGTGTTTGGGAAAACCAGCCGTGAATCCAGCCACGCCGTAACCTTTTGCAGTGGTGAAGATCTGTTGGATGGTAGATGGAAACAACCCAGGATCCAGACGGTCCTTAACACAGCTCACTTGGGGTTCTTTTACACGCTCCGCGCTGAAGACATCGTAATGGAGAGCGGTTTTTTTCTCTCCCGCATCCGCTCCAGCAGAGGCACAGCGTTTTACCCGCTGACGATTTGGTCGCCGCCTCCCAGGTAAGTGAAAACAACACCTTCCTTTTCGTTCTTATTCCACCGTCCAACTACCAACAGTTCGTTCAGTTCACGTGGTTACTTTCAGTTTGGCGTTCGACTGTTATTGAGGCTTTCTGGTTCTCATCTCGATAAATCGCACTCTTAACAAATTTTACGTCTTTTTAACACTTTCTCCTTTTTCCTCTTCAGTGTAAATCCCTCCTTTTATGTGCTAACCTCATTTCCTTTTCCCCCACTTAGCAACGGAAATGGGCGGGGACAAACTTGATTTAATTGTTTAATTTGTTTGTGTAATGTTTCAGCTCCGCCACAGTCGAAACAGTGCATCCGAAGCTTTGCGAGATCCCGAAGCGCAGATGTTTTGAAACACTGATTCGAAGCGTGATTCAAAACACCCATGTCACGTGACTATGGCCAAACGAAGCCTCAAAGTGTTTCACTAAGTGTTTCAACAGGTGTGATCCGCCGAATCAGCGTTTGATTGACACGGTCGGGAACAACAGACCACACAATCGCACATCTGTATAAAAGTGAAATCAACGCATATTGACCTCGTGGGTTTTTGTGAGAGGAGTTTGATTTTAAGATAGCGGATTTTTGGTGATAGTGACATTTATAGTGCGATTTGTTTAGTTATATTTAGGCTTAAATGTACACAACACATTGACTGATAGGCTAGAGACACAGAGTATAGTGACACATTAATAGATACATAGATATAAATATATATAGACAGCTAGATTAATAGATAGATAGATACAGATAGATTAAATATAGGCTACATAATATAAATACATTGATAGATTATAGATACATATTATACATATCTAATTACATAGATAGATTAGAGATACATATCTAGATAGATTTGGATAGATAGATAAAATGGAGGCTCCCCAGAAGAGATGCCGTACATCTGTGGTGTGGGAGCATTTCCATTTAGAAACCCCAAATAAAGTGAGATGTGTGTTGTGATCGGCAGCTAGCCTGCAACAATACATCATCCAGTAGAAACACAGGACAGTTTATGGGAACTTTTTGATACTCGTATCATCAAACCCAGATGATACACAATGCTACAGCTGATGCCACAGTGGAAGTGAAAAAATACATCAACGATGCGTATTTGCCCACAACTCATGATCCACTAACTTACTGGAAAGAGAGAGCAGTAATCTTTCCTCATTTGTATGTATTAGCTAAAAAATATCTTTGCATGCCAGCAACAAGTGTCCCTTGTGAGAGGATTTTTTCAAAGGCTGGAGAAATTATCTGTAAAAAAAGAAGTAGGCTAAGTAAATAAAAATATGTAAAAAAGTGAGACATTGTGGCTTGATTTATTTTATTAATATTCATTTTGCAGGACCAAAATAACATTATGCACAATGAGGAGTCTATAGGTTACAAGATTCACATATTAGAAAAGTAAAAAAAAAAAAAAAAAGAAATTCATGGCTTGTCAAGGTTGTTTCAGATCAACACCTGCAAGTGACCACTAGGTGTCACCGTGGAGACGGGTGTCGGATTGATTCGAAGCCTCGAAACAATATGAACCATTTGATTCAACTGTTTCATTGCTTCACGAAGCCTCGATCTGCCCATCACTAATCATTACTGCCATGCACACAGCAAACAACAGAACTTGCTACATGCTAATGAAACATACCTGTGTCCACTGTCAACAACAGAGAACGGGGAGGAGCCGGACGTGACACATCCCAGGCCATAACCAGCCAGCTCTTAAATAGTGGATACTCCCTGCTGATTGGTGCTCACAACCGTCAATCAACACCACTCATCTCATTCATTCGGTTACACAAGCTTTATCATTTGCTCATCTGTATTATATCTGTTTTTTATTTGTTGAACATCAATTACATTTTTAACCTGACGTTTTTTGGATTTCCAAATTCGGGGAACAGACACAGTCTCTATGATGATATCTAGGTGAAAGAGGCTCTATGTGATGGGATTTATCTGACCTTGGTGACGTGTCTGTAATAGTGAAATGTATCTATGCAACTACAGCATATTTATAATATAAAAGGTATGATGGATGGATGCATGACTGGCCAGGGCTGCGTTTCTAGATAACTAGATAGCACTTATGAGCATTTTCTAAGAGCGACTTTACGAATGTTCGTGTTCATTTTATGTGCGTTTCACAAAAACGCACTCAGCACGATCACACGCAGCTGTGCTTTAAGTGATACTTAAGAATCACTGTCCGTATGTCAAGTGCTGAAATGTCAACTTGTAGAATGGCTCGTAATTGTTGCACACGATTCTATTTTGAAATGTTTAGCCTAACTGTTTTCAACTGATGTGCATTTTCTACGAGGTCAATAATCTATAAAAGCACAAACCTATGGGTGGAGACACAAGCAAAATGGCTGAACCAAAAAAACGAAGAAAATACATTTGCAAAAAGAGGAAATTAATGTTATTTTAGTGGAGGTGGAGCTATACAAACATATTATTTTCAGCAGGTTTAAGGTGTAGGGAATCTCGGGATTAGCTCTGTTACAGGGAATATAGTTTTAATAACTATGAAACATGATCGGGAATCACCTACAAATTATAAAACTACCCATAAAGTGAAAAGTTACCAACGGCCTGTTTGGACAGCCGAACACAACAAATTATGATCAGTTCTCCATCCAGGTCGGCGAAAATAGATCAATTGTACTATCAATACTTAATCAAAACGGATTATAATTAAATATTAATATATCAATTCTATCTATCGATTGTCAGAATAATATTTGAGGGGATTAATTTATGATTGAATCATCTGCTTGTCCCGCAAACCTGATCATTCGATCTCCATCAAACCTCACAAAATGATCTTACTTTATAGACTTTCAAGAGAAGCTGTTCCTCTGGCCACGAGGATTAACTTTCCTGTTCTATAACAATACCTTTTTAAGTATCAATACATTTGTAAAGCACTTAGCTTTGGATCGTACATTAAAGGGACTTGTATATGAGCAAGAGTCAATCAAATGAATATAATGTACTTCAATAAATGGAAACTACGTTACAGTTACTAGCGTTACAAGGAATAAAATGTATTTACAGACAATAGCACAATGACAAAACAAGACACTGAAAGTGAAAGAAACAGGGAGAGAGTGAGAGAGAGAGGGAGATCTGTAAGGATCACAGATTTTGACAAAATTCACCTGGACATTTAAACCTTTGAGAGACAACCATACTTGCATATGGCTCTTTGCGGTGCTGAGTCGAGAGAGCGCGTGTGTGTGGCGTTCCTGTTAGCGTCACGTGTTCACTCGGTTCTTCCCGAATGAGCGAACACGGCGAGTTTGAATGTCCTTTTGTGTAAAATTACCAAAGAAATAATTTAGACTTCGTGGAAATGAACAGAGTAGAATACGGAAAACAAAAACAAAACTCAACAAAACAAAAGAAAAGAAAATATCCCCCTGGGAGGAGATCAAGAAGACAAAGGAGTAACATGATGAAGCCACGCGGAGAGGAAGGAAGAGAACGAAGAGCTGCTTGGCGCGTCTCTTTAAGGCATTTCGGTTCACGCCTTCTCTTGCGTGAATGAACCAATCACCTGTGAGAAAAGTGCGCGGCAAACGTGTTCCTTTGTCCTGTCGAGGCCTACTTTGCATGTTTTATGACAGTGACAGAAATGTGTTCAATTTTACTCCAGAGATGATAAAACATAGTAAAATACATTTCATCACAATCTACAATATGAATTCAGCTAAGACAAACCAAGAGGTTTACATTGATACCCAACAACAACATGAAAAGCATAGGAATTACAAAGATACAGCTTAATGCATAGTTACACATACTTCTGGTTCATTTAATATTACGATAAAATCACAGATATCCCACTATGACGTGGGCAAGCAGGTCCACTTAAAAACATATCAAATATATCTCGGTAAAGTCTTTATATGAGGAAGTTAATGACAGATTCATGTGTGTGCTTTTTTGGAGTGAGCTTTCTGGCCGCCTGGCATTCCTTTCTCCGCAGAAAGGGGGTGTTAGGTCGATAAGATCTTTTTGAAGCTCGGCGAGTTCTAGTTTATTGGTGTTTGGGTAAACACTCTCATGCCGCAAAAATTGTCGATGGCAATTTTGACGCAGACTCTGTGGTGCCAGGCCTGAGTTACGGATAGGAGTCAAATGTTAAAAGCTTTCCTATATGTAGAATTAAATGATTCCCAACTGACACAGTCCAGATACCCTACAAAGGGCAGTCATATAAATTAACCAAAACAAAAAAATCTGGGAGGATATTGCTAGAAAACTGACTGCAACTAGGGAAAAGATCAGGGAAGGGGGTCAGGAAGAAGTGGCAAGACTTTGCCAGCTTTGCTAAAAGGAAAAGAGCACTGCAGAGGAAAACATTTAATAAAACAGGTGGTGGGACCAACGATTACCCCCTTCTTACAGTAGAGGAAGAGAAGGCCTTGACACTACTTGGCACAAGTGCTTCAGATGGCATTTGTGGTGGTATTGGCATCCATGGAGTAGTAGGGGTACTCAACCTCAGCCTGAGTCAGGTCCTTCATGCTCAGAGGAACTATCAGTTTAATCTGCCATCTCCCAGCACCTACCATCTCCTAGTCCTCCAAACAACCCTCCTTGGCCTTAGCCTTTATCTTCAGTTGTCCAGACTGCAGCCACAACATCTCAGCAGTTTGAGAATGTTTCTTGTTGTAGTCAGGACATATGAGAGTGTCCTTACTTAACAGGGAGGAAGATGAAGAAGTGGTGGTGGAGGAGGAGGAGGAGGAGGACAAAGATGGCATGGTACTACATTTCCCCAGTCTTTGAAGCATATTACGTCTTTTTTTTCTTCTTTTTTTTTACTTTTAAAGGGATACTCCACTTTTTTGGGAAATAGGCTCATTTTACAACTCCCCCAGAGTTTATTGAGTTTTTACCGTTTTTGAATCCATTCAGCCGATCTCCGGTTCTGGCGGTACCACTTTTAGCATAGCTTAGCATACATCATTGGAGTTGACAAGACCATTAGCATTTCTCAAAAAAAAATTACCAAAGAGTTTTGATATTTTTCCTATTTAAAACTTGACTCTTCTGTAGTTACATCGTGCACTAAGACCGACGGAAAATGTAAAGTTGCGATTTTCTAGGCTGATATGGCTAGGAACTATACTCTCATTCCTGCGTAATAATCAAGAAACTTCAATGCCGTACCATGAGTGCAGCAGGCGTAATGATATGACGCAGCGCCTGAAAATAGGCTACCTTCCGTCAACACAACGGAACTATTTTCAGGCGCTGCGTCATATCATTACGCTTGCTGCTCTCATGGTACGGCAGTGAAGTTTCTTGATTATTACGCAGGAATGAGAGTATAGTTCCTAGCCATATCAGCCTAGAAAATCGCAACTTTACATTTTCCGTCGGTCTTAGTGCACGATGTAACTACAGAAGAGTCAAGTTTTAAATAGGAAAAATATCAAAACTCTTTGGTCATTTTTCTTTAGAAATGCTAATGGTCTTGTCCACTTCAATGATGTATGCTAAGCTATGCTAAAAGTGGTACCGCCAGAACCGGAGATCGGCTGAATGGATTCAAAAACGGTAAAACTCAACAGTTTAACTCTGGGGGAGTTGTAAAATGAGCCTATTTCCAAAAAAAGTGGAGTATCCCTTTAAATTATTTTATTTATAAATTCATTTAATCAAAAAACGAGTAATAAAGTGTACAATAAAGTACAATCAGAACCTTATATTACATTGCACTTGAATAAAGTTAAAGGTGTAATCGGCGTGTAAAAGGTGTAAACCTCATAACTTTGTCTTCTTACGATCCACTTGGGGATTTACGATTACTCCAGAGCACTCGTAGATCTACGATGATTTTCAAGTGCTACTTCAGTTACGATGTTTTTGGGAAACAGACCATAATATTAAGATGAGTCGTACAATCGTTTTTACGAACTTCTTAGGCTTACGATGCTTTTGAGAAACGCGGCCCAGAGCAGTTGTTTCAGTATGAACCTGTAGAAGGGTTACAGAAGGATGAAGTCCACAATATTTTTCCACAAAGTGACTGTGGGCCAATAGTTCAAAGACTGGTAGTTCCAGCTGGCCAGTTTCTGGTGAAGAGACCTACTCACTCAACTCTCCACTGTCTGGTGTCTCTTTGCCAATGTTATAGAGTGTAAATAAGCCTTTCAACAGATGGTTAAAATGGAGGAAAATTATTTCCATATTTCATAATGTACTTGTTTCACTGCCTTGCCCCGGATCCCACCCCCCAAACTTGCAAAGCACAACACACGTTCCCCACTGCTTAACAAACCACAGATGTGTCGATTTGAACAGTTCCTACAAAAAAGTCACACAAATCAGCCAGCAGCCTTATTTTTTTTCCATTGGCAAATTAATCAAGGTAATTTGCCTTGTATTGAATTTACTGTATTGAATGAGATTTTCAATATTTACTGTATTGAATGAGAAGACTGGCTGAAGCTGCTCTCCTGTGTTTGACCTTACTTTTCTTTTATTTTCTTCATTGGCACACCACAAATTAATACTGAAAGGAATAGCAATGAAACCTAAAGGTTAAATGCAAGAGCAGAAAAGATGTGCTGTGATCCTTTTTATGTCCTTTTTCTGGTCTGTGGCTATTTCTTCTGTCTAATTAGACAGTGGTCAGTCCTGTCCTGTCCCTGACTAAATTGATTCAGCACAACCTGCTGCTGGAAGTTAACTATAGTTCTAACGACACATAAAAGAGTCTGCTGTTTTATAAGTTTGGATGTCCAAATAAAACGTTTCTTTTTTAACTCAATTTGGTGGTAAGACATTTGTTACAGTTTTCAATGCTTCTTATGCAAAAGGGAAGTGCCTTCACCTTGGCCCTGAATGGAATTAGCAATCTAAGACTGCTTTGGATGTGTTGAACATGTCACTTGGATAAAGTACACACATGGTAAGCTTTCTGAATCGAATGGGTGCTTGTCATTTAAAAATTGGTTTCAATTTTTTAAACCAGACAGATTGTCCGTCTGTGTATTAGTGGATTTGTTAATGATTTTTCAGAAGGTTACATTGTCATGGGAGTAGGTGGCGACAAGTGACTGTCTTTAAAAGTGAATAATTCTTTCAAGGGATTTGTTCAAAAAGCTTATTCGTTCATAACGAAACAAGTGACGGTGATTCATTGAAACATTCACTCAACTGATGCGTTAAGAACAGTGTGGCGAGCAGGACAAGGCCGAGGGCCGTGAGAGAACGGCGCGAGGCCGGTGGCGTGTTTGATAATGAGCAACACCTGCGCGATGCACCGGTCTCGTATCTCTCACGGAGGAGCGGAAGCATAAAGGAGGAGCGACGACAGTGAAGATCGAGAGAGGAACAGGCCTGATTTTATGTTGTGTTTTGTTTCTGTTTTGAGTGGCCAGCAGTCGTCCGTGAGGGGCTGCTGGCTTGTATACTTTAATTTTGTATTTGTTTATTTATTTATTAAAATCTTTAAATGTTCGCCGGTTCCCGCCTCCTTCTTCCCCTAACATTTGAACCTCGTTGCAAACAGCTTCTCTAACAACAACAACAATAAAAAAAAAAAAAACGGGTGGTTTGCTATTGCTGTGATGTCATGTGAGTGACAGGTCGTCCCACCCTTGCACCAGTAAACATATCATCAGAGAAGAGAAGAGATGTCACTGCAAGAGAGAGGGATTGTTATTTTGATTAAATATTATGAGGGCACATGAATGATAAATAATAATAATAATAATAATGTGCACGGATAAATCATATATAATAAATGCTGCAATATTCTATAAAAAAATAAGTTGTTGATATCATGGTGACTTTAGGTATCTGCAGCTCCCCTGTGATGTTGCCCCAGCGGATACAATTTGATCGTCAGGGATTTCTTTCTCATCAACCACTCTGCTTTCGGCTTTAATTTACACCACAGAGATTCTCTGTGCCTCTCTTGAAAGAAATTAATTAATCGCCAGCAGATTGGGTCTTGTAATAAAACAGCTGTGGTCTGGTCCCCCCACCCAAAGGACCAAAGGAACCAGTGATATGAAATACAGCCTCCCTCTTTGGGTCCACTTCGTGCTGCTAAATGAAAAGTCCAATAGAAACTAATGATTTAGCCTTGGATACGGTCACTGCACGGCTGTATGTGTAGCCATTTGAGTGCTCTCTACATCTCAGCTATTTGTATCAGTTTGTAAAGATCGTACCTGGATTTAATTAATGGCCTTTGTAGCATTTGTGTACTCAGTGCCGTCTGGAGGGCTTTGGTTAATTTGCCCCGACTGCATGCGAAAGCAGAACAAGGGAACAGGTCCCATGGGTATTGTTACTGTCTATCGCTTTGGTTTGTCAAAACAAAAGGTGGTTACGTGGTCAGATACACAGATCGTCTAAGACTTGCATAAGAGGATAGGCAGCTTGTTGTTAGCAAATTTCCATTTGCATTCATTCACAGATGTGCTTGCATCTGAATTTGCATTAGAATTGATCTCCTCTCCAGCCACCCAGCCTATAGTTTTCGCAGTTATTCTGGCTTATTTATGCCCTTGTTTTGGCTTAATTAGCATGAACCAATATGCGGATGCATTTAAACAACGTGTCTGGGAACATTAACAATGCAAAGAGCACAAATTTAGCCATATCTAATGAGGGCACTATCTTTTCATCCAATATTATGGACTTGTTTGGCCCGTTGTTTTGTTAGCTGAATTGATTACACATTTCGTCTTGAATGCTGCAATTCACATTGATTGCTGTGCATATTGTAATTGATCTACAGTGGTCTACCGATTGGGTAAACAACACTTTAGAATAGTGTGTATTGTTATATTTTATCCTTATGCAGAGACAACTACAGTAATCCATTTGTAGGTTTAGGTGTATAAATATATATATAAAAAATAATTACTGTGGTGATGTTTCTTTTAGCCCTGATCAGTCCAACAGGAACATTGACATTGAACCAGTAGAATGCAACAGTTGGGTTCCGGAAGTAAAAATGCCATTCATTTTCTAGGGGAATTAATTTTTAACAATAACGTATAAACCATTATAGACAGACCTACTGTGAGCCACGAGGTTGTTAATTTGATGGTAAGTACTTCTGTTGAAGCAATCAGCCCGCATTTCTTCAACAGCATTTTTTAAGTCGTCATGAAACGGAAGTTGCGATAGTCTTTTCTTCCCTATTGTGATGCATATCTGAGTAAAGGCTGGTCCACACTTAAAATTTCATCAAATTTTCAAAATGTGAGAGACAACAAACATGACAATAAAAACAAAATCATAGATTTAACAGCTTTGCCGAGATGTGACCAAGACAGCACACCACACACTATCAGATTCCATTCTCAAACAACAAGAGTCCCGACTGTGAACACGTGAAATTCACAAAGGATTGTAGCGCATACCACCACCTCTCGCAGTCGTCCGGGGTCCGCGACACAAGCGGGAATGCTGCATTGATCTGCAAACAAATCCTCTCCCATGTCTCATGCTTAGTTTTGCTTGATATCCCAGTGCCGAATTTCCCTTTTATTATGTTTTTTTTTTCAGCACCAACTGAGCCAGCAGCACTAACTGATCCTGCGTCCAGTTGGGCTTTCTTTTCCGTTTTGGCGAGTTCATCATCCACCGTCATTCAACTATTACATTAGGCTACTTCAATAGGAGCAACATTTCCTTGCTTTAAGTAGTCTATTTAGGCTAATAGGATGTCAATTAACCAAGCAAGTGTTAATGCAAGTGTCGTTTTTTCATTATTAGGCAAGTGGCGGTTTTCATTGGGGTATTAGGCTACCTTGATTTAATTTAATTTACGTAATTCACGACTTTTCTCTCTCTCTCTGCCTTTTTAGAATTACACTTCACTGGGGCCTGCACAAACATGTCATTATATATGCATTTCGATGACATTACTATTATTATTTTGTGTAGGACACAGACATATTTAGATGTCGTAAATCCATGATTTGTTGCGTCTGTGTTATGTTCCGCATGATGGCCCTGTCATCTAACAACCAATCACCGTGATCATTGCGAGGAAGCTCGTGCATGAGAATTGACGTCATCCATAGCAACGAAGACTCACTCTTAGTTTAGGAGTTGTCATTTTTCCTTACTAAGAGTAGGTCTGAAAGGCGTTGTGCATAACTTTTAAGAGAAAACTCCTAGCTAAAATATTTTAGTGCGATTTAGGAGTACTCCTAGTGGTAAGATAAAATTCTTTGTGAATACGGCCCCTGGTTTCGCTTTATTTTGATGGTCCCTTTAACACATTCGGTTGACGTTGCACCTTCATGCTTGATAACTATACTACTATATTAGAGTGTTAGAGTATTAGTAGACTGGTAGGGTTAGGGTTAGAATAAGTTGACGTACTCGCAAATGTACTTAATGTCTGTTGGAAGACCATCACAATAAAGAGTTGGCAGATATTAAGCAGACGGTCTACTAATACTCCAATGAGAGTAAGTTGACATGTAGTTGCAAAGTCACTTGTAGTCAACAGAATGTTCAAAATAAACCATTAATATAAAGTGTTACAGATAATCTGTAGAACCATCAAAATAATCGTGACTTTACGATTGTCAGGATGAGAGAAATTGGACCCAAAATCAGCAGATTATCTTGTAGGTGAGTTAAAACAGCTTTGGCTTATCATGGCCGGTGCTTCATCGGATTTAAGTTATTTCTCTCATTTAAGCTGTTAAGTAAACAGTCTTATACCTTTTTTTTGTTTTTGTTTTTTTGTCCGATTTCCAACTCTTTTTTTGATTCCAAACCAAGTTTGTAGTTCACCTTAGCTGGTTGGTATTTGGTTCATTGCTTATGAATCTTTAACAAAGGTCTTTATTGTTTATTGTCTGAGCAATAGCCTTGTGGACAGCGCTTTGACATATAGTGCAACAACGCTTCGGGCGACCTGAGTTTGAGTCCTCGCTTTTGGTCATTTCCCGATCCTGTGCCCTTCTCTCCTCCTTTATCGCTTCCTGTCTCTCCTTGACTGCCCAATCAATAAAGGCAAAATCGACAAAAAAATAAAAAAACAAACAAAAATACAATCTCTATTGGGGAAAAATACTTCTACCATATAAAAAATATAAGGCAGAAATATTAAGTACTCTAATTATGCAGCTTTTTGGTAACGCTAGGGGCACAGTGAGTTCACAGAACAGAGACAGAGAGTTCTGTCAGATTTATCTAGCTTTTTCTTTGTTGAGGAAATACATTTTACAGAAAACAAACAAGAAACGAATAGCAAATAACTTTTTGGGGTTCAATTTTCCTTTAGGCAAGATGGTTGGTTGTAACACGCCTCAGTCTGGATCGAATCCTTAAGCGGCTGTGTTACATCAGGTTTTGATCGGTCTCTGAGCCCGAGTGTGCCTTTGATCTGTGCTTGTCAGATCTAGAGAGTTAAATGTGACTGGGAGAGAGCGCACCTGCGACCTGCCTGGAAAGATTATTCTGTGTCAATATTCATTAACCTCGGGCCATTTTCCATCAGTATGCTCACGGCTGTAAGTGTGAGACTTTATCTACAGGGGACATGGCCACACTGCTCCGCATTTCATTTTCATATTTAAGTGCCTGTTCTCTTGAACACACCCTGTTGGCACTTTTAAACCGCAGAGTGTCATACTCTGCTGGTTCTGAATGGAAGGAAAACAAAACAGGAATATGTGTGTTTGCCCTCCGATACCAAATTAACATTCTGACACTGTGACACAAATGGTGCATAATGGGGTGCATTTGGACTGCTCATATTATAAGATTACTTATGAAATTGTTTGAAAGGAACCGTTCATCCACAAATAAAAAACACAAATTAGTGAATATATAGGCTATATTGTGAAATATTAATTGTAAAATAAAATTTTGGTCATATCGCCCTAATAAATATGATTGATAACATAATTAGCCTACATGCTAATTTTCTCAAATAGGCAACAAACGAATGTGATTTATTATGTGACAAACAAACTTTTTTCACCATCTGAGTTTGATGAGGCAGTTGAGGTTGATCCTTTTATCAATGTTACAAACATCTCCATCTCATCTTGTTAAAATTTATAAATAAAACTAATAATTTTTAAGCTCCAGTTTCTGCCATCCATTGTCCAATTTTCTGTTTTAGGTTTTCACTGTGGTATCGGTACTCACAGTGTTGGTATTGAGATATTTTTGTCAGGTAGCTTATCAAAGTCATTATTTTGGTATCGTGACAACACTAGTTTATTCAACTGTTGTATAAAATCACATTTGAAATAGGATCATTTGCTAATATTTGGGAAAAACAGCACGCTTGTGAGATTATTTCTTTAATATAATAGAAATAGAAAAAAAAGAAAAAAAGAAACTTTACTGCCGTACCATGAGTGCAGCAGGCGTAATGATATGACGCAGCTGGGGACTATTTTCAGGCGCTGCGTCATATCATTACGCCTGCTGCACTCATGGTACAGCAGTAAAGTTTCTTGATTATTACGCAGGAATGAGAGTATAGTTCCTAGCCATATCAGCCTAGAAAATCGCAACTTTACATTTTCCGTCGGTCTTAGTGTGCGATGTAACTACAGAAGAGTCAAGTTTTAAATAGAAAAAATATCGAAACACTTTGGTAATTTTTTAATGAGAAATGCTAATGGTCTTGTCCACTTCAATGATGTATGCTAAGCTGTGCTAAAAGTGGTACCGCCAGAACCAGAGATCGGCTGAATGGATTCAAAAACGGTATAACTCAACAGTTTAACTCTGGGGGAGTTGTAAAATGAGCCTATTTCCAAAAAAAGTGGAGTATCCCTTTAAAACACTGTTTGCAAATATCATGCAGGGAGACCGGGGATGATTGTAACACGGGTCAGTTGTAACAATTCCAATCTGTCCAATCAGGAACTAGTTACAAATCCCCTGATTCACTTCGCACATGCTCAGTTAAGTCCTTATTCCACATGTAATAAAGTCGAGCCCTGTGGCAAACACAGCAGATGTTAGAGTGGAAAAAACAATTTTGAGGTATGAAAGTAACTTTTTTTACTTTGTTTATTTTTGTTATGGGAATTTCTGCTTTATAGTTAAACTCATCAAATTTAAATTATGTTTATTATGTGTCTGTGTAGATATTTTTCATGTAAGTTATTAGTACAAATGTTTTGCCTGTTAGCTGTAAGGTGAGCTAGTTCATGGCTACATGACTCTGGGTTAGTTGTAACAACAATGAAACGTTACAACCTAACCCTAACACCTTACACGTCACACACACACACACACACGTTCAATTTAAATTTTATTATGGCCAATACTATAACTGACAGTAACAAACGTGCTTACACCAACACAAGTGTTCAATTTCAATTTATTATGGCCAATACTATGACTGACAGTAACAAGCAAGCTTACACACAAACAATGTTTTGTGTTGAAGTTAAATTTATAGTGGTCAATTACTATGACTAAGAGTGACACACACACAGACACACACATCAGTTATATTGAAAAGTCAGTGTTGAATAAAAAGCTTTCAAAATCCTTTTATGTTGGTTTTTTGTCAAAATCCTTATTTCATTATGTTACATATCACCCCGGTGGATCTCATAATGTTACATCTCACCCCAGGGTATGTTACAACTAACCCAGACTATGGGGTGAATTGTAACATTTCACTCCTCGTGTTTGAAACTAAACCATGCATTTTCTGTTTGTGTTGCAAAGATAAAAGTTATGTCATTTGATAGCAGACACTTGTAACTAGTTTGAATCACATTTTGAACACACTGGCTTAAAAGTACTCCAAGATATAGACAGAAAGGTAAAAAATGTTACAACCATCCCCGGTCTCCCCCACTCTTTTTTTGAAACTCTAAACACATTCTCACTCACTAAAACACCTTTTGCACTGTCACTGTGATGCACTTATGTTTAAAAATACTAAACACAGGTAGGCGAAAGTTAAACACAACTGCAACACAGTTGTCATCGTTTACACACAACGACTCAAAATTGTTCACACTTATTTCTAATGATGTGACGAAACCAACTGTACATAATACAAGTCAGTTCAGAGTCCCAAAATGTACTCAAAATGTTGCACTGAATGTTGATACCAATAATGGATGGAAACAATATAAGAGGGAGAGAAGGAAGAGGATGAGTAAGAGGAGGTGAACAAGCAGGAAGAGGATGAGGATGAGGAAGAGCAAGGTGTGGAGAATGTTGTCAAGGCTGGATCTGCTTTAGGGTTTAGAGATGACATTTTCTGAGATGTGGAGAAACTCCTCAGGCCGGACCCGACATGATGCTGAAGCAGAATAAAATCTCTCTCACTGACCTTGATTTTGCAGTTGCACAACTCTTCTGAGTGTACTTTACTGTAACATGCTTTTCATTTAGAGTTTTTTACTGTAACCTTTTTGGCTTTTGCAGTTGGGTCACTGTATTTTCACAGTATGCAAGTGGTGACAGACATCCAATAGGCCTACTTTTCAATATTCAGTACAATACTATACTTGCAGTGGATACAGTATACAATTTATTCACCTCACTACTGTAAGTTGTCATTACTATATATTTTTTACATAATTGCAAAATTTGTTGACTTTGTTACAATATACTTTTTTTCTGTATGCATGCTTTGGATTCTGTGTTCTCCATTTTTTGATCTAGTGTCTGACAAATGATCTGTAGTCTTTATTAATTTTGACTCGCTGTGTGTATGATCTGAGAGCATTGTTTGATTTTGAGCACAGATAAAATGGTTCTGAGGCTATTGTTTGATTTTGCCAGAAGAGTAAGAGGTTCTGTGAAAGTGGTTTGAAAATGTGGTTCTGTGTTTATGGTTTTGAGAAAGTGAGTGATGGTTTCAAGAAATGTGTTTTAGCAATTCAGAAAAACTGTAAAACAACAATTACGATATTATCGTAAACGACACATATCGCACATCCAAGGGTGACTAAATAAGTGTTAATAAAACATTTAGTTTTTGGTAAACGGTCCCTATGAGCTTTTAATATATGCTAGTGACACCACCTGGGGAAGGTTGTGTGTTTCCATCTGTTGCAAATATAAGAATCAGCCTTTGCTTTTCAAATTCACACTGCAGCAGAACACCAATTCATCTCATGGCAGGACCCATTTAACCTCTGGTGGGCTCAGTAATTGCCTCTTTGGCCTACGCACCACTTCAAACAGTGACAGGTGGGGCATTTGAGGACAAATCCTATGCAGCAAAAGAATGGTATTTATAATAGGATATTTTTTTATGTTTTTTTTTGGTATTCAGTGTTCCCAGGCCTTTGAAGGCATATTAAGGACAGAGCAGGGAAGTGGTTAATCATCTCCTCTCTCCTCACACCTCCCAGCAGTTCGGCTCATCCCTGCCATGCTCTGACATTTCCTCCCTTCAGCCAGCCCCACCCCCCATCACCCGCTCACCTAATAGACACTGACATATAGAACGTCACAGGAAACTTACAACTGCAAGCCACAGCAGACCTACCTTTCTGTTTCTATTTTTAAAACAATACAGGTTCAGTGAGAAATGTGTTTGTATAAAGTAGAAATAAATCTGCTAGGCCGAAGGCTGCATGGGTGACAAGCCCCAGTTTGACAGTTTACGAGGGCGTATCAGTGTTTGATTTGTCTGCTTTCTGAGGTCACTGATTTTCAGCTCTAAATGAACCGAGGCATGGCAGTAAACCTATGGCCATGGACCGCTGCCGGCCAGCCTGAGCTATTCTTCCTCTGTTTGAAAGTCATAAATAAAAGAATTACACAACGTGTGATGTGTGATGAGAGGTGCTCTGAAACAGAGTTGTATGCAGCATACGAGTCTAGAATCTGTTATTTGATGTTATGCTGTTCTTTTTCTATTAATGAAGAACATTGCTTATTCATTTGAAAGCTCTCAAACTCGTTTGGAAATTGTCTACAAGACAGCAGTTCTTTGATGCTGTAGCCGTGTTCTTGATAGTTACGTATTCTGTGTTTAGGAGAGGGTTTGGTGATATTAAAAAAATATGACCTGCCTCCTGTACAATTCATGAGCTTTTGAATTTGAAACATTTTCTAAACTACATTAAAATATTGAACATTCTTAATAACTTGTTAATTTTATTACCCTGAATAATATAATGTAATATAACAATACATTTATTTAAATGTATTAATACAGTAAATATGTATGTATTGTATATATATATACATATATATATATATATATATATATATATATATATGTGTGTGTGTGTGTGTGTGTGTGTAATGTGTATATTAATACAGTAGATATGAATGAAATTCAAATGTGTATTAATTTATTATTTAATAGAATATATACACATTTGATTTTTAATTTATATATACTGAATTTTTTATACATGTGCTTTTACGGCTCATTTTATTTCCCAATACAGTATAATATAATATAATATAATATAATATAATATAATATAATATAATATAATATAATATAATATAATATAATATAATATAATAAATTAACCATAAAATTAAAGTACTTTTTTTTAATTTGTTATATGAAGTAGAGTAAATATAAATGAAATTACAAAATTACATAATACAAAATAATGAAATGTAAAATTTCTAACTGCACTTCATGAATTTGCTTTTACTTTCTGAAATTTCCAATTACAATTCTGCGTCCTGTTTGCTACCTCAATTCAAATCTATGAACTGAACTGAAATCTAATTTCACTTCTAGATTGCAAACGGGAGATACCAAACTTCACCTTTAGAATAAAAGAGTAGAGATCCTCTGAAAGAAGCATTTAGCAAAGTAAATTGATTGTGCCGTGTCATCAGCTTGCGTGGGCTTGCTAATCAACCACCTTTTTGATAACTTCAGTGGCTTCAATCAGAAAATTGAGGCCAATCGATCAGGACAAACAGTCCTTGAATTCACTTTTGGAAAGCAACACGAGGCACTCCGATTTGGCTAAATCTTCTAAACGTGTGTGTGCTGATATTTAACAGCTTTAGAGGTTTTGTGAAAGTTTTCTGTTGGTAGTCAGGGAGCATTAACCGTAGCCTCTCATCTAGCAAACTTCTAACCTGAGATTTACTGCACTGTCCCTCTTAGAGCTGTCATGCCTGGGTAAATGTGTGCTGCGTTTTTCCAGCACTTTTTCTCTTTCATCACTCACTGAGCTGAGACCAAAAGAGTATTTGGATTTAAGTTGTTAATGTAAGGCTAGCTGAGCCTAAATGTGTTAGCGCCTTGCGAACTGATCATCCATAGATGGGCAGGCTAATTGGTGCCCTAACCATGATGAAGTGCGATGCAGTGTGACTGTTACTGAGCTGCCCTAACATTGAAGACTGCTGGAATTCCCTCTGGCTGAAATTGCAGAGGCGTCGTTCAGAATGATTGTGACCTGACACTCCTCCTCAATTTCTTGTTATTCCCTATACCTTCAATATCGTTTCTCCAACCTGTCTGCTTCTCAGGTGTTGGTTTCAGTGTTGTTATTTCCATGTTCAGAGTTTCAGTCTCAAAAAAAGGGATTTAATATTGTTTTATGAATAGTCTTCACATGAAGATGTGTAATGTCCATTAATAAATATCATATATACTATACTATACTACAAGTATATAGTATATACTATATAGTATATACACTACACCATTCAAAAGTTTGTTCCCTGTAAAATTTACGTTTCTGAAAGAAGTCTCTTATGCTCACCAAGGCTGCATTTATGTGTCACATGATCCTTCAGGAATTATTCTAATATGATGATTTGCTGCTCAAGAAACATTTATTATTATTATTGTTAAAATTGAAAACTGTTGTGCCCCTCCCCCCAGGATTTTGTGAATAGAAAGAACAGCATTTATTTGAAGTAACAATCTTGTGACAATATACATATCTTTAAAGGGATAGTTCACCCAAAAATTAAAATTAGCCCATGATTTACTCACCGTCAAGTCATCCTAGGTGTATATGACATTCTTCTTTCAGACGAACACAACCGGAGTTATATGAAAATGTCCTGGCTCTTCCAAGCTTTATAATGCCAGTGAATTGCTGTTTCTTTTTTGAAGTCCATAAAAGTGCATCTATCCATCATAAAAGTGCTCCACACGGCTCTGAGGGGTTAATAAAGGCCTTCTGAAGCGAAGCGAAGCGTTTGTGTAAGAAAAATATTCATATTTAACACGTTACAAAGTAAAATTCTAGCTTCCGGTCAAATGGCCATACACAGACTTACTTACGCCTAAAGCGCAACTTACACAACTTATGACGTCGGAAGTAGCGTAGTGCGTCATGGCGTAGCGTAAATATCAGCAGTACGTCGCATTACTTGAATAAGTTGCGCTTAGACTTAAGTCGAATCAGTATGTTCGTTTGGCCGGAAGCTAGTTAGTAACCCTCCGGAACCGTGTGGAGTTAATTTATGATGGACAGATGCACTTTTATGGAGTTCAAAACAGAAACAGCAATTCACTGCCATTATCCACCTTATTCCTGACGAGCTTACTGCGTTTTGAATTATGGGTGGCACTTCCGGTTTGGGGAACTTCCATTCAAAAAAGCTGAAACGAATCATTTCAAATCATAAGGTTGCCCTACAAATAAAGCTGATCCGTCAGTTTGACTGGATGAGCTGTCAATTTTACTTCATGATTTATTTTCAGACATCAAGAGAATAACGTTATACTTAGTATTTTAACGTGACATGTCATATGAAGAATATCTATGGCAAGAGCTCTTTTCAGTCGCTGCTTTCTTTTCCTCATGTTGGTTTTCTTTTTTTCCTTTGCAATCCGCTGTAAAGGTATGAAAAAGGACAACATATACGGCACATCTCTGGTCTGTTCTCCCGAATTTAATTTACGATATTCCATTAATAACTCACTGGAATGCATGAAGAATCTCGTTATTCTCCTCAAATCCTCTCGTCTCTTTCCAGGTTTGTTTTCACAGGTAATCGCAATTTATAATCTGTCAAAATGACAGTAATCACTTTGATATAATGTCACGTAATGCTGAAGTTAATGAACATTTTTGTTATACAGATATATATTTGCCTACTACAGTGATATTTAACCAAAGACTCGCGCTTTTAGGGCTATTTTTGGTCTGTTGATTCTTTTAAACTTTTAAATTTCATTTTAATGTTCGATGGTTGAAGGGTGTCGATTAATGTCATCTCATTGTGACACTTTTTTAACGTATTGCGTTCATAGAGCGAGCCTTTCATTGATTGTTTACAGCTCAACGGAAGTTACACCCATAATTCACGCAAAGCATCATGGGGCGTTGGAATAAGGTGGATAACGCTTGGAAGAACCAGGACATTTTTTAATATAACTTTGATTGTATTTTTCTAAAAGAAGAATGTCATATACACCTAGGATGACTTGAGGGTGAGTAAATCATGGGCTAATTTTAATTTTTGGGTAAACTATCCCTTTAATGTCACTTTTGATCAATTTAATCCTCAGTAAAAGTATTAATTTCTTTCAACCCACATATCTTACTAACCCCAAACTTCTGTGTATGAATGAGAATATAAATTTAGGTTGTTATTCACTAATAATTTTGTCTTATAATTGGAAATCTAATACATGTTTGTATAGTATTCAAAAATGACACATCAATACGTCACACATCAGGCATCCAACTTTATTGGTTCTCATGTGTCTCGTAACCTTTTGCTGTGTACCAAATTCAAATGTGCATATTCATAAAGTTTGATGATATTTAAGATCTGTGGTGGAGGGGATATTGTCTGTGAATAACTGCAATTTTAACCTGAAATATACCTTTAGAAAACTTTCAACTTAGTGCATGAGTCATAAGAATAACTGTCATGGCACTTTTGTTATTTTATTTTTTTGTCATCTTTGAGGTTGACCACCTCTGAGTCTGTTCTCTATGCAATTAAGGCAGCATGAACGTCCGGCCTAACGTCATCTTTTTTTTGTTACAGTAGAAAGAAAAGTTGAAAGAAAGATTTTATTTTCCTTTTTTTTAATTCCCACTTTACAGTTTTTCTCAATCGATTTGGTACATTTCTACAAACTCAGGTAACTGCTCTCAAAACATTTAACACAGTGATCTGTACACTTTGTAATTGTCCTAAACAGATAGTAAATTCTCCTTAATTTCATACAAATTACAAATCAAAAGCATAATTTTCTCAAAACACTGTGCACAAAATTCCCTAATGTTATCACAGCAGTTCATACAGCCTACCAAATCTTTAATATATCAGGAAAAACATTTGCAGCTTTTTCATTGGTCTTCACAAAGATCACAAGCATTTTTGTACCATTTTCAAAACACAACAAACAAAACTCTGTGAATTGTAAAATAGTCAGTTGCACACCTTATGTCCTCAATTAACCCCAAATTGATATCTGATGAGTTAGTAATCCACTCAACACAGAAAAAGCCAATTTCCTAGTTGTTCACACAGCTGTCTTAATTACAACAACTACAAAAGGGGAAGAGGAAAAACAACAAAGAAGACGAATGAGGAGAAAAGACAATAAAAAGAAGATGAATGAGCAGTGGAGAAGGAAGAGGTGTAAGAGTGAGAGGTGGTGGACAGGGTAGAGGGAGAAGAAAAGGAAGAGGAGATGGAGACAGAGCAAGACGAGCTGAAGATGTAGGAGAAGGAGCAAGAAGAGCTGAGGATGTAGGATAAAGAGAAAGCAGAGCTGAGGATGAAGGAGAAAGAGAAAGAAGAGCTGAGGATGTAGGAGAAAGAGAAAGAAGATCTGAGGATGTAGGAGAAAGAGAAAGAAGAGCCGAGGATGTAGGAGACAGAGAAAGAAGAGCCGAGGATGTAGGAGAAAGAGAAAGAAGATCCGGGGATGTAGGAGAAAGAGAAAGAAGATCCGAGGATGTGGGAGAAAGATAAAGCAGAGCTGAGGATGTAGGAGAAAGAGAAAGAAGATCCGAGGATGTAAGAGAAAGATAAAGAAGAGCCGAGGATGTAGGAGAAAGAGAAAGAAGATCTGAGGATGTAGGAGAAGGAGAAAGAGAAAGAAGAGCCGAGGATGTAGGTCAGGAGAAAGAGAAAGAAGAGCCTAGGATGTATGATTAAGATAAAGAAGGGCTGAGGATGTAGGAGAAAGAGAAAAAGATAAAGAAGAGCCGAGGATTTAGGAGAAAGAGAAAGAAGATCCGAGGATGTAGGAGAAGGAGAAAGAGAAAGAAGAGCCAAGGATGTAGGAGAAAGAGAAAGAAGAGCCGAGGATGTAGGAGAAAGAGAAAGAAGATCCGAGGATGTAGGAGAAGGAGAAAGAGAAAGAAGAGCCTAGGATGTAGGAGAAAGAGAAAGAAGAGCCGAGGATGTAGGATTAAGATAAAGAAGAGCTGAGGATGTAGGAGAAAGAGAAAAAGATAAAGAAGAGCCGAGGATTTAGGAGAAAGAGAAAGAAGATCCGAGGATGTAGGAGAAAGATAAAGAAGATCTGAGGATGTAGGAGAAAGCGAAAGAAGAGCTGAGGGTGTAGGAGAAAGAGAAAGAAAAGCTGAGGGTGTAGGAGAAAGAGAAAGAAGAGCTGAGGATGTAGGAGAAAGAGAAAGAAGAGCTGAGGATGTAGGAGAAAGAGAAAGAAGAGCCGAGGATGTAGGAGAAAGAGAAAGAAGAGCCGAGGATGTAGGAGAAAGAGAAAGAAGATCTGAGGATGTAGGAGAAAGAGAAAGTAGAGCTGAGGATGTAGGAGAAAGAGAAAGAAGATCTGAGGATGTAGGAGAAAGAGAAAGAAGAGCCGAGGATGTAGGAGAAAGAGAAAGAAGATCTGAGGATGTAGGAGAAAGAGAAAGAAGGTAGGAGAAAGAGAAAGCAGAGCTGAGGATGTAGGAGAAAGAGAAAGAAGAGCTAGGGATGTAGGAGAAAGAGAAAGCAGAGCTGAGGATGTAGGAGAAAGAGAAAGAAGAGCTGAGGATGTAGGAGAAAGAGAAAGAAGAGCCGAGGATGTAGGAGTAAGAGAAAGAAGATCTGAGGATGTAGGAGAAAGAGAAAGAAGGTAGGAGAAAGAGAAAGCAGAGCTGAGGATGTAGGAGAAAGAGAAAGAAGAGCTAGGGATGTAGGAGAAAGAGAAAGCAGAGCTGAGGATGTAGGAGAAAGAGAAAGCAGAGCTGAGGATGTAGGAGAAAGAGAAAGAAGAGCCGAGGATGTAGGAGAAAGAGAAAGAAGATCTGAGGATGTAGGAGAAAGAGAAAGAAGGTAGGAGAAAGAGAAAGCAGATCTGAGGATGTAGGAGAAAGAGAAAGAAGATCTGAGGATGTAGGAGAAAGAGAAAGCAGAGCTGAGGATGTAGGAGAAAGAGAAAGAAGAGCTGAGGATGTAGGAGAAAGAGAAAGAAGAGCCGAGGATGTAGGAGAAAGAGAAAGAAGATCTGAGGATGTAGGAGAAAGAGAAAGAAGGTAGGAGAAAGAGAAAGAAGAACTGAGGATGTAGGAGAAAGAGAAAGAAGAGCCGAGGATGTAGGAGAAAGAGAAAGAAGATCTGAGGATGTAGGAGAAAAAGAAAGAAGCGGCGAGGATGTAGGAGAAAGAGAAAGAAGATCCGAGGATGTAGGAGAAAGAGAAAGCAGAGCCGAGGATGTAGGAGAAAGAGAAAGAAGATCCGAGGATGTAGGAGAAAGAGAAAGCAGAGCCGAGGATGTAGGAGAAAGAGAAAGCAGAGCCGAGGATGTAGGAGAAAGGGAAAGAAGATCCGAGGATGTAGGAGAAAGAGAAAGCAGAGCCGAGGATGTAGGAGAAAGAGAAAGAAGAGCCGAGGATGTAGGAGAAAGAGAAAGAAGATCCGAGGATGTAGGAGAAAGAGAAAGCAGAGCCGAGGATGTAGGAGAAAGAGAAAGCAGAGCCGAGGATGTAGGAGAAAGGGAAAGAAGATCCGAGGATGTAGGAGAAAGAGAAAGAAGAGCCGAGGATGTAGGAGAAAGAGAAAGAAGAGCCGAGGATGTAGGAGAAAGAGAAAGAAGAGCCGAGGATGTAGGAGAAAGAAGATCCGAGGATGTTGGAGAAAGAGAAAGAAGAGCCGAGGATGTAGGAGAAAGAGAAATAAGAGCTGAGGATGTAGGAGAAAGAGAAAGAAGATCTGAGTATGTAGGAGAAAGAGAAAGCAGAGCTGAGGATGTAGGAGAAAGAGAAAGAAGAGCTGAGGATGTAGGAAGAGGAGAATTTAGAGGAGTAGAGGGAGAAGAGATGAATAGATTGGAGGGCAATGGTATAATGGAAAAAGAAAGAGTAGAAAATATAAGAAGAGATGGACAGAGAGGAAGAGGAGGGCAAGGTGTAAGAGGAGGATGGAGAGGTAGAAGGATAGGGTACACACGTGTTTCAAATTAAATCAGAGTCACACTTATTGACCATGTCATAAATCATGGTCTCTCACTGAGAGAAGCTGGGCAGAGAGTTCAACCCAATATAAACAGATCCACAATGGCTTCAATTATCCGCACATTTCAGAGGGAAAACCTCATGTAGTCTTGTTTGGCATAGGTCTAGATTTCTACAGTAAATGTTCCTGCTTGTCCAAACATTTTTCAGAATTGAAGTTAGAGAACATTCAGGTGGACGAACAAGACTTCTTTCAATTGAACAAGAGCATGCCATTGTTGACATGGTGGTCCAGAACAACACCCTCTGCCTCAAAGAAATTCAGCAAAGAATAACACAGGACAATCAACTGTTTCACAATATCCACCAATGCAGTCTCTCCACAATTGATTGTGTTCTAAGGAGAAATGCAATCCCGAATGAAGCAAGTATACAAAGTGCCCTATGAGAGGAACTCCGTTAGAGTGGAGGAGTTGCGATTCCAGTTTGTTCAAGTATGTGCAACCCAATTACTGCACTTACTGTCAACACAAATATATATATATTTTCCTGAATTTTAAGTATGTGTCCATAAACTATCCCATGCTGCTGTAAGTGAAAAGATTTAGGCATATCTATGTATAGGCTACTGCTGCTTCAAAGTGTGAACTCAAACTTCAGCAACAGTTTCACAGTAGCATTGACTGCAATCAATGCCATTACTGTAAAACACTAACTTACTGTATTGTACCTTGTGTTCTTTTTACTCTAGAGAATATTGGAGTTGGATAGCAGTGCAACTCATTATGAGTACCTGTATATTGATGAAGCAGGCTTGAATCTTCATAAAAAAAGGAGAAGAGGGAGAAATGTGATTGGCCATCGTGCTACAGTCAATGTCCCTGGACAACGAGGAGGCAACATCACTCTCTGTGCCACAATTTCTACAACTGGTGTTGTGGCACAAAATGCTGTCTTGGGACCATACAACACAGCAAGGCTCCTACATTTTTTTAAAACCTCCTCAATGAAATCCTCTTTCCGCAGGGTGATCAGGAGCAAATGGTGCAGAATTTTGTAGTTGTTTGGGACAATGTCCAATTCCACCATTCAGCACTAGTGCGAGAGTGGTTTGAGAATCACCCACATTTCAGGATGATGTTCCTTCCACCATATTCTCCTTTCCTGAATCCAATTGAGGAATTCTTCTCCTCTTGGAGATGGAAAGTACATGATCGCAACCCTTACAACCAAGTAAGTATTCTTCAAGCGATGGAAGAGGCCTGTGGAGATATTGGGGCACAATCATGTCAAGGATGGATACAGAATTCAGGCGTTTTTTCCCACGATGCTGTGATGTTGGTGAAATTCTCTGGCCAGATGTTGAGAGGCATGGTCAATAAATGAATTGATTCAATGAATGCAGTACTTTTTATTTTTTTTTATTTTTTATTTACCTATGTACATATTTGCATAATTTTTTTTTTTTTTTGTGGGGTGACAACTCATTGTTATACTCTGAACTCCTCATTAAAGAACTTAATGAAAAACATGTATTTTCATTTATTTCTTTGTGTATCTTCAGCTGAATTTGTTATCAAATCAATAGAGAATACACTTTTAGTTTTGATGTTAATATAGAATTTTAATAAATGCATTACTAGAATAAAATGCTGTGTTTCATTGTGCAGTAAATACTTAACTGTTTCGCCAACATAAGAGTGTGTTTAGTTTGCTGTGTTAACTGTTTTGAGAGCAGTTACCTGAGTTTGGAGAAATCGATTGAGAAAAACTTTAAATGCAGCTATAATCCGGTTGGACATTATTTTTGTATTGTAAGACTTTACAATACAAGACTTTAAAAAAAAAGCTACAATATGTTGTTTTTTTTTCGCCGCTAGGGGTCGCTAACCTCTTACAAAAACAAAGGCGTAGATTGATGACGCATAAGCGGAATTATGGAACTTGTCGTCATGCTGATGGATCTAATAATGTTTATGGATGTTTAGTGAATACAATTATGTTTTTAACATGACTGTGGTATGAAGCAGTGCACAATTGATAATAAGAGACAGATATCAGCGCCACACGCAATTCTACCGAACTACCCGCAAGTGCAAAATGACTATTTACACAGGTCAGTTTATTTGACGAATGAAACTTGTGAGGTAACGCAGTGCTGTTTCACTTGGTCCACACTATCATACTAAACTGCATTTGAGTGTGTTGAAAGTTATAATGGTATTCTATGTGTTAGTTTGTTGGCTGTAAGACTAGCAGTAAGCTAGATCAACATTAGAATATCATATACTGATCATATTCTAACATTTCATCATGTTGAACTATATAACATTGATTCGTTTTATGTACATTTGCTCACATGTCCAATAAAGTACATGCAAGAGCGGCGTCTCTGTCAAGTCGAAGTTTGTCGCGGACGTGGAGCTCTCGGCATCTCGAAAATACCACGCTGATATTGATAATCATTTTAGTTCTCCTTTTGTCCCAAAGTCTGCTTGCCATGGTCCATAATTGAATGAAACAACAACAACAGCGTGATCGTGCCGCTAGACGTAACGCTGTTGTCCACGTCTGTCGCCATGGTTACTATGGCAGTACGAGCGGAAACCAGGGATAACACGGATATTACATCATTTACAGGCGACAATGACCAGGGACAAGCCATTATTTAAAATTGGGTTTTCTCTGAAATTAAAAATCCTTGGGAACTTTTGGGATATTGTAAGTACACAACTGCAAGAAATATATCACACAGTGCAAGTGATTTTTGGATATTTCATTACAATAATCTTACATATTGTACCTTTAAATCCACATTTGTCCTGTACCCTACTAAGTATGATTTTTTTTTTTGTTAGCTACAAGGTAGAATAGAAAAACTTTTTCACCCCGGCTCTGCTAAAGGACAGAGATACACCAAACAACTGGGACCGGAGTCATTCTGTCATAGCTCGAGATTACTTTAGGGTCAAGGGTTTTCTCTGTGGTTGTTTGGCAGCGGGCTGAGCTGAATTCAGTCCCCTCCAGCATTAAAGACTCTTGTTCCCTTCCGAAAGTGCTTAAATTCAAACCGTCGGTGTTGCAGAAACCCAAGCTGACTTTTCGGTCTGTATTACATGATTTGACAAGCAGTCACTATAGATCAGATCAGACATGTTTTAGGAAATAGAGACTATGAGACCTGTATTAAATACTGTAGTTTCTTTTCAGAGGGATTTGGTGGTTACTGAGTGATGGTGAAAACATATTATGGAGATTATTAGGTTGTTGATCAGAAATTTAATGGAGCGGAAGAACATATTTTCAACAGTGAGCACTAACCCCTCTTTTGTTTCTGTTTCTGTTTCAGTAATCAATCTTCATTAATGGTTTGGCAAAACTCCACAAAAGCATCTGGAATTAACAGAATGGCATTATAATTAATAATACAAGATAAATGATAATTTCATTCTCATGGATTAAATTTAGCACTGTCCAACGTGTTTCTCAGGGTGACACTTTTAAGGATTATTTAAATGGCTCCTCCGTGATCAAAACTTAAAGTAAAACTTAAAAAGTCATTTACATAGGGATAAGCCAGTAATATAGTATAATTTTATTCACATACTGTAGATGATGACACTGTAACTATACACATTTATTTGGCTTAACAAGTGTGACAACCATGTTCAACAATACATGCCACTGTTAAAAAAACAAACTGTAGGCACCCATCTTTGTTCGAGATTTCTGTGGTTATCTATGTCAAACGTAATCATTTAGGGAATTCATATCTGTATTTAAATGCAGTTGTGCATTTCCCCACTGTGGACTTGGCCATACTTTCAGTTCTCAGTTTTCTGAAAAAAAAAGAAAAAAAGAAACTGTGCCAAATATCCAAAGGCTCATAAAGTGTTATGTACCAAAAAGTAGCCGTATAATGCACTTAGTGGTGAAAGAGATTTTTATATTTTGAACAATTTCTCCATTTAAACAGATTTAAATGGAAATTAAAGTACCACATTACTTGTGTGTGTGTGTGTGTGTGTGTGTGTGTGTGCTGTTTTAATAAAAAATCCAGGTCAGTAATTTTCTCTTGCGAACTGCGAGAAAACAATTGACATTTCAGATTATTTTCCCATGTAGAACAATTACTGAATTATCCAAACAGGGCTAAAGACTTATTTAAGAACACTGCATATGGGAGATGCATCTTTACATGGAAGCCAGGTTGGGTTTGACTGTATTTTGTGGTGCTGTGTATAATTTTACAGTCTGTTGTTAAGCTACTGGGAACCACCTGTGGTGAACATTTACATTAATGACCTATAAACATCTATATTTACATCATCTTATGTAGTTTGTCTCTGTTCCCTTTGCCTAATGATGCAATACTGTGATCTCAAGACACCCTATTATTTCATGCTTTTTGTTTGCAGAACAATATGCAAAGGTGTACCATAATTAGCATCTACTCTTTTGTACTTCTACATTTCACCATACAGTTCAAAACCAATTCCCCGTTCAGATTCTCAAACCTTTGATTTCCTAAACTGAATGTGAGAATGTAGTTACGGGCTCTCCTCACAGCACTTAAAGTCATGATACACGAACACTTTGATCAATATTGGTTGAGATCATGGGCAAGTAATAAACCTAATAAATTGAGTTTTGTTTACATTTATTCATTTTTAAATTCATTTAATTCCTTTTTTTTTTGTAAAGCAATTACATGTAGACAGTTCTTCTTTTTAAACGTCATTCTTTAGAGACTAAATTCGCAATTAAAGCATCAACTTACAGCTATATTACCCGAAACACTGCAGTTATCGTGCACAGTGCAATTTCCATTGTCTCAGTGCACCAAAGCGACATGCCATACAACACAGATCCAATAACAGTAATGTCAGCAAGAGTAATGACTTTATTTATAAGTTGTAAATATATAAAGAGATGTGTTCCTTTGATTTACTTGGACAATTGATATGGAACAAAACCACAAGAGGAGCAGCACACTTATCTTTAAGGGTCCTTTAGATCGCTTAATCCACCAGCACCAAGATTAACATTGGTTTTATGATGGTTCTCGGTTATGACAACCATGCACGATGCAAAACTAAATTGCTTTAAGAGCACAGGTCAAGCCATCACGGATGGCTAGGAGTTTCCCAAGGGTATTTGGAGAGAAATAGGGGAATAATTTCCCTGTGCACTCTTCTGTGGTGTCCAGAGACCTGTTACCAACTGATCCAGGCAGAGCAAAGTAATAACCCTCCGGCTGTGTTTGCTTTTGGCTCCGGCTCATGTGAAATTGAAGGGAGGGAGAATATTGATCCGTGCAGGGATGGGATGACCTCCGAAACAAATGTCAGAATAAGTCTTAACCCTCGAACCTCTGCTCAAATGCTGTTTTTTTTTTTGTGGCTCCGTATGTAGGGAATGCTTGTGCACCCAGTACGATGGTTTGACTCCAGGGGCTTTGGTTGAGCTCGGCTCTAAGGCACGGTCGATGTTTAGCATTCACATACGTTATGTGTCCTTCAGCCACCTTCAGTCCCTTGAGTCTGGACACTGGCAAACATGTGCGGTCCCTTTCTTTCCTGTCAGTAGCTTTTCTTAGATAAGGATGTGGCCAATACATCCTCTTTTATCCTCCTTTGTCCTGGCTCCTTTACCTTGGACCGTGTTGACTCAAGGGACACAATATGGAGCAGCGAAGGCATTGAAAATGCAAAAGGCAGCATTAGAATTTCATGTGAATTCCTTTGCTCCACTGCACAATGCTATTAGGTGTGATTATTTCCGGCGTCCGGTGGACGTGCCTTTGTCAGACCATCTGTCGATCAGGGTAGAAGGCACAGCGCAAACACTTATGGCATTATCACCGATGTACCACTCAGGATCATTTCTTTTGCATTTTTTTCTTCCCTTTTTTAAATTACATTTTTGCTTCGGATAGCTTGAGAAGTACAAATGGTGCTTGCATGAATGAATAGCTTGAATTTCCTTGACATCAGAGTCCTGGCATGGATTTATTTCCTCCGTAAGCATCTATAGGCTTCGGAGAGAAAGCATTATCATCAGCCATCTTGATGATGGCTTGGCTCGGAGCTTGAGAATCGTGTCGCAGGCCACTGGAAGTCTAGCTTTGCAATGATGAGTGTTGTATCAGCAGGCTGCAGATGTTCATCCTGCAGGGTGTCCGAGAAAATATAATCAAGCTTCTTATGGCTGCCATAAAGGGGGACAATGTGGCGCGTTTAAAGGAAAGTTTCTTAATTATGGCCATCCTGGTGAAGCCGGCACTGGATTAACCTGCCAGTGGGCCTCTCTGATAGAGAACACACTCCATGGGGGTCTCTAATGGGGTCTTTTTGGCTAACCTTTCTTGACCAGCTGTAGGAGTAAAAACACATTCTCGTGATCATTAATGTAGGACTTTCAGATGTAAATTCAGAACCAGCAAGGCCGAGTTTTTTCTTCTATGAAGTGTTAGCTCGTCTAGGTCGTTACGAGGGTGGGAAACAATGTTTCGGAGCGCATTAAGAGCCCAGTGGACACGGCTGTCCTGTTGTTTGTTCATTCGGCTAATGTTCCCGCTCATTGTGCTCCTCGCTGGTGTTCGAGAAAGAAAGTCACAGCGCTCTGTTATTGCGCTTTTGAATTAATCCATTAGCAGTCTGTGCAGCCGACTGAAAATATTGCTCAAAATACTGCTATAAGAAATGTAGAGAGTGAAAAAGCGTATACGTATAAAGACATCAACGTTTTCTCAGCTTTATTAGTGCATGTAGAAGATTATACTATTAATGCTGACCATCGTTCAGAATTGTGGTGGCAGATCAGACCACTTGTCAACTCTTGACAAACTGATTAATTGATGCAGGAGTGCTGTAGGTGGAAGCTGCTGATGTGCTGTGGAATCACAAGTTTTGTTGCACTGTCTGCGCGGAAATGTGCAAAGAGTACCATTTTGGGTAACACTTTATTTTGATGGTCCCTTTTGAACATTCTGTTGACTATAAGTAACTTTGCAACTACATGTCAACTAACTCTCATTAGAGTATTAGTAGACTGTCTGCTTAATATCTGCTAACTCTTTATTGTGATGGTCCTCCAACAGACATTCTACTGACTATAAGTAAGTTTGCAACTACATGTCAACTTATTCTATCCCTAACCCTACCAGTCTACTAATACTCTACTAACACTCTAGTGAGAGTTAGTAGAGATGTAGGTGCAACGTTACTTATAGTCAACTGAATGTGTTAAAGGGACCATCCAAATAAAGTCAAACCCAATTTTGTTTTAGAGCATTCTCATATATTTTTTTAGAACAGTTAAAAGTAAAGTTACAGTTAAAAGCAAAATGTGAGGTATTACAGGAAAAAGATTTTTAGAAAATTAAATATAATAGTAATACTACTTTGTTTTGGGTCGGTTTTTGAAAGAAGTATCTTATGCTGACCAAGACTGCATTTATTTGATCAAAAATACAGTAAAACATTAATATTGTAAAGTATTATTATAATTTAAAATAACTATTTCTATTTTAAAATGTAATTTATTCCTGTGATGTCAAAGCTGAATTTTCAACATCATTACTTCAGTCCTCAGTTTCACATAATCCTTCGTACAATCCATTGTAATATGATTTGCTGATAAAAAAAAAAAAAAAAAAAAAAAAACATTTCTTACTATAATCAATGTTGAAACCAGTTGTGCTGCTTAATATTTTTGTACAAACGGTGTTAATTTTTTTCAGGATTCTTTAATGAATAGAAACTTCATCGAATAGAAAAAAAAAACAGTATTTATTTGAAATATAAATATTTTCTGTCACTTTTGAGGGCCTTCCTTGCTTGGCCAAAAACTCTTAGAAACATATTTGAAGATTTTCAGAATCTCCCTTATTCGTGATGGCAGAAAGGCAGTGGAATACTTTTGTTTTTCAGAGCTGTTGTTGTGCCGTGCGCACAGAGACTGTGTGGCATGTCTGATTTATGCACAGGTGTTGAAGTTGAGAGATAGCGACAGAGCCTAGTCCGTATAATTAATTCCCTGCACAGTTCAAACACCTTCCGTCGTCACGCCCAGCGCTGCTCTCTCTGGCTGACCCGTGCTGTTCTCCTCTTTCACATTATTACTCTCCGGCGGTGCAGCAGAGGTGGTGCCACTGACCCAGCATCCGTGCTGCTGACATGTACTGCGAGATTATGGTATGCAACATCATTTGAATTAGGCGTAGTGAATATCCTAATAACCCAACATGGTACGACACGTCTGAGCGTGGCGCCCACAGGAGCGTGACTTTTGTGCATGCACCTGTTCGTGGAAATCCTATTATGCTTGTGTGCATGTTTTCTGAGGGTTTGTATATGCCACTGTCTGAGTGTTATGTGTCAGATATGGCTGGTTTAGCCCCCAGTGTGTTGTGCAGTGCTACATGTCCAGACTGACAGAAATGTGTTTTTTGTTGAAACATTGAAACTGAGAGGCAATAAAACCATTGCACTCAGTGATTGATAACACCTTTCTCTATGACAGTGATTCTCAACCAGGTGTAAATGTACCCCAAGGGTACTGAAGCAGGGTCCAGGCGGGGGACTTGGTTAGATTTCCGTTTTGCTTTTTTTACACCTATATTAAAACAGAAATGACTTTAAAATTACAACATTAGGGCTATCGTTTGTCATTGTATTTTAAATGATTCTGTTATTGCCATGAATATAGCCTTTGGTGGTGACATGGAATAAAAAGAAAAACAATAGTTGAGCTGTCAGTAGATTGAACCATGATTATTTTTATTTTTTTATTTTTTTTAACAGTTATTTTTTTAAGGAAGGGAAACAATATAATGTGTGCAGGTTTCATATGTTGTAATGTTTATGTTTAATAAAATGTATTACATTAAATATAATTCATTATATTAATATTTGTTTTATTGGAGAACAAAATATCAAACAAGTGGTATTTATTAAAAAACAGATACAAGACCATTTTCCACTTGGTTTAAAATTCTGTTATTTTATTCTATAAAATTCATACATTTTCAAGTGTACTGTAGCTTAAGTGTTCAAATATTCATTTTTTCAGAATCTGAATCTAACAACACATATATTTAACTATTCAAAATTTAATTAATTAAAAAATTGTTCAATTTCAGGTTATTTTGCAAGGTTTTTCTCAGTCCTGTTACAACATGTCAGCTAATTCCATTGTTTTTCTCTTTTAAGAAAGTATTTATTTAAAATAAAAAAGGTTGGTTGCATGTTCAATAAAGAAATAATATTTGTCACAAAAAAAAAAAATATATATATATATATATATATATATATATATATATATATACACAGTATATTCATTTTAAATGAGACTCAAACATCAAGTTTATGAAATTATAAGTTCATAATGTCATTTTTCAAACAAAAATTATGGACCAAACATAATTTTAAAAATAGTGGTTTAAGAAAAAGAAATTAGTAACAGGAATGAAATTGATTAACAGGAATGGAAAATACTTTCCCATAACCTTTAACCATAATTGGGATGATATCCAAGATGATTTATGATCATGTTTATGGTTTAGTGTCATTGATGGTATTTTTCTATTTCTGATGGAGCTGTGGGTATCAAAAAGATTGAGAAACACTGATCTAGATTTCTAAAGTAACAACATTGCACTTCTGCCTATATGCATTCATTTGAACTGTAAAAAAGTAAATTCTTCCTAAAAGCTAAAATCACATTTGTAAGAACCTAGATTGAGTATCTGCAGAGTGTGCGTGGCTGAACACATGGGTGTTTGCCCTTTGGGGCAGCAGGTGGCTTTTCCCCACAGATGAATTAGTCTGGACATGGTTTTGGTCTATCACATTGCCCTAGCAGGTGTAATCGCTCTGTTCCCGTTTGCTTCCATGCAAACAGACATTAGGAGGTCCTGTGTTGCAGGAGAGATAAAGCAAAATACGATAGATTTCACTGTCAGATGGGCGAGGAAGATAAATAGGTGAAGATTGAGACGTGAACACCCTAAGGGCAGCTCAATTATCCAGCCATCAATCAGCTGGGCCCTGATTGGTTGTGTGGACAGGCCAGGAGTGATACTTTGTGTTGGATCGATGTCCCAGTGGTCTCCCTCTCTCAGTCTTAAGCAGCTAACCCACCCACCAGTTCCCCACACAGCGTGTCAGACGAGGGTTGCTGCTGATTCACAGGTCATTCCAGTCACCATTACACAGGAGGGGCAGAGGTGTTTTTATTCCATGACACTTCGCACTTATGACTTCTTGCTGTAGATCAGTAACTGTCAGTGGAAAGGATTTACACATTAAATCCACTTTAAATTTACACTTTTTTTTGTTGTACTGTAGTTGTGCGTATGTGTATGTGTAATGCAGTGTAGCAAGGTTTCCACCAAAATATTAAGCAGCACAACTGTTTTAAACGTTGAAATTAATACTATATGTTTCTTGAGCATGCAGCAAATCAGCATTTTAGAATAATTTCTGAAGGATCATGTGACACTGAAGAATGATGCTGAAAATTCAGTTTTTCCATCACATGAATAAATTACATTTATAAAGACAGTTGTTGTAAATTGTAATAATATTTCATAATATTCCTGTTTTTACTGTATGGTGATCAAATAAATGCAGCCTTGGGGAATATAAGCAGGGCTCGACAATAAAGACTGCCCAGGGACAGCGTGAAAGACGCTCGGGACAGTTGACGAATTGCTGCTTCGTCACAAAAGTTCATCATTTGCATGCTTTTAAGTCTTGTCAATTTAAACATTCAAGTGGTTTTTTCACTCGGTACGTTTGAGTGATTTTATTAATGTGGAAATATGTGAACCTGATGTCACTGGTGATGATCACTTTTTCAGCAAACATAAAAACTTGCTTTTCTGTTGCATGTTCATATAGTCTTATGAAAGAAAGGGAGTGTTACATAATGTGTCAGGGCTTCCTATTTTGCTGGGCAGAACATTCAAATCTGTTTTTCAATCATTACTGTTGTCAGAGCACAAGGTGCTTCATTTCACTGGGTGCATCTCCACAAATAGGAAGGGTTTTTTGACACGCAGTACTGAACAAGAGTGTAAACTGAATGTGAATCACACTTGTATTGAAAAACATTTAACTTAGGAAGGGATACAACATATGAAAAATACTTAATTTTTCTGGCCATTCACTCTTTGTCAGTACATATTGAAGAGTTCAGGCAATTCTCCATGCGAGGTATATCTTAAAGTAATTAAAAGTTTTAGCCTCACTGCATGTCTTCATTATAATGTCTTATGGTAAAAGGATTAAATAGCCTGTTTTCCAAGCAGTAAACATATATATAGACCCTTTTAACCCAGCCTTAAATGTAATCGCAATGGTGAGTATATTCCATGTCTTCAGACAGTATTCATTATAGACGATGCTTTTAGTCACAAGGTTGTGACTCATCAAAGACTTCAGCAAGACCCTTGAAGACAGCTGCTGTAGCTTCACTGTGAGGTTTCAACAAGGGATCCATCATCATTTTCCACCACCATTACCAGCATTAGAGGACAAAGCTATATGCATCATTATAAAGCTTCAATAGTGTTTAATGTAACCCCTAAACTACATGAGAAATGACAAGCAAGGCTCAGTGGTTTTGATTAAGATTCACTTTGTGGGGATTTGTATCTGCAATGTAGCATTCAGTTAGAGGTTTAAATGATTTTGGCAGTGATAGAAGGTACATTTGGATGTCATTTAAATAGGAAATCAGACCTGAGACTTCAGCTTGGACTTAGTTTTTAGTCACCCGACTGTGAGTTTTTATATACTGTTCAAAAGTTCTTATGCTTACCTGCATTTGAACTAAAATACAGTACAAACAATGATATAGTAAAATTTTAAATGACTGTTCTCTATTTGAATACATTTTATTCCTGTGATGTCAAAGCTGAAATTTCAGCATTATTACTTCAGTCTCCAGTGTCACATGCATGATCCTTCAGTAATCAGTCTAATATGCTGATTTTCTGCTCAAGAAAGATTTTAGTGTTGAAAACTGTTAGGTTGCTTAATAAAGGATGTTTTAATAAATTGAATGCTCAAAAGAACAGCATTTATTTGAAATAGAAAGCAAGCAACAATACAATGTCATAGCAAACAACGCAACAGTAAACAGAAAGGAAACACATACAAGAGGTGCATTCTAGTGAATGCATAGTGGAACTGGTTGGAATAGAAAGAGTAAAATAGAAGTCTTTATTTAGATGTTGTCAACTTTTGTTTGCGTTGTTAATGCCTTAATATTGCTCCCTCTGGAGCCGCCGGAGTTCAAAAGATCACATTTCACAATATATCTACATTTGACGGCAGGCGATTAGAGAGGTTGGTTGCCTTATTGCTGCTTTTGAAACCAAGGGAGCATAAAAGCCAACAGGCTTGACATTTGATATGATGTTCATAAGTGCTCCTCCGCAATTAACTTGTATCATAGCTGCAGGTGGTTCGGAAATGTGCCTCTTAACATCCGTAACAATGATATCAGTTGACTTGTAATCAGTAATCAGGCCAAATTGTTCTACTAATCAATGCAATATGGAAGCATGAAGGAGTGTGATTGCGCATAAGGGTTTAAGCAGACTGGTTTGTGAGCATGGAGTGCCTCCTGTTATCTTGCTCATTCACCCTGAGACAGCTGTTAACCCAACACTACTGCAGTGGGCGTGCGTTGTCTCATTTTGAATAGCGTGACATATCTTGACTGTGCTTTTCAGGACAGGAAAGTACATAAGAAACCTTGATTATGATGAATCATAGTATGCCACTTTGGTAAAAAAGAATGACTGAGATTGTGACATTGACACGCAAAGAGAACGAGTGAAAGGATTAAATTACCCTGTTTATGCCACGCCACTGTTAAATGCCTGATTCTGGTTGGTTGACAGTCACTGCTTTTTAAAATGTATTAGTAATAAATAGATTTTTTTTCATAGATTTTAAATTTTTTAGCTAGCAATTAAGGATTGGGCTGTCATAGGAATTTTTAATCAGTGACGCAGGAAAGTACTTCTACACACAAGTGCTTTTTAAGGTCAATAATCTGAGAAATGTCTTGAGATAAACATGTTTGTGTTGTTAATGGGTTGTGCATTACATTTGAAATAATTCAGAATAATTAATTAATCTTTACAGGTCTCACGCATGACTTGATTCTGATCAACCATGGCCAAAACAATTTGTATAATGGCCATAAACTACATTTGGCTGTTTTCCAAGGCTGTTGCTACTTTTGTATCTCATATCGCTTCAAAGTCTTTCTCTTTTCATCCCAAGGTTAGAACAGCCAGTAGGTGACATCTTATGATGACTAAATCTGGGTTCACACTGTATGATTTTGGCCACGATTTGGCTGTCTGAGACAACATTTGTGAAACCTAAAAGACTTCTCGGATCCTAGGCCAAATTCTGTAGTCTTTGATCGGTACTTTGACATGTTCACCGACAACCGATTAATGACCATTGCAATCAAATTTTACCTCAGATGAAATTCTGGCAGTATCAGAAGATTTGACGCACAGTCCAGTAGTGTGACTTCTCCCACGGCAACCATCAAATCAAATTATGTTTTATTAACAAAGTTCAGGAGGAGCACGTTCAGATAATTAACCTAATTAACACAGGACGAGCACATTCAGTTAATCAACTTAATTAAAAGCAGACTTACCTCTGTTCTATGACAGTTTTCCAGCATCCCTCCACCACCCCATCTCCTCACATCTAAATATTCCTATCCCAACCTGGGATGGGGGAGGGTACTCTGGGTTCGGGCCAAATTCTGAGCTTGGAGCCCTCCCCTCGGTTAGCACGCCAAATTCGTATAACCTTTACTCTATTTAATGATATGAAAGTGTGAACTCATGAAAAACCAATACAAGCACAGAACGCAATTAGTGAGATAACAACAAATAACCACCTCCCCACCACACACACACGTCTTAATTTTCTTCCAGTTTTCTTTTCAAGAGAAGCCATGATCAAAATGAACGTGAGATTGATAAAAGAGATAGTTTTTGTTTGCTAGCCACCATTTCGATCCCACATGTAAATGCAGCTCACAGTCGAGCGTGTCGCGGCTTGCTGATGTAAAACTCAGGACGGGTCTTCTTGCATGCATCAGTTTTTAATGCATCTTGACTGCTGGAGATTCCTACGTCACAGTTCAGTGTGCAGTGTGCACCTAGCTTAAAATGGTCTTTAAGTACTTTAGTATTAATTGAATGTTGAGCATAATACTTTTGCTTTGTAAAACCCCAGTTACATCAAGTTTTATACTGTTGCAGGGTTCCCTTTATTCTTAGACTGGTTGTTTTCTTTGCTGTAATGGACAGTTAGGTAAGACAATCCGGATAATATACAGTGATCTGGTCACAGTGATCACAAAATAAACCCCTTCAGGGGGATACAAGACCTCTGCTTCACGTCAGCCCTGATCTCACTGAAGGGGTTTATTTTGTGATAATGACTAGCTGCCTGCACGTTATCTATTAATTATAGGACATTATGAGATTTTCTTTGTTTGACTTCTGTTTAATATGCACTGCAGTTGACGGGCTGTACTGCGTTTCCAAGGCCACCACTTCCTGTTATTCTCACCTTTGACAGTTACTGTGATCAGCGTATCTGAATGCCGCCCTCAGGTCAGCTCCTCATCTGGGTATATTAATGGTTCTCTTGATGAGACGAGATGCTGAAGGAAGACAGCGCCATCCGTCATTTGTGATACTGCCAGGCCGCCATTTCGTTGCAATCACAGCATCCAGCCAAGCCGCACTGGCACTCGTCTGATGCCGCCAGGCTGGCGTTTTCACGTGTGTCAGAGATTCAGTGATGAGCTCAGAGGGCTGCGTCCCGAGCTTAGCCTTGGAACGTGGCCATATGCTGGTGACGCACAGCCAATTCATTAAAGACTGGCTGTGTGCCCTGCACTCAGTGCGCCGGGCACACCTGTGTCACTCTGAAGAGGCCTGTGCCTTACTCAGTTGGACAGTCCGGACAGGAGGGATGGAGCCACACTCAGTCACTTTACATTTGCTTGCAGTTCACTTACACTGATTATCTGAAAGGATTGCTCTGACTCTTCATGCCACTAGAGTACCTTATAATGGAACCACTATTCTGCTGCATAAGCAAGTCTCAAATGAGGATGTGATACCACTGACAATATGCTGGTAAAGCCATGTCAGAAAACGTCAAATATTTGGGAATCTTTTAGAAGTTTATTAGTAGTGGTGGTGCTGCTTACTAAGGGTTATCCATATCTATTGTAGTAACCAGAATATCATAGTGGTTTAGGGAAAGCTCTTTTCACTTGGGCCAGTAAGCAACCAAGACCATAGAAACCACTCAGCAATGACTCGCACCTTAATGGATGAGGGCGAAAGATTTCCCATGAAGATTTTTTTTTAAGTTGGTCATGGTGAACGTGATTTCAACATGTTGAACATGTTCCGGGATCAACCTCTATGTTGATCCTGGAAAACATTCCAATCAACCAATCAGATTTGAGGGACTAGTTTACAGTTTATGTAAAGTTTATGCTTACAACCAAGGTTAGGTGCTTCTAGATCAGTGTTATTTACTTATCATTCCCCTCTGATTTAGGGATAAGTTATCGGATTAGGTTTAGGGGTAGGGATAGGGTTAGGACTATGTTATCGGATAAAATTATGTTCCAGGATCAACAAAATATGTTGATCCTGTAACATGTCTTACTTGGCAAAATCACATTCACCAGTTGGTTACACCCATTCAATCTGTTGACCAACTTCTGTGTGAGCAGTGCTTCATACACATCTACACTATTGACAAAAGACAGTTAAACAGTTAATTTCTGCTAATCTGACCAAAGGAAGTGAGTGCAGCCAAGCTCCACTCACATTCCTTTTTATTTTATTTTGTTGTGATGTTAAAGGAGCATGTTTCTAAGATATCACATAGGAGTTCTGCTTACTCAGAAGTGTTCATAGAGCAGAACGATAAAGGTTATCTCTATTTACCAATCATTTTCCTGCCTGCCTTGAAAACACTTTAGAGGAAGCAAAGCTGTGTGCTAAGAAATGGCCCAACATTAGCAGATATGTCCACTTGTATGTGTTTGGTACTGCTGAGAGTGCAACAATTCACTGGTCTGTAAATTGAGACCCTGGGCTGTTTCCCCTCATAAGGCCAAATGCAATGTGCAGTTGTCAGGTTCATCTGCAGAATGGATGTGACCACCACAGTCTCCTGTAGCCAGTAACTGCATTTCACTCTTAAGTGATATTTACAGCGATTGTCCATAAGTACTCCGCACCACAGCAACAATTGTAAGAGGAAACCGTGATATACATGATCACAAAGCTGTACTTTATTTACCAAATCAATTATGGGGAAATACATTTCTTCCAAAGCCCAACAGACCTGTCTGCTGCCCTAATACATGTTTAAACAGTTGCTGACTGAACTAAAGAACTATGACTAATATTTACAAAGTTCTTTTCATTAGCTCAGCATTTTTCACTTTTACTTTTTGTGAAAAAGGTGTAATTTAAAACAATAGTTTGCCCCATAATTTATTGATGTAAGTTACAGGCATAGTTCAGTGTAAAATAAAATCTATTTTTTTTTTAATCTTCACAGACCTTTTTCCTATAAGGGTAGCTAGTTACTGTGAACTGTCAAGCTCCGAAATAGGTAAAAAGGACCACAAAATCAGTCTGTATGACTATTATTAATAATAACAACCATGCAAGACTGCAACTCTAAAATCACAGATCCATCCTATGTTGTTACAGTATGTTCTGACACATAAGAAAAATTCTATCATGACTTTTGTCTGAAAAGCTCAATGTGGAGATTCAAAATTTTTCCTTTCGTGTTCCACTGAAAAAAATAAATACAAAAATAAACAGCATACAGCTTTGGAATGACATTAGTAAACAGTGACAGAATTTTCAGATTTGAGAGAATTTTCGAACTAAGTAACGTCACAAACATGACTTATATCCCAATTTGAGCTGTATGTAAATCCCACACACCTCATAAGAGCTACTAAGGCCTACAAGTGAAAGCATTTATAGATTTTCATACTTTTCTATTGCTTTCTCTCTCCCACTGAGGGGAATCTGTCTTTTTCTTCAGTTCAGTTGTACATTTAATAGCTTAATCTGTAATTGTTTCCTCAACAGTATTGGCCGTGGCCTCAGATTACCTCTTGTTCTGGTGCCAGGCAGGGATTGTAAAGTTGTGGTGAGCTGTTAAACTTTTCAGTCCATCCATTCTTATTGAGACAGCTTTTTTTGCCCTCTTACTATCTAATTGACGTGTAGGCGAGCAATGACTTACAGTAGAGACTTTCGACTGACAGTCCGCCAAAGGGAATACCAAGGAAGGCTAATCAATATCGATATAGCAACTGACTCAAATTAGAGGAGCTGACAGCAACTGCTAAACAGTCTGGGCATGGTGCTTCTGAATTGGTATTACTGAGATTTTTAATAGTGGAGAGTCAATATGTGCTCTTTTAAAGCAACATTTCACACTTTATTTTTTCAAAGAGGGTTAACACCGCTTTTAAAGGAGAACTCCGGCGCAAAATGAACCTTTGGTCTAATTACACATTGTTACCTAGTCAACCGTTATCTGAGATTTGTTTTCATGATTATCGAATGTAAATAGTTTTATCTCTAAAAACAGTTTAGCCTATAAAGCTAGTATAACGCTAGTATATCGGGCATAGTGTAATGACAAATAAAAATCGCTTGTTAATACCACTAACAAGGCTGAAAATAGACCCACACTAACACGGTAGCATAATGAGGGTCCCTACCTTCAAACCGAAGCATTGAGAACTTTGTAAGTGTACAGACAGTTTAATAAGAAGATATTTTAAACATACAGTCAACTTCGCGTATACAGACAGGAGCCATCTTTGAAATACAGCCTTTACCAGTCGATCTACGAACGCCGATCCAAGCCTGCTGTTCGCGCTCACCTTATCACAACTTATAGCTCGTTCACATTCTCACCAGTGCACTTGGATCGGCGTTCGTAGATCGACTGGTAAAGGCTGTATTTCAAAGATGGCTTCTGCCTGTATACGCGAAGTTGACTGTATGTTTAAAATATCTTCTTATTAAACTGTCTGTACACTTACAAAGTTCTCAATGCTTCGGTTTGAAGGTAGGGACCCTCATTATGCTACCGTGTTAGTGTGGGTCTATTTTCAGCCTTGTTAGTGGTATTAACAAGCGATTTTTATTTGTCATTACACTATGCCCAATATACTAGCGTTATACTAGCTTTATAGGCTAAACTGTTTTTAGAGATAAAACTATTTACATTCGATAATCATGAAAACAAATCTCAGATAACGGTTGACTAGGTAACAATGTGTAATTAGACCAAAGGTTCATTTTGCGCCGGAGTTCTCCTTTAACCCTGTGTTTTGAAACCCTGCACTGAAGTGGAATGCTAAGTATACAGTGTAAAATGATGTGGTACACGTTGTTTATTTACTCACCGTCATGTCATCTAAAACCTGAAAGACATTCTTCTGTGGAGCACAAAGGAAGATTTAGTTGACTTTTCTTTTTGTCCATGCAATGAAAGTCAGTGGGGTCTAATGTGGGCTCCACTGACTTTCACTGTTTAGAGTAGACCATAGACTGTAAAAAAAGATGGACGACGCCCCTTCGCTCTCTTCCATTGGTGAGAAGTGAAGCCGCCAGTGTCCGATATGGCGCTGACATCTTGGGACTTGAGTCCGCGCAGTAGCGATCTCAGGACCAGACCTGCACAGTAGAGAGCAGGAAGTAAAGCTGCGAAATCAACGCCCCGCCCTCACTCTCGCAGAATGCACTCTCCCTGCACTTTTTTAAAGTGGCCTATGTCTGCTCCGTTCCTCCGTTCTGTTCCAGTTTTTATGTCTGTTGATTGCAGTACGACAAGAGGCTTGTTAAAATAAAGTTAATACAATCTCCTCAGTCCTCTGAAGATCCCTAAAAAAAGTCTGTTGGTGCTTCAGTGAGTACTTCGATACATAATGCATCCATATTTGTTGGATGAATTGGATTCAAACATAATCTACTCGTTGTAAATAGCTTCTACCTTTTTTACACGGTGTAAATATCCACTGCCAAAATTAAAATGTTGAACGGTAAACATGTTAGCTTAAGTGAGAAGAGTATTCACACATTTTATGTCAGTTTATGCATTTGTTGAACACTTTTATCCAAAGTGACTGCATTTCCAGTATACATTTTTATCAATTAATGCATTCCCCAAAGCTTCATCATTTTGTTTGAGATACAATATTGACTTACTGTACAAGAGCTAAAGCAGATCTACATGACAACTTTTATAGATACATGAAGTTATTTAAACAGGTATGACGTCACATGCTGTGTTTGTCCAATCAAAGTTTCTGGCCTCATACATATAAATATGAGAATGTTATTTTATTCCAGGGTTAAGAAGAGACAATTTAGGATAACAATTCCAAATTTAAAAAAACCTCTGAGACCATAAAATTCTGGGATAATGGATGAACTAGTATAGTAAGCTAATGCAATTTATTAATGACTGTTGTATTCTTAGCTGTAACTTTGTGAAATACACCATGCTCTACACTTCATCATGCCAGGTAGTGTGTTTCTGACCCTCTACACTCCAAACATCCAACCTTCCCTCCAGAAGGAAAGATAGCCTGCATCTGTTAACACCGTGCTGGGCCTGTCAGTGTTGATAAAGGGTCTGTTTAACAGTTAAACAGCAATGGCTGAGAGGAGAATGATGGATGGGGATTTGTTTGTGCCCCAGTGGGCATCCTAACAGTGACATTGCAGGCACTGCATACTTCATCTCGACATGGAAACATTCTGTGTAGCACAAGCCTGTAAGGCACTTCTGATGCTGAATTTGTTTAAGGACTAATGCCGCTGGTCTATTTCATGGCAATTACCAGGCTTACTTGAGGTGCGGTGCTCATTATATAAAGCCTGGGATTTTCTTCGGTTTTCCTTGTTAGCCAGCTCTATAGCTTATCTTTAATGAGTCTTGCAGTTTCATTTAAAACACTGGCTGCAAAAAAGCCCTTCCCATATCCATTGAGTTCAAAGTGTGCAACAACACAAGATTTCCCAAAGGAATAAGCACGCCCCATTTCATAGTAGGCCGTGAATTACATTATTTATAGGTGCTAAAATAAATACACATGTATTTTGCTGGAGCACATAACACATGGACCTGTTTATATGTGCTGTTCTGCCCTGTTTTGTTTCTTTCGCTTGGGCAAGATTCATCCTAGGTAGTGGCCCATTAATCTTCTAGAGAGTGGTAATAATTATAGTCTAGCCCCCAACATGTCTCTGGCACTCAATACTTCTAGTTTGATGTGGAAATAATTAGTAGGGGCCTGAAGTTCACGAGTCTCTTCAGCACCTTTCTATCATGAGAGGAGCAGTTACTGTAATCACTAATCAGATACCAAAACTTAGTTAGAAGTGGTAAAAAAAAACAAAGCAGGTGTTTTTTCCATCCCCAAATTGCAGGTCCTTTTGATTGAGCACAGACTCATTAAATGGAGGCATGAATTGCCTAACCTATTTTCACGATTTTGTAAACAGACACAGAATGCCACAAAACACATGAAGGACTCTACTCTGACTTAAAAAAAAACAAATCTAAAACATAATAAATAAAATAAATAAACCACTGTTTAAACATTTGGGGTTGGTAAGATTTTTTATTATTAATGTTTTATGCATCAACAAGGCTGAATTTGTTTGATCAAAAATAAAATAGGAATGTGAAATATTACTACAATTTAAAATAATTGTTTCCTATTTTAGTCATGTAATGTTGGAGCTGAATTTTCAGCATCATTACTCCAGTCTTCAGTGTCAGATGATCCTTCAGAAATTATTATAATATGATGATTTAATGCTCAAGAAACATTTCTTATTATCAATGTTGAAAACAGTTTTGTTGCTTAATATAGTATACAGCATTTTTTAAATTACAGCGAGGCTGCCTTAGGTCTGCAGTGCTCAAGTGTAAGGTGTTTACCACTGAGATAACTCCCCAACAGTTGAGCCCAAGAGCAGAAGAGCAATGAGCCAGGATACTTGTGTTTCATTCCAAAAATATAATCTTTACTTGAAATACAAAAGTACAAATAAACAAGGAAAGCCGAGCTTCCACAAAACAGAGAAACAAAATAGACAAGGGTCAAAAGGGGGCACAGAGTATAATAGGGCTGTCAAATGAAAATTCTAATTTCGCATATTTGTCGAAAAAAAAATGCACATTCGAATGCAAAAACCATGCATTCGAATTTTTGGTGTGTCAAGAGGTGCACGGGACATGATGACGTAACTGATGAGGTTCGTTTTTTTGTTAGCCTATCCAGTACAGCGCTGTGTGGCTGCATTGTTATTTTGAAAAATGGTGGAAAAAAAAGGGAGAGAGGGCTTGGAATTGGAGAGAATCTTGCTAACACCAAAACATCTTAAAAGTGCTGTGTGACGTTTCTTTGGTTTCTCGAGAGCCAAAGGTGGAAAAACCAACGTCATTTGTAAGTTGTGTAAGAAACCGCTGCTAATTCACTCCACATCATCTAACTTGAGAACGCACATACAGTCTTGTCATCCCGAGGAGTTTTCTCGAGAGTGTCCTGACGAGGGGCCAGCATTAAAGCAGTCCAAGGTAACGTTGTTTACACTACGAATACCACACAGCTGGTTTGTTGAAGCATGTTTTGTCAGGCCCAAAGATTGAAGCATGCCAACCAAAGTTCGAACCTTCAGTGCGAAGCTACTAAATGCTCTGCTGTTACCTTGTCTCACCTTGGGAAGAGCTAGAATGGCTTTGATTTCTCACAAAACTAGTTGGTGAGGTTGCCCATATTTCTGTTGTAGTGCAAAAAGAGCAAAATACTGTAAGGCCTGGGATCATTAGCATAAGCTAAAGCTAGATCACAAGCAGGAGAACATTTGAAATGATCCAACAAGATATGGTATGTGTAATGTTGTGGCTCATGAGGTGACAACACATTTGTCAAGGCTAACTGCAACATTGCAAATTCTTGGGGGGGTCATCATTCACCAAGAAAGGAAAGAAAGGTCCCTGAACACAAGAAGTAGGATAGGAAATAGCAAGGTATGAAACATAATATGGCTGGGAATATGGATAAGGATGGATAAATGGAATTGTAGATAACTGGGTAATGGGAACAATTGGTTGAATATACGGAGAAGGATGTTGTACAAGTGGATTTCCTGACTGACCTACAGACTGTGGTTGAATATGAGGACCTACATTAGCTTAGAATACATGAGGAATTGCCAAGCTTGAAGATGGTTCTAATGGCTATGAATACTGAGAAACAGCATGCTGATGCTGAGGAGGTAACTGTGCTGATGTTACTTGTGAGGATAAATGAGTATGAACCATAGAAGGAAAAAAGAGCTACATGGTAAACCTGGTTAAGGTGAATCAGCTGGTTGCACCAACACCGGGGATGTTTGTACTTGAGGGGAATGGCAATTAGAGGGCTCAGGAAGCAATTTTGTATTACAAATTTATTAAATGTTTAATTTAGGTTCCAATACAATAGTATATAAAGAGTTTCCAGCTAGAGATTCCTACCAGTCCTGTTCTCTCTATTGTAAGTTAAATGAGTCAGATTACTGAGACTCTCACCCTTTGTCTTTAATCCTCTGGGGTCTGAGGTGTTTTCAGGGTCCTTGAGATGTTTTGGTATGCTCTGACATTTCTGCTTTTTTCAGTTGCTTATAAACATATTAATGGCACAGGTGAAATTACACTCTATATAGCACACACAGGGCTACCATAATATGTGAACAACATGTTAATACATGTTTGTATTTTTGAGAGAATATTGTTTATGCGTGGTTATTGAAAAAACTAAAAAATAAAGTTTCTAATATAAGGCCACAAATAACATACTAAATATCTGTCCACAAGACTTTTGACTAGTGGATGTTGTCGCCTAGAGTTTTTGCTTCGAATTGATCTGAAAATCCTTCTGCCTAATCATTCACATAAAACAATAGATTGTTTTAAATTGTGAAAAACATTTTTTGTTTGCAAAGGCAATATGCGGATGGGCGGAACGGCCCAACCCCCTCATGAATAATTAGGCAGTTCTCACCTGAGCAGACTGCATACTAATGAGCCTTTCATTCAGTGGTGTCACACAAGAAAGAATGCAAGGACAATATATATATATAAATAAATAAATAAATATGTATACACACACACACACACACACACACACACACACACACACACACACACAAACACACTTTTCTAACCTGTTGATGGAGAAGCGGGAGCAAACGCGATCCCGATAGCACTTAGTCATTCATCCACATTCCATACATGATGTTTTATTAACAAAGTTCGGGAGGAGCACGTTCAGTTAATTAACACGAGTGGAGTGCACTCAGCAATCAATGATAAGAGGTATATATAGATTCAGTAATCTCACCTCACTCCATTGATAGTTTAGCAGCATCCCTCCACCGCCCCTTCTCCACACTTCCAGTCCTAAACACTTAAATAGGGGGGATTACTCTGGGTCCGGGCCAAACCCCGAGCTCGGAGCCCTCCCCCCAGACAACATGCCAAATACGCATTAAATCTTATCCACTCTAATTATATTTAAGTATGAACTCGTGAATTCCTTTCTGTTATACCCTCCGGACATATCACACATACTCATTATTTGTTTGTTTTATGTGTTAATATTAAATCTGTGTTATATGTTTGTGTAACCGGGTTGCTGGGAGCTGTGCCGGCAAACTTGAGCTCAGGTAGGGCGAGCGGTTATGACGTCATCGGACATGCCGCACCCAAATTTTAAGTTGAAAGACAAACAGTAATTTGGAATATGGTTGTCTTGTTTATTATGTTATTATATTTATTATGTTATTATGTTTACTGAAATTAGTTTGTATGAAGGTTGTTTTGTTATAAGGTGGGAGTTTATGTAAATCTGAATGTGGAAGATGTCACCTTACAACACTTACCTATTAATGGTGGTGCCTGAAAAGGGGCGGAGCCTGGCCTTTAAAAGCAGCAGCCAGACTCCAGAACAAGACTTGTTTACCAAGTGGAGCCAACCTGCTACTGTGGTGCCGTGAGCACTAACAACCTCAAATATACTAATGTATATTGTGGATACACGTGAGTTTGTGTACATATTTGTCTAGTTAAATCTCTTTGATTTGTTTTACGGGACTGTACACTGCTGGATTATTGGACTTTCGGGCACTTGCAAATACATACCACCATACTCTGAAGAGTTCTACGGGTTGAACCCTCATTTTTATTTATTTTTTTCGGACTAACACGTCCGCAGAAGACTCGAGGTGACCCAAGTTAGGCCTGCCAAAGGTCTACTGCATCACACACTGCATTAATCTATAACAGAAAAGGCAATCCCAAATTGTGACAAGCTCACTGGAATTGGGTGAAATAATATGACAGCACAAATATTGCTAAAATAGGTAAGTTTTATTAAAATTAGACTGTTGTTCCCAACATTTTTGTGTAATCTCTATTTTTCCCCTCATTTATTAAAGTATCACGTTAGCTTAGCAACATGCTAATGCCAAAACATATTGAAATCAATTGTACATTATTTCTTATTTATATGAGTTTCTGTATATGTGGAGCATCCCAAACTAGTCACATTACAGTTAGGACCTGCTTTAAGTTGCAGTCATGGGATTTTGACTTAATTTTGCTGGCAATCGTGTAGCAATGTATAAAGCACAGTTCACACAGAAGACACTTTCAAACCAAGCAGCGAATTCGCATCACCAACTTGAATCAACATGTGAAATCTGTTTGGGGATATCTTATACTCTCATGCTAAGTTCCAGATTGTGTGGATTAAGATTGAAATTTTTCTGCAACAATTTGCTGAACAATGGTAAATATGTCTGCACCTTTAGATGGGAACAAGGCAAATTTTCAACGAGGCAAAAAAAAAACTGGATGCAGTTACGTGCTTACGGAAGTGAAAAGCATGATAACATCCTAAAGACTAACATCATTGTAAGATTTTGAAGTTTTTGTAAATTAATCATTACTGCAGTTATCAGTTAATGCATCATTACCGTATTTTCCGCACTATAAGGCACACTTAAAAGCCTTTAATTTTCTCAAAAAACGACAGTGCGCCTAATAATCCAGAGCGCCTTATATATGGATGGTGAACACACATTCACCAAGACGGGGAGACAGCGCCGGGCTACTTACGCCACTATCCGCCAATGGATCGTGGATGCCTGGGCTGATATATCAGTCTCAACTGTGATCCGAGTGTAGCAACATTGAGTTTTGCCTTAATTAGCTCAAATTTTTTTTATAGGGAATTTTAATAATTAATCATGAATATGATTTATATCTTGCATGTTACAGTTAAATTATCGAAATTGAAAATAGATCAATTGTATATATGAATGATAAATCATAACGAATAATAATTCCTCATTCATATATCAATGGTCTCATTATAGATCGATTATATGAGATAACTTTAAGGGAATTAATTTAGTTATCAAACAATCGGTTTGTCCAGCAAACAGCCGTCAGATTAACTTACCAACTTCTCAACAAAGTTATCCCTTTTTATAAACTCCAAGAAATATCAATTTTCTGGCCGTGAACATTAATTTGCCTGTGTTTATAAAATTTAGGTTACTGAAATAGTAACAAATTGTAAAGCTTTGTAGCTATAGATCAATCATTTCATTGACTTGTAAATATGAGCCTTTAGACAGAAAGCAATCAAGAATATAATTGCTTTAATAATGGGACTAATAATACATTGAACTACAATTCACACAGAATATGTACAGTATACACCCGAAACAAACAAAACCAAAAACATTACAAACACGAAATGAATTGGATGAGAGAGGAAGATAACAATGAGAGAGAGAGAGAGAGAGAGAGAGAGAGAGAGAGAGAGAGAGAGAGAGAGAGAGAGAGAGAGAGAGAGAGAGCTGATCGCGAACGATCATGTGAGATAGACAGAGAGGGAGAGAGAAAGGGAGGAAAGATCATGAGTTTGGCAAAATTCATCACAGACACAGAACCTTTGAGACAACAAGAATCAACAGATCTTAAACCTTGAAAGCATGGTAAAACGGGTACTTGAATGATTCTCCGTGTCTGAGAACGAAAGCGTGTGTCTCTGTCCTCGTGTCACATGTTCACGTGGTCTTTCAGAGCAGGCAAAGCGCTTTAGTTTGAATGTCCTTTTGAGGTGCAGTTGCGAGTTGGTGCAAAGAGTCTCTTTAAAGTTGAAGTTGCCGATTACGTTCATTTCACTGAAACTAAACGTAAGAAAGTCCGAAGACGAAAATAAAGAAAGATTAAAGAAAACGGAGAAACACGGCGTAAAAGCTCCCTAAGGAGCCATGGAACCGGAAACCTCTCACAGGAAAAGCTATTTTGTGCTCAGCAAGAAACTTCTGTGTCAGTCTCTTATGGAGAGGACTGGGTTCACGCCCCTGTTTGCGCGAACCACACATGACCGTCCGCGAATCTGAAGCGGACAAAGTTCTCTTTGTCCTGTGGGGGATGCCCACTGGACTGAGTCATGAGGAGATTGTATTGAGCCGTTCCGCTCCTTAAATATGAAATGCGTAAAATAATGCACCTTACTGCATTATGCTATCGGAATTCGGCTCCGTTAGATTGAGGGAATTACAGACATATCAAACACGTCACATGACGATATAGGAATACATAAGATATCGTCGCTGTCCGATGAAAACCACGTATGTCCATTTTGCCGATTTTGAGATTTTTCGACGGATAGAATGTCCAGGTTCATTTCCGTATACAGCATGCTTCACATTATCTAAATGACCAATGAAAAGTTGTGAAATCATGTCATCTGATTTTCACATATATCCATTTGGTGTCAAAGCTGTCAATCACGCCGCGTATCTCCCACCCTGTGGATGCATCTCGCCGGTCTCGTGAAGATTCGAAGCACTGCTACTTGGACGCAGAGATATCACGCAACACCTGAAATAAAGCTTGCCACAAAGAACCGGCAAAAGTAATGATTATGCATGAAACATTTGAATTGTTGATAAAGTTGACGATGCAGACTCGCCATCTTCGCAGTAGTGAACGCGCCTATAGAGAGAAATGCACACTTCATATGAAGTGCTTCTTTTTTATTAATCCAGGCAAATTTGTTGATGAAACATTGATTAAAATGAAGATACAATTTATACAAAACGAAATAAAATTTAAAGTAAGGCTTTCTACAAAACAAAACTTAGTAGATCAAAATCTGACCCATTCCAAATGTTTTCCGATATAGGCCTATTGGTCATCTTATGATCCTATCTTACTCATCTCATGCGGTTCCGTTTTCATATAATCAACAAAGATGAAATAAAAAAAAATAACATTATATTATTTAAATGAAGTTTATGTAAACAAAGTTCGGGAGGAGCATGTTCAGGTAATCATCCAATCAGCGCAAGAAGAAGCCAGTATAAATAAAGCCTTCCCTTACCTCCTGTCTCATGACTAATTTCTCAGCATCCCACCACCACCCCTTCACCCCACATTCGGCTGGGTCCGCTCATAGTTACCTATGATCTCTAAAGTTATGGGGGGAGTACTCTGGGGTCGGGCCGAATTCTGAGCTCGGAGCCCTCCCCCCGGACAGCAAGCCAAATACGCATTATAATATTACATCTGATTTCATTAACATGTAAACTCGTGAAACATAAATATGAAACATATGTTTAAGTTTTTTAACTTATAAGCGTCACACCGCTCCGCTTTGCTCACATGCTAATAATCAAATAATACCCAGCGATCTTCGAATGTTATTTTTGCTTGAAAATTTCGTTTTGTATAAATTGTATCTTCATTTTAATCAATGTTTTCATCAACAAATTTGCAAGCTTTATTTCAGGTGTTGCTTGATAGCCTATCTCTGCACCCAAGTAGCAGTGCTTCGCCTGTGCTTCCCCCTATCAGTCTAGCATTGCCATGTCAGTGTATTGATTCATTGTCCCTTCATAGTTTGCAAGAGACATATAATAAACTGAGCGTATTAATAATCTTAGACGTAGGCTATTTAATAAACTGAGCGTAGCCTATTCATCTGTCAATATGAAACGCGACTGGGTCATTCTAATTAATGATCGGAAAAACGCGTATCGACCACCGTTACTGTAAAATATGCACGTATGTCCATTTAAACTCGATTTTGGTCAAATGTGGATTATATCATTACACTGGCAAGAATATGGTTACATTTAAAGTTGTCATACCAAGTATGACAACGCTACGTTCAACTGCTTTTGAAATTACGTGTTTTTTTCACTTCCTGAAAAGTAACCGTTTTGGACATACGTGAGTTTCATCGGGCAGCGACGATATGCATATTATAAGCATTTAGTTCCTTCAAAGCAAGTTCATTCCTTCAAACACACGTCATACACAAAGTGACTATAAACTGGGAAACACACATGAAATATGACATGCTTATATTCTAAGTTTTAATATTCAAAGTTCGTGTATGAGTGTACGTTAAAGCATGTGTGTGTGTGTATGTGATTGTTCTTCAGAGTTCAGGCTGCTTTGTGTAATGAGTGAGCCGGAGTTCCTCACTACACAATGTTCTGTTTGTGAGGTGATCAAATCAGGGGAGACCCCTAAGGGGGGGTTCCCCGCGTGGTCTTCGGCCAGACTCGTGAGATGTCATCTCGAGTCACATGTCCTTTTGGTCACAAGTCGTAAACAGGGCATTCCTTTGTTTATTCATTAGAGAAAAACGCTGCATGTGCGAATCAGAGTCAATGATTTAATCAATTCAAAACACCATTCCTTTGTTTCACCGAATGGCAGAATGGAGGGGAATTTACTAAATTAGAATCCAGTTAATCTAATTTAATAAACCAGAGCTGGCCATCTGATTATGGCTACACGAGCTTTCACGAAGGCAGGAATAATCTCTTTATTCAGCCAGCTCACATACCCGTATTTACTTACTGTTTTCGGCCGAAGTCCACAGTAGTCGATTGTTGAGTTCGCGCGCACGAGATCAAACCTCCTCCGTGTGTTCAACATCTGATTCGGATGAACTATCCATTTGAGCTGATATTCTCAGAACACCACACAGCACCGTCATCGGCTGACAGCTGACAGTCTGAGTCTCCACTGTTGCTTAGTTACCAATGATCGCGCGCGCACTCGACAATCGCCTACTGTGGACTTCGACCGAAAACAGGAAGAAAATACGGGTATGTGAGCTGGCTGAATAAACATCATTTTTATTCATATCTTTCACATTTACTGCAGTCAGATTCACCGTGTTCACTCACATGGCTGTGCACTTGTAATGACACATTAAGGTTGTTAAGAGGCTAAAGGCAGGTTTAAAACTTGTCCCGTTTAAGTCAACAGGGTGCAAATTTTAAAAAGAGAATAACACGGTGTAGGCAACACCATTGTTTGTTGTTGTTATCTGTACTGACAGCACTCCAAATTTACAAAAAAATTAGCTCAATGTTAAAATTGACCGGAGTTTTCCTTTAACGTTTGAACAACGTTACCATGGGAGTGAACGGAGTTGTCAGAACGCTTAATAAAGTTTGACTTTATCTGACTGTTTTGTTGACATCTAGTGGATGCATAACGCAAACCCAGTCAAACGTTTGACTGCAGTATCTCATGCGCCTTATAATCCGGTGCGCCCTATTTATGAAAAATGTTCTAAAATAGGTCATTCATTGAAGGTGCGCCTTATAATCCGGTGCGCCTTATAGTGTGGAAAATACGGTAACTTGTCATTACTTGTAGACTATGATCTTCACATTATAATTAATTATACATTATTCATATTAATGGACCTGTATATAGTAGTTCTCTGGGAGGTAGGAAAATAGTAGTTATTGATTAGTTAATTGTGAACTATATACCACATTGGACTAAGCACTATTACTTACTAATTCGTTAATCAGAGTTTCTTGTTAGTTGATAGTAGTTACTACAATGTTAATATTGCCTTACTCATTTGTTCCTGTGTAGTTTTTCATTAATGACAGAACAGTATTCAGAAGTGTTACCAATCTTTTTGTTAGCTGGGAGAGGTGTGAAAAACATGAAGAGAGATACTAATGTTACGGCTCGGCCAGGATCATGCACTACATTTCCCATCACTCTCCTCTGTTCCCACCTGCAGCTCATTCCTGATCACACACACACACACACACACACACACACACACACCCCTGCACCTCATCATCACAATTATCACTCCAACTACTTAAGGACTCACTTCACCACTGTTCACTGTCTGGTCTCGTTCATTGGTTGGAAGGAGAACTACTCACCTTACCTCCTACGAGCTACCTGACTTCCCCAAGCGTTCTCCAGCATTCTCCAGCGGTCCTGCATCTCATCTCTCCACGTCTCCATCGATCCAACACCATCCCTGTAAGAAGACATATTCCAATCCTTTCACTGCCAGCACACCACTCTCCAATCCAGCATTGCACTTCACTCACCTGCTTCCCGTTCACCAACCCTGTAGTTGTCAAAAAAACGTCCTGTTTGCATCTAGTTCCATCTCTTGAGTCTGCTTCCATAACAAATAAGCTAATAATGTGCAAAAATGCCGGATACGGCAGAACCCTCGATTCTGATTCATCGTCATTTCTGTCTCTCACTTTGCATGTCGGATGTTTACAGAGATGTTAGTCATTCCAGCCACCCATCATAGAAATTAGAGACACCCAAGAAGCATCCCTCTGAGAGATATTGCATATACACATACTGTGTCTCACTATATCATTGATATGCATAAATGCGTGACAAAAAGAGAGAACAGAAAATGGAATAAGTGTAATCTGTATGACTTTGTTAGTAAGTAAATGTAAGTGAGTTTATCACAATATTGCTCAGTTATAAGGTCCCACTATATTATAAGGCTGTGTGAATTATCTATCTTAAATTATTTGAATATGCAAAATCAACGTTTTTCCTGCATCCAAAAGCAGCCCACAAACATTGTATTTGAATCTTAATGACTTAAGTGTGCTAGTACAATATATTTAATTTACCGATCAGTTCTTATTTAATTTATTAATGCAATAATTTACACAGAATATGCAATGGTTAGCACATTTAATACCACAATTCTTTTTTTTTTTTTTTTTACAATAAAACTATCTTAATGTCTAATGATTTTGTATGAGTGTAATTATTTAAGAATATGACTGATTGCTTAATTATTTAAAAAAAAAATATAATAGTGTGAAATATTTATCTTCTCCCACTGCAACAGCCTATCCTCAGAAAATGCACCAGTTTAGTTTTCAAAATCAAGTACCCAACACAAAACTAAAATAGTAATATTTAATGTACAGCTCTGCTTATCTATGTTTAGTCTAAAGGTGCGTATGCACTATTTTCCCACAGACGATAACATTTCCTTTACAAAAAAAAAAAAAATGGCACAGTTATTTATGCAAGTCACTTTGGCTGCCCAGGTGAAAAAGACGTACTGTTAAATGTATTGAAAATGTACTTGAAATTCAAATAGGATTATTACGCAGGGGAATATAGAAAACTCTGAGGAGGCGTAATAAATAAAGTTGGGTTGTGGTAATGGAATCCCAGCAATGAATTACACCGGTCGATAATCACATAAATACACAAATCTAAGTAGAAAAAAGTAATACATTTATTAAGGAATAAGAAGTGAAATAAAAAGCATCTCTTCAGGGTGTCCCAAAGGCCAAAATAACAAACAAATATAAAAAGAGAAGAGGAGAAAATTAAATTGAACAAAATACATTTAACTTATCTAACTCCCAACCAAAAACAGAGCTCAAACGGATTTCAAAATAAACAAGGCAGGACACCCCTACGCTCCACACTTTTAGGATATGTTGTTTAGACATTGGGGAACGTTTTCAGATGTTACAAAAGAAGCACGTTCACTTAAACTGATTGACATCACTAACACACACACACTTTTGATCATCGGCCGGAGGAGGGATTCTGGAGATCTCAACCCGAGTGCGACCGAACCAACAGTTTCCTTATAAAGACCACGTCCCAACTGGACAACCACTGGCGTTCGTACACCCCATCATTGGACAACCTACTAGAAATCAGACAAAACAACAAGGGAGAGAAAAAGAACACAGAGCAATGGAAAAGATACACAAACGCAGGTCATAACAACCTCAAACACAAAGAAACATAGGATACAGTACACAACATATACAAAATACTCTGTGATACACACAGGTTTGCTTTATATAACAATATTAGTGACTTTGTGATTGAACTCTGCTCACTGTAAGTGGTGTTGTTGGGCTTTTTCTAAACTTATGTTATATTGACGACAGACAAAATAATAAAAATTGGACACTCATATGCCAAGCTTGATATAGTCAAAGTCTTTAAAGGTAAACTGAGAAGTCAAGGAAATTATAATGCATATATGCAAATTATAATACATAATCAAACATGGATACAAAAAGGTTATTTAATCATTGGTTAATTTCATATACATTCTCCTTCCCTATCACAGATCCTGTGATAAAGCAGTCTTCAATTACTACAGTGTCTGAATCACAAGCCCTCAGTTGCAGAAAATGCGAGTCATACTCAAAGAAGTGACCGTCCACTTAAAGATGAAGATGTGACATTCAAACTCTTCTGTTTATTTGTATGGATTACGTTTATATAATGCCCTATTCACCTCTGCACTTTGTTTTTCAGTCATTTTTTTTTTTTTTTTACTTTTCAGAAAATTGCATTGTGGTGCTTATTTATTCAGGGATGTAATTTCCATAGTGTACTTTTCAGTAATACAGGTATAACTGAAATGTTCTATAAAGTGGATAACAATAGCTCTACCATAGCATTTCAATGATCTTTCTTAAGATTTCCATTTATTGATTTTTGCACTTTTTAATATACCATTTTGAATATACAGCTTTATAATAAACTGGTAGTGTAATGCTAATACATTTCTAAAGAGCTGAAATGCTATTGAATAGTTCTTGAAGCACATTAAAGGGTTAGTTCACCCAAAAATGAAAATCATGTCGTTCCAAGCCCGTAAGACCTCCTTTCATCTTCGGAACACAGTTTAAGATATTTTAGATTTAGTCCAAGAGCTTTCTGTCCCTCCATTGAAAATGTATACACAGTATACTGTCCTTGTCCAGAAAGGAAATAAAGTCTAAGTCTTACGGGCTTGGAACGACATGAGGGTGAGTCATTAATGACATAATTTTCATTTTTGGGTGAACTAACCCTTTAAAATAAACAGTGTAAACACATGCATACATAAATACATTCGCAGTCCTATTTTAATGATGTTTTTTATTAATATAAAACAAACAAAACAACAATTGTAGTATTATTGCATCTAACTTAGCTCTGTCAGAGTTGTATGTAAAAAGACAACATGTATGCTTCTCCAATGGATGGTAAATAGCCATTAGCACCAAGTAACTCGAAGGTAGACAGGAGAGCTTTATAGTGAACAATGACTTTGAAATGCAAAGCAGTCTCAGCCAATCAAACATTTACTCAGTGTGCCTTGGTAAAATGGGTGCAGGGTTTCTTGATTTTACTCTCATGTCAGACTTCTGCAAATGTGGCAAACGCAAGAGCTTTCATTTTAACAGCGAATACAAAAAGAAAGGAGATGAAAGCACAGATCTTTCATCTTTGGCCATAAAAAGGCATCAAAGAGATTTTGTAGAGCCTGCCGACATGTTTTGTGTTGCAGGCAAGAGACATTGTTCTTCTAAGCATCTTTACACTTGATGAAAACCGGCCATTTCATGAAAGTGAACATATAGCTGGGAAATTAGATAACAGCGAGAAGTTCCAGCAAAGATGTGGCGCTGTGTCCACCATTTTCACCCCGTTTTCACATCTCCTTACCTGAACTAAAATACACCCTTGCTTGACCTTCACACGTTTAACGTGTTCATGATAATACATGGCATTTAGGTGGTCTTTCTATTCACACATCAAAATATCAACAGATTCAAATATCATATGAGGACAATTTTTCTGAGAACAAATATGCAATTTAAAAAAAAAAAAAAAACATTGTATATTAAAGGTACACTTTTGCTCCGTCTAACAGTATTTGCATGATTTTTGCTAAATCGTGCATATTTTACGAGTTGCCCAATTAGTATGAATTTGTATGAATGACCTACCCTTGACCCCGCCCCTAAACGAGGAGTTGTGTTATTTAAATGTTTAAAAATGATAAAAGATTGTGTGATGATAAAAATTATGATATCATAAATGAATCATTTTAATCATAAAAACTATTATATTTGACAGATGTGTGCTATTTTGGTTTAAAATAATCATTTATTTTTTCTTTGTGTTGCTTCCCTCTTAAGCCTTTCAACACTGTGCCAACCAAATCAACAACGGTGCCAACAATCCAGTTTGTTGGCACAATCGTAAATGACACTTTAGTCAAGAATTAATATAATTTAGGAAATTATTTGTGACATTGAATATGTCTGTTTTTTCAGCATTTTTATTTCAGCTTTTATTTGCACAGATGGGTTATCTTAACATTTGCTTCAACTTATCAACAAACAAAAGTGTGCCAACTATCGTCCCAGTCAGTTTAAAATGCAATTTCCATCACAGAAAGCACATCATTTGAGATGTGATGGGAATGAAATAAATAAAAGAAAGAATGTTTTGTAAAGATAAGCATGATGAATAAAGTGCGGTTTTACACAAGCAGAAAATGTGCTGCCACAAAAAAAAAAAAAAAAAAAAAATTTGATATATTTACTAGCCACAAAGCATTAATATTTCATTAATCCTGTCTTATGAGCAGTCAAATGAAATCCACTCTCCAATAGACTGTAACTGAATGTTCTAGAAATGTATCTGACTATATTAATACTACAATACCAAAAATCACCATGAATCATACAATAGGATTGTTTTCTTGTATAGAGACATTAGAAAAACATTGCCATTACTAAAAACATTAAAAGTAAATAAAAACAATTATATGAGACAAATATGTGTTGACTGGAGTTTAAAATCTGTTCTGTTTCTCTGTGTGTTGCTTCCCTCTTAAGCCTTTTAACACTTCGCCAACCAAACCAACAACATGTGCCAACAATCCCTGTGTTTCAGGTTGGTTGGCACCATTGCAAAAGATTCATGAATTACCATAATTTAGAAAATAATTTTAAATAAAGACTGCTTACATTTACACACCACTGCTTATTCAGTATTCAGAAACTTGGCTTACCCTGATAAAGGGTGACATGAACAGTAATACAAGCAGTTTTTTTGCTTGCTGTTGTTGTAACTGCTGTTTTTTAACTTTAAACCAAGAACAACAATGTGAAAATCAGTTAAAGACTAAAAGTGGATGGATGGACAGACGGATGACTTTGCATCTGCCTTTTTCTCTCACAACTGTATGTCTTATAATTGGGACTTTATATCTCGCAGTTGTGAAATTTCAATAATTTGGGCTATTTATCACCATTGCAACTTTATATCTCAAAATTGTTACTTTATTTTACATAATTAAAAAGCGTAATTGCGCTTTATATCTTGCGATTGCAATTTTGGTTTTCATAATTGTGAACAAGATGGAAACACTCTTAGAAAAAAGTTCGGTCACACTTTAGATTAGGGTCCACTTTCTCACTATAAACTTCAACGTTTGCCTAAATTAACTTCTAATTACAGGTTATTAATACTTAGTAATGTAGTACTAGTTCAGTTTAGGTATTGAAATATGGTCATATGAAGAAAAAAAAAACTGTTATTATTATTAAATCATTTAAGACATGTTTCCTTATAAATAACTTATTTTGTGGCATAAAGGCTTCTTTCAAATTGAGTTAAGAACCCTATGAACTAATTGTTCTAATGGTGTGTTCACACCGAACGCAAATTTAATTATTTGCGCGAGTAGATTACATACAAAGTCAATGCAAAGACCCAAATAGACGCATCATTCGCGGCTGGCGTTGCGAATGACGCAAATTGGGCGACGCGTTTGCCGCGAATGTCTTCCGCGCAAGTTGAAAAATTTGAACTTGAGCGAATGTTTAAGCGTCTAACTAGACGCGATAGACGCGCATTTGACGCTCTATTCGCGTTCGGCGTGAACACACCATAAGAGAGCCGGCTTCCATATAAAATAAGTAGCTTCAAAATGATAACTCTGCATTTTATAAATAAATTAATTGTTGAATTTTACAAGAGATAGTCTGCTGTGGCAACATCAGACGAATGGAAAGCAAGATGTTGAGACCAATGCTATACACACACAATCTTACACACCCAGGCAAGTGTCATATTGACAGATATTCAAACCCAACACAATGATCAATGTTAAGAGTGTGAATGAGGAGGTCAAATACACATTGATTTGCCGTGAGGTGGATTTCTCACACCCCAGTACAGCTGCCGTCTGTCTCTAAAAGACCATCGCTCCTGAGGAGGGAACGCTGTTAACAGCTTCTCCTGTGATGACAGACAATGTGTCAAATCTGCTGGATTATTCAGACACACAGATGGGGAAAGCAAATGAGAAACCTCAGTTGTTCATTGCGAAGCGTTCATTCTGCAGTTCCGCATTATAAAGAGTGAGTGCGCCCAATCAAACGTAAATCTTCACAAAATGTCATCTCCATATATCAGAGTTTGAGTCTGGTTCCTCCCCACACATTAAGAATGTGAGCGAGGTGAGATCTTTCATTGTCATTCGTGGAGAATCATTGCATCCCTCAAGCAGGAGGATGACATTTACTATTCTGGGATGGAGAGATGGGTAAAGGTCTTGCAAGGGTGACACTGAGCAGATGGTTTTGCTCACCAGAGGATTTCTGAACTCATTCATACGCATTCAAACACCTTGTGTTAGTTTCAAAGAGAACACATCCAGAATAACAGCTCCAGCAGAGAAGCATGACTTCACTGTGAAGTGCTTCACATACTGGAACACTTCTGTCTTTTTCTATTCTTGGTTCAGTCTTTTGTTTTCCTGCTTTTTCTCTGTACATTTCCTCACTTTTAGAGATTGTAATTTCAAAATGTATTAGTCCGTGAGATGTCTGAACTGAAATTAATTTTCTCTTTAACTTTTTTAAATTAAGTGTTCATAGGAGTGGTCTGAGACCTTAGTACTTTCGTCACACTTGAACTTGGAATACGCACACACACACACACACACACACACACACACACACACACACACACACACACACATATACATATATCAAACAATCAAAATATAAATGAAAGCCAAAAGCACATTTTTAGTCACACCTTTTAGCCATCCACATACCATTTTTAGCCATCCACCGCGGTAAAAATAAACCAGTCGCATTTCAAAGTCGTTCGCGAAACGACCGCCAGGTGGCGCAAAGGGACATTTAGCAAAATGTAAGTGGGGCTAATGTCTGTAGCCTAAGGATGAAATACTACAAGTTATGGTAATTTCCAAATAACCCTACAACAAACATTTATAGCCTACTCCGTAATTGTTGGTCATACAGATAAGATATAATCTTTTAAAACTGTAAAAGACTAAAGTATAGGCCTACAATCACAGGCTAAATGAAAAAATCGCTCATGTGAGAAAAAGACGTTTGGGTATTTCTCAGTGAGAAAATTCATAGCCGAGCGGTAGAACTTAGGGTTCATCATCAAGATGACACGGGTTCAAATCCCGCACAAACATGGTCTGCTGTAAATTTTATATTTATAGATTTGTCTAACTCTAAAACTCTGTTACACCATACAGTTTTCTTTGCTTATATTTATAAAATACAATTATCATGCATTTCCATTTTACACTAAGGAACAAAATAGTATCCAACAGAACGACTTTGCATCTGTATAATAATAGGCTACCAATCGTAATTTCAAAAGCAGTTCTGTAAAAAAAATAATTATATATACACTATATATATATATATAATTCTTTTTTTTTCAGGGCTGCCAACTCTCACGCATTGAGCGTGAGAGTAGGCTACTCACGCAATTGACCAAATCTCACGCTCTCACGCCACCCCCCCGATTTCTCCCGCTGAAGTGTCAACCCGGTCGGTCAAATTCCTAAAAGATATAGTTTATCTATAGATCTACCTGTTGAGCCACTCGTGATCGACTAGTTATACCGCAAATTAGTTAAAATATCCCGTAATCTACCTAGAGCGAGCGTGCATGCGACACAGATATTGTGCTCCAAACCATGTGCGCGCATGGCAGAGAGGTCTGTTCCCTACAACCTAGAGTTTTTAAAAACATGGTTTTAAGTAAAGTGTGATTTGCCAGGGGGGACTAGGATTTCCTTCTGGTCTAAACATCCCTGCTTCTGCTGAATTATTTTAATCCCCCCCGTAATTTTTTGGTCATACAGATAAGAGTAGCCTAGAGTAGCTTACATCGTTCAAAACTGTAAACTTGTATTCATATAGGCTAACGACAAAAACAGTATATCTGTAGTCTCTGTCTTCGGGAACTGCGCGTCACAAAAAATGAACCGAAAGCCACTTCAGCTCAGTCACGATAAGAAATCGGCTATGTCTAAAGCCTTTAAATGTCTAAATATTTAGGCTAATAAATGTTATCTGATTGTGTAGGCTAATCCATATGAAAACGAGAGGTAGGCCTACAGAGGATCTACTCAAACATGCAATGTAAGCGCTTCCCAATGAGAAAATGACAAGACAAGGGTGAAAATCTCGCTCTAATTAAATGTAGGCTAAATCGCTCTGAATTAAAATGTAAAAACAGATCAAATAATGTATTTGTCGAAATGTTGCGATATTGTTTCATTTAAGTTCATAATTATTCTATAAATGTTATTTAATTTAGCAGCATTACCACGAAGCACCGTGTTTTGATATTTATTTGAATAATACAAAATAAAATAAAAACTTAGTTCACAAATTGCATGCCTTGTAAGGATCCAAAGATCCCTGTAGAATTTAATATTGAGTTGAACATTTTGTTCATGACAACAAATTAACATGCGTTTTTTCAGATTATATTTAGTTTTGCTTGGAAAAAGCTGGCCCAAACCAGTTTTATTTCATCAATTATTGAAATAATGAAATATTTAGTAATAAACTTTTATGACAGAAATATCACTAGGCTACATGTAACTTAAATCATTTAATTCCTTCATTATCAACACTGTCTAGAATAGCGATTTAAGTGTGAATTGCGACTTCTCTTTGTGGTAAGTCAGCCTCAGACTCCGATAGCCTGTGGGGGGTTGGAGGGACAGTTGCTGGACAAAGGTGTTAATGTTCCTCTTTCATATGGAGAGTGTCGGATAGCCAGCCTGATGAGCAGGCAAAATTATTGTAAGGATAAATCTGTGTCCAAATGTAGACCCCATATCTTATTAAATTATAAATATTGTAGTTTATTTATTGTAGCCTATTTAAAGTTTTTTTCACACAAAATTTCAATTGAAGTTATTGTAAGGTGAATTCAACAAGGCATGCTGTGTCTTTAAAGCAACACTTAAAGGTTAAATAATTTTTTCGTGATTTGTATGGCTGACACGCAGCGACATATACAGTATTATCAGCTGTATGATGTGTTTTTACCCTGAAATGTTTAATTTCGAGAGAGAGACCCGCGCGCGCAGCGAGGGAGACTAAATAAACTTGTTAAAAAGAGATCCAGCGCGAGAGAGGCAAAGAGAAACGCATGTTTTTAATTTAATTATGTTTCTTTGGACAATTTTCGTTTTGTACTGTTTTAATTGTTTAATTTAGCTGTAATTTCTTTGGCAATACAAATTTAAAATGTCGCAAGAATAAGATTAGCCTAGTGTTTCTTATTTTGCATCGCAAAAGAAATAAACTCTAAACCCGATGCAACCCTTAAAAATTTTAAAAATTTAAACCTTGAAATGTTCGAACTTGGTTTCAAACTTAAGTAATTTTAGTGTTCTTTTACATTACACAATAATTTAGCAGACTAAAGACGAGCTTCTTCATTTTCATTTTCTGATGCAATCGGCTGACAATCTTCCTTCATCAGTTTTTGTCGTTTGTGCAGCGGCTGTGGTTCTACAGGAATGTAGCAAATTTATGTTGTAATGATAATCAAACAAAACTCTTGACTTTAAATAAGTAAACAGATATAAACAGTTACCTATTTAAGCATCAAGGTGGGAAAATATAAACGCTGTAGGACAACATCGGTTAACAACATGTAGGCCTATGCTACATTGAGATTCGATCTTGGGTGGTTTGAAGGTCCTCGAAGCTCGTGTTGTTGCGTTGATCACTGAGCTACCGTCTGTACGCTGATAACGTTGTAAAGCCTCATTGATGTAGCCGAAATGTTTTTATTGCAATGTTTTATGTTGAAATGTTTTCATTATTTATTCAATTACATTTCAGTAGCCTAATTTCAGTATTGTGATTATGAATTATTTTAACTACGTTTCACTTGTTGAATTCTTCTGCTACCAGCTTTCAATCGCTCTGAATCAGCGCGGTGCGGCAGCAGATTACGCATTAGAGAGAATAAACCGGAATAAACGAACACTTTTCAGAGTCTATGATTGTAGCGCCTCTTAGCGGTAAAAGGCAGCAAATACACCACACATTTTACCGCCGCGGTGGAACGGCTGATGTGGGCATTGTCATGGCTTGCCTCGACATTTGCGTTTGAATAGCGCGCGTCTTCCGTGGGCGTGTCAGATTAACGCGTAATGAAGTGTAATGAGCTGGGAAAAAAAATACTGACAGCACTCTCTTTTCATACAGATTGCATAAACTGAGAATATTTGTTTTTTATATAAATTACTTCATTTAAAAGAAGAGAATTCAAGCTTCATAAAGAAAAATCTCTCGTGCCTGTGTGACAAGTAATCGCGGAGTTACAGTTAATCTTAGGACGCGTTTCAGAATGGACTTCACTGACAGAGAGAACGCAGAACTCGCATCATGTTTGTTTTTCTTTATTTGGTGAAAAGCACAACACTTTGTTTTTATTGTGAGTATCCACAAAAAAAATTGAAACTTAACAGGATCTAATGATGTATCGCACTTATATGTAAGATCAAAATCAACCGAGTATTTTGAGTCTCTTTTGCACTGATAAGAAAAAAAGCGAGACAATCGCGCCGGCCCCAGGGGGTTAATGGCTCTCAGAGCCCCTGTCTCAGTCGTTGAATAGTCAGGCTGATTGGATTATCATCTATGCATTTGAATGACACTGTTATGCTGATGAGATCAGGTAACGAGCTGAATCCTGTACTTCATTTACATGCCACCTCGATGTAAATCCCTCCCCCTAAATGTATATAAATTGCAACGTAAAGTTCCCTTAGTCAGACTTGGATGACTACAGTGACGCACAGTAAAGTCCTCAATAAAGAATAACTTCTGCTTGAAAGATATCCCAACGTCTCCTGGTCTCTTCTTCAACGAAGGAAAAGTTTCCAACAATAACATATATATATATATATATATATATATATATATATATATATATATATATATATATATATATATATATATACTCAATCCAAATAATGATTAAATATCCAATCCAAACAATTAAAATAAACAAAGAAATACAATTGGCAAAACAAACTCACTTATTGCATCCTAAGGAAAGGACTCAAATGACATGGTTGGGTGTCCATTCAAACACCCACACCTCACCAATGCTAAAGAAGGAAGTGAGGTCTACTTATAGACCTTGACCAGGGGGTGTATGGGTAATGTAGTGCACTAGATTTGGTAGTGTAGTTATTTTTGAATTGTGGGATATGTAGTACAAAAAAATATATAAAAATGGGGGGAAAAAGTTAAGAAAACTGTAAAAGGCCAGATTCACAACATTATTTGCATAGCCTACAATGCATATTTTTTACTGTAATTATTAATTTACTGTACATAATTTACTACTACTATAGTTACTACATGTAACATGTTTCACAAAGAGACTGTATAATACAGTACTTAACGAATATGAGTATTGGTATGTTTCTCTTTTAATAAATGTACATTTTCACTATACATTTATAACATTTCCAGTAGTATCAGTTTCATTAATTAATTTACTGTAATTTTATATTATTATTATTATTGCTATAAGTACGATTTATTTAAAAAAAAAAAGTAAAAAAAAAAAACATATAGGACTTTTTATTGTATGGATGATTCAATATTTTGTTTAATTTGCAATTATAAAATTATAGCAAGCAGTTTCATTACCATGTCATGCCTTTAGTATCGCCTTTAGTGTCGCTCGGCAGACCTGTTTGCTCACCAGGCCACCTATCTTGACTCGCACCTCACAGATCAATTGCAGCTCATGCTCAACGGTGGAATTCATACCATATGGAATAAAAAGAGCTTGTCCATTCCATGACCCTAGGCCTTATGGTGGCTTTCGTGGTACAGCAAAGGTTTACGAGTAGATTTCTGATGTTGGCCATCGAGCTGTGGTTGGTTTAAAACACAATTCAGTTGGGATTGATGGTGGTGAAGCTGGGCAGTTTATGATGTAACGTGGCTTTTAAGGTGGCACAGAAGGTCACCCCCGCCCATTTAGAATGGGAGGACAACCTCAGGGGGTAATTTACAGAAAGACAGATGGAATCCCAGCTGCTTAGTCACTTGCTCTGAGGAAATATCGTCAGGTTTGACAGGTTTCCGTACACAGCAGGTGCTCCTGGAGGGTCACAGTATGCTTGCAGGTCCTATATGATGCACGCTTTTTGATCATCCTATAATCACGAGCATTGCAAAAACATCTTATGTAATAACACTGCAAAGGCCAGATGCAAAAAAGATGACATGCCAACACAGTGGATGAACAAGCACTCTATATTAGTATCACTGGTCACCCTATATGATGTAGCATTTCATAAAACGTTTGGCACAATATAATTTGCTTTAGTGGAATTGAATGTCAAGCAGTTGACGGATCCATGGCTTGACAGATCCATTAAAGATTTGTTTCAGTGGTATCTCACTTTGACTTTGTATGCCTCTATTACATTTTGCAGTCAAAAGAGTTCTTGAGGATGTTTTGTTGTTGTTGTAGTTGTTGTTGTATGTGCAATCTGTAAATGCTGGGGTTTCAAGCATTTTTTTTGTGTGTATTTTTTATTTGAGTCAGAGGCTGTTTGAAATGTTTTAAAAACTGTTATGCTTGTATTGAACATATTCCCTGTTTAATGCGAACAACATCTATTTGCATTTTGCTTTATTAATTTAGGAAAAAGCAGCTGAAATTGATTATCAAATTTTGGTCTTGTTTAATGTTCAGATTCCTTATGTTCAAAATCTCTTTTAGAAGTTTTTAAAACCACCAGATGCCACAGTGGGACTCAAGATCAGAAAGAAGTGCTTCACAATCCCATCAGGATGCACAACTCTGATTCCTTTACACTGAGGTGGTACTGAATATATTTAAGTCTTTAAAAATCTAAAATGAATCAAGTCCAGCACACCTGTATCTGTAGTAAGTTTTCAGGGACTAGTTAGTTGTCTTGTCTAGGGATCTGCCTGAGAGTAGACTTGCTAAATGAGATAATTAAACCTGAGGGTGTAACTGATGAGACCAGGGGTGTAGGAACAATCTAAAAAGTTGGGGAGATGCATTATTAGTCTGCCTCATGAATATTTATTAGCTGATGTAACATTCACCAAGTAGTCCTAAAAGATTCGCTGCTGGTCAGGTAAATGAGCGCAACCCTATTACCATTAACCGCTTTGCACATTTCTAAAAGATTTCTGAAAGGAGGACACATCCCCTCAAGTTATAATGGTTGATACTCCCTTGTGTAAAATCATTGTGATCCTGCAGCTTTCTGTGGAAATAGAGTGAATCAGACAGGCTCAGGAGACAAAACTGGCTCTACATGAGGTGTGCTTTGTATTTTAACACAACACAAACCTAAGGAAAGCGAGAAGTCCCTAAAGATACAACAAAGCATATGTGTCATTCCTGTATTGCTCAGGCAAGCTTTTCTACAGACTTAAATGTCATTTAAAATAATTTCGGTACATGCACACTAGAAGTTTCCCCTCTTTTTGTTGTTGTTGAATTTCAAAATTGTACGAACAATCAGTGTTGGGGAAAGTTATTTGAATAGTTTGGTTGAATTGTATCATCGAAGGTCAGCAGCAAAGACATTGGTTAATAAAGTGAGATTAAATACATAAAGTATATTTGCATTATTTAATATTTATTTTTTAATTATTGCAGGTTTGCGAAATATTCTGAGTTTAAATTTCACTATTTTTATTTATTTTGAGGAATACTGAATCTGTTTTTGTGCAAGTGAGATGAATAAATGCCTGCTCACATTTAGTCTAGAACTACAGTAAGCATCATGTTCATACAGCGCACAAAACGCCTCGTAACTTACTCACGATTTCTCTTGAACATGGGGACAGAAGAGCTGTCAGTAATACATGGGAATACAAAGTTACTTGAGTTACTTATTTGACAAAGTAACTCTGATATTTTGTTGTTATTATAAAAGTAAGGTGTTGTAAATGACCAGTTGAAAAAGTAATCTGATTACGTACTGTCACTTGCGTTACTTGGATTATGTTACCCCCAACACTGCTAACAATATGAAAACATGTTCTGCTCATTTATAAATACAATCTGTGCATAATAGAGTTGTATTGCAGTTAAAGAAAAACAGTAAACACAGAACTCAAATAGTGATAGATAGATGTGTAATTTTTGCATGCGTAATTAGAGGACATGATTTTTCCCCATTAATGTGGTGAGCAAGGCAGAGTCCTGCCGTGTGGTATTGATTGTGTGGGATTCTTATTAGCTGGCTGAATTAATGTGCATTGCTGTCTTGCTGACTTTTGATCTTGTTTTATCTTTTTAATTGCCCGTCAAGGGAGAGTTGACAGTTAGAGACATCAGGGAAACAGAAATCCATTTCTCTTGCGCTTGCTCAAATTCTTTACAAGGACACAGCAGCAGCTTGTGTCAAGAATCATGTGTCGTGGTTTTTCTCACAGCTGATGTTTGGGATGTGTACGTAAGTGGGGTGTAAATGTGTGAGGTATGAATTAAGAATAGAATAATTGTCAGCAGTCTGCACTATAATTAGCACGAGGAAGCCATGTTTCTTCTCTTTGTGTCTGTGGTTTTGGAATGGGGAGTTTCTGACAACATCAGGAGTCATTTACTTTCATATTGCATGTATATGCTGGATGAAAAACTGGAGAAAATTGTCCATCAGCGCAGTAGCTGCTGCCATGACCCATTTTTTTACATCAAACAACATGAAAACACAGGGCATAAAACAACAGTATTTCACAGCCTATTCAGAATGTTTCTGAATACTGAATCAATTAATGCATGATGAATATTTTTCAGGTCATCTCTCAGAGAATTCACGTGATTCTCTGAGTGAAATAGCTTCTCAAGGAAGAAAAAAAAAAAGGTTGGGCTGGACTTGATTTAGTCCATCATTAATTTATTTAATTGTTGGATCTTAAATCATTTATAATAAATTCTGCAATATTCTATACAAAAATAAGAATGTTTTTGTGGTGACTTTATAAAAGAAATCTAATATTTGGATTCATGTTGGTTTCATATGGTTTTGAAAAACATACTATTTTGAAGAGTTTCAATTTAATTAATTAAATAATATTACTTGGTAATTAATTAAGTAAAACTTAATTTTCCCTTACACCTCGAATACAGTGTCACGGTTGGTTGAGTTGTGAGCCCGGATCTAATCACAGCAGTCAATTTATTTAACAATAAAAAATAACAAACACGCAGGAGAACAGGACAAACACAGGAGTAACACAACCAACTTAACATAGACGAGAATAAAGAAAGATCAACTGAAACTGAGGGCTACTTAAACACATACTACGTGAAGGGAGAAAACAAGGAACAGGTGCGGTGAAACAATGAACCAATTACTAACCATGGAAACAAATGGAAACATACCTAGAGACCATGACAACATATACAGGGACAAAGGAAACAAGGGGTTCGTTCGACTTGAAGCGGCACTGCGCAGATTGATCAGTGTATGACATCAAAGTACCGTGAGAGCATGCAGTTCGAAAGTATACGGAGCCGTCAGCTCTCTACGTTGCTTTGATGTTACACCAATCGGTCTGCAGAGTGCTGCTTCAAGTCAAACACATTTAACTAACTAAGGTGATACAGAAACCTCATGTGACAGTGAGTCTGCACTTCTTAAAGGTGCTGTATGTAATTTTGACTGTACTAAAACATAAACATACCACAGTATGTTTGCAAAGATTTAGGAAGCATGCTAAGTTCAAATACTTTTTTTTTTATGATGAACAAAGCTACAGCCAGTTATTCTACTTTGAAATGTGTGTTCCAGCAACACAGTCTCATCCCAAGAAGTCATATAACTGACGTCTTGGGACGTCTTTTGACCATACGTCAATATCCGCCTTTTTAGGGTACCCTTAAACGTTGGTTTATGACGATCCTGGGACGTCATACAACTGACGCTTTACCTTTAACGTCAGTTAGGTGACGGGGTAGGTTTAGGGGTAGGTTTAGGTCTGGGGTAGAGTTAGGATCCGATAACGTCATCTAACCGGCGTTTAAGGGTACCCTTAAAAAGGCGGATATTGACGTATGGTCAAAAGACGTCCCAAGACGCCAGTTATATGACGTCTTGGGATGAGACTGCGCTGGTTCCAGGGGTCCGTTCTTCGTACATCGCTAACTCAGTTAGCTGGATTTGATTGTTGACGATTGACTTGGATTGTTTGGTTCTTTGACGCTCATCCTGGACTTGCTGTCGTAACAGTTCTGTAAGTTTAAACCTGCTCGGGAGCAGGCTTATTTCATGTAAACAAGATTAGATCACAGCTTTATATGATACGGGAAGTCCTTTAGCGGAGCGCGATAGTGTACTTTTTGAGAGATATATGCAAAATATAATGCGATATATTACATAATCCATTTCCATAAATGGGAAACTAGTGCTTATATTTTTCAATATACTGCAATATATGCATTGACCATGTATGGCTATATATTAATACACATACAATATTTATAAATGAAGACAAAAATAGCATTACATGTTATATTCAAAACGTGTTATCCTTTATTGTGTACATATATTGCACACACATGTTCCCAGATAAATGTGAATGTATGTTCACACACAATGAGTTACAACGGATGTCTGTTAAAGGAGAGCAAATGTTAAAATTAAAGCTGCAGTCCGTAGCTTTTTTTGGGTTAAAAATGATTCAAAATACATATTTCAGAAAATACATAACCAGCCAGTGTTCAAAACTATCTGCTTGCCGTAGCTCGATTCAAAGCGGTAAGCTTGTAATAATGTTTTTAATTCCAGTGGTACTGGTGGATTTCCGTGGGAGATTCGAGCATGTCTTTGCGTCATTACGTCACATCTGTTCACATAAAGAAGGAGTCTCGACTAGTAGGCTATAATGCGTGTGAGGATGTTGGAGGTGGAGATTTATAGCCTTTTCTCTCAAAAATTAACAAAGTAATTCTAAAATTATTGTCAATGTCAATTTGGTAGGCTACAGTATAAGGCCTTAAAGCTGGAGATTTAAGTTTCGAATGAATCAGTACACATTTGACATCTTTGCTTTACATCAGGAAAGCAGTTAACCTCGCAAATCTATCCACTGGATCATAACATTGTTTTCCCCTCTGTCCTTTTTAGGCATATATCCCAGAGTAAAGACAGAATCGATACATGCAATTGCCTGGGAACTGATAAGATTTTAACACTGTTTCACTTGGGCGATCCTTTTAAATACATTATCACATGCTGAATCCAGTTCTCCTCAGCTGTAGTTGTAGTTGACTGATGAGCCTTGACAGGTTTGGACAAACAGCCGTCCCTGGCGTCACATAGTCAGAGATCAGATGCTGTTCAACAAATAGAGGCGAGACTTCAAAGAGTGTGACAGTTTCAGCGTTACCTGTCATCTTGCCCCCAACAGCCATCAATTAGGTTCTAAGAGAGGCTGCTGGCAAGCGTTGCACACCAGCGCTCAGACAGGTGCTAAGGTGATGCGATTACATTATTTTGCCACTAATATGTTCACAAAACACGTTAAAGAGATTATGTATGCATTCAGACAGTGGAGAAGCATGTGCAATGCATCTCGGTGAGCCACGGGAAGTGGACCATAAATAAACATAATAGTTTATTAAACCAATAAGTAGGATATTGCAGTCCAGTAAAGCACAAGGGAGTTCAGCCCTTTGCCAGTCTTTAGCTAACCCATGGTTTGCTCTCTGCAATCTTGAGCAAAGGTCATCTATTATTTATTAAATGGACTCCAGGGGAGATGGGCTACATTGTAATGCGTGCTCATCTTATTAAAATTGGCCAGCTTGAGTCAAAGATTTACAGGTTTAATTTCACATGAGCATACGGACGTCAAGCAGAGCAGACCAAATGGAATAGATTACTCGTTCTGGGTGTTTCTATGGTGCCTTTATAGCTCCGACCATGTGATCAGAGACCTGTGAACGTGCAGTGGCAGCTGATACTGAATGTCAATACCAGTCTGAAAAATGGCTCGAGGCTTCATCAATTCACAGTGAGGGAAGATTGCTGGAATAATAGATTGGATTTAATTAACTGTACTGACTCATTCAATAAGATATTTGCTAAATTCACCCCCCGTTGTTCCACTGGTCATATTGTTTTATTTTTCATCAGGCCTTAAATCATTCAGCTTCAATGAAAGGATCAGAACTGTTGAGTCTTGCTTGGAATTTTGTATTCATCATGTGATATATTAAACTTTGTGTGTTAAAGGTTTGTTTCTTGCGCTCATGCTTATTTTGTTTGCCAGCATACCACATGACTTTCACCGCAGGGCCGTAACCACCACAGGCATTGAAGGGGACAAGTCCCCCACAATAATTGGAAACGCACCGCTCTGTTTGTTGTGAGGATGGCAGACATTTTTACATTTACATTTTTTAGGCTGGTCTGATGTCATTCATAACTGAATGTGACGAGAAAAGAATGTTTTTTTTTGTTGTTTTTTTTACATTTTTGACATATTAGACATACTAACAAGAATGAATGTGTGCATATTTTTAAGTTAAAAGTTGCGATGAGTTAAATGGATTGCTTCACAACTATGTAGGCTATAATTAGACATAGAACTAAAAAACAAAAAAACGTTGCCCCCCAGCCCCACCTCCCCCAATATTCAAGACATGGTTATGGCCTTGCACCATACGTCAGTAATTTACAGCCCACGCTAATCTTTCCTCAAGGCTGTAGTGTTGCCCTCTCTGATTAATGGTCACTTTGAATCCTCAGCTGCCTTGACTGTCATCTTTCTGTATTCTATAGTTTATTGTACATTATTGACTGATCTCTAACCTCTATCCTATTGGAGAAGTGATAAAAATAACAAAACCTCAACCCAAGCTTTTTAACAGTAGGAAAAATAATGATTTCTTGATTACTTTATATAATCCCACAATCACCCTCTTTGTCACTCATTTTCATTAAATAATTGCATTCAGAAAATATGAATATACATATTTGCAATTTTCAGTGCCCATATTGCAAAAGCTAGTGTTGCCTTCAGTCGACTGTCAAAGAGAATATGGGATGTGCAATGCATCCGAGTGGATGACCTGTCGAACCAACCGAAGCAGGTTTTCTATAGCCAGTTCCAGAGCAGCAGGCATTGGAAACGTTACAAGGATGGCCTCAAAGCCAATTTGAAACAATGCAACATAGACCCAAATGACCTTGAAGAGATGGTTGCATACACTCCTTTGAGTCGAGCCAGATCACCGTTGCAGTAGACAAACGATGACGACGAAAGCTCAGTACCTTAAAAAAACAACATCTAGCCAGTTTATGTGTGATCCCTGTGGCCGACCATGTGCTTAATTCGAGGATCGGCCTCTATTCACATTTAAGGACGCACCAAAGAACAACTGTGACGAGATCATGTCGTGTTGACAGCTCAGACCATTATAGTACAATTTTGTCTTTTTCTCTGATAATATTCGCGTAACAACGGGGAATTCATTGTAAATTCTTGCTGAAATTGTATATTTAGCCGGTGTTACGGCTATTATACTAATATCAATGTACTAGTAGTAAACTTCTAAGTGTACTATTTCAATACTGCTTGGGACTAAATTTGCCCACTTTTTAGTATATTAATGTATACGTTTAAAGTGCCCCTATTATGCTATTTTAAAGTTTCCTAATGTTGTTTTGGAGTCTACAACAGGTTTACATGCATCAAAGATCAAAAAAACGTTTAATTTCCTCATAATACACATTTGCACATCACCACATTTTCAATGATTCTCAAACGACTCATCAGATGAATCAATCTCTCTAAATCGCTCCTTTCCACGAGCTACTCTGCTCTGATTGGCCAGACAGCTCAGTCTGTTGTACAGCGTGAAAACAAAAACGTCCATTGCCATAACAACGTCAGTTCTGCATGTCCTGAGGGTTCCTACACCATAAACTAAACAGAAAGGAACAATGACATTGATTTTACCATATCAATCCGAGCGCGAGTTTGATGATGAAACATTGGAAGAACTGGTTATTTAACCCGAACCTCCATCGCAAGGACGACTCAAGCAGGACGTTTCTCAGTGATATACTACTCAGTTTGAGGTACATTATGAGATGTTGCAACTGTAATTCCTCACCATCAGCATTAACAAGTGCATGTCCATGCATGATTACTGATTATTTTACTTGTACTAATTTATTTACCAAGTATTTTTCTAATATATTACGGTGAACATGTGGAAACTGTATCAATAACAGTGCATACATTAGCCGAGCTCTAGCGTGAATTACTGATGTAACATAAACGTTGGTAAAACAAATCTTGCTCCATGCTTAATCTTTCCTCAGAGTGGAAGTGAGAACGACAGACAATCTGCATTAATAGACAGAGTTTTAGGTAATAGTGGCCCAAAACTGATTAGCAGAAGTATTTCAGTTAGACAGTAATAATGTGACTTAACCAGTTAGCAGGAGACCTACACAATATAAAACTCAAAACTGGCTTTACAACTTCACATTGTTGAGCACAGCGTCTTCTCGACATGATGCTGTCCAGTATCCACAGGAATCAGCTACAGTGTCTGAGGTTCAAGTTTTCCCTTGTGTCTGCGTGCGCAATAAGTGGGCGGGAAATATGCTAATGTTTTTCCTGACGTCACAACGAAACGGCTTATAACTCGTTTGAAAAACGATTCATTTAATTGACTCAGAGTCGACTCTTACTTTTGAAAGACTAACTTTATATACGGTGCACTTTTAGATTTAAAACTTTGGAGGATGTTTTCATTCACCTAGAGCTATGTTACACACTACATTACAGCTCATATTCAAAAATCCATAATGGGTGCAGTAGTAAACTTTTAGTGCACAACTACTTCACAACTACGTTTCTCATTTGTACGGCATCTGTACTACAAGTGAACTTATAAGTATACTAGTTTAATATAATAATATTACAGTAGTTTACGTATAATAATACTCTCAGTAAACTACTAGCTTAGTAGTTTATACTGCAAGTATACTTGTAAGTTTTCTTTAAGTGAATAAATAGTTTACTATTTATATATTATTTTTTTCCAATATACATTTAACTGTACTTTAACTCTTTCCATTTTAAAAACATTTTATTCTAGCTTCATGCAACCTTTTTTTATCAACACTGAGAAAATTTCACTTTTGTCAAAGACTACGTCCAGATCAGATTCAGAATGATGATCAAAACACAGAGGGAGTAGATCGAGTTCATCAACAGCTCCAAAGCTTCGCAGTCGTTTCCTCTTCATGAGTACGACATTTCATTCGGTAACGTTAGGCAGTTTTGATATATGCTGTTTAATGTTTGATAATCGCGTTGTTTGACATTTGCGTAAGCAATCTGCTGTCACTTAAAGAGTAAAGTAGATTTGAAGTAAATTTCCAGATACTCAGAATTAGGAACATTTCTGTTTTCTTTATAAAACATAATTTCAAACAATGTAAGTTTACAAGACTATGTAATGTGAAAAAAAGTATTTAATAGGCTTCTTAATCAAAAGAGTAAACAAAACTACAAGCCAATTATACTTAGAATATTATACTTTAAAGCATATCTCGATCAAAAGAATGAGTACAAGGATAGTCCAAATATACTTAGACCTTTCTGTCAGTATAAGTCAAGTATATTTAAGTGCAATTTTAAGTATATTTCCGAGAAGTACATAAAAAGTGGACTGAAAGTATATTTTCTTATTTTTTTAGTTTAAAAGAAGTATACTAAAAGCACACTTGACTAAATCTTTTTCGTAAGGGATTATTACAAATGTGCACATGCATGATATTCTTGAACTTCACTCAACACTGCTCACATACTCTGAACCAGGTGCTAAATGTACTAAAACAATGCTGCTCCTTAGTCTTTTTTTGTCACTGTTAGTCTTTTCAGCACAAACACCTTGTTTCTGCTGTATGTTGCGCTCACCAATATATAATATAAGGATGATGAAAAACATACACTTTCAAACTACAGACCTGTTTCACTGCTCTCCCAATTTTCAAAAATACTTGAAAAAATATTATTTAAAAGGATCGATAGCTTCATTACTAAACATAATATACTGTGTGATCAGCAATATGGTTTCAGGGCTAATAGGACAACTTCACATGCACTTATTCAATTTGTGGAAGAAATAACAAAAGCAATAGAACAAAGAAAATTTGCAGTGGGGATATTTTTGGATCTTAAGAAAGCATTTGATACAGTAGACCACAATTTCTTCATTATGAAATTACACAAATATGGAAGTAGGGGGACTGCACTTTCTTGGTTAAAAAGCTACTTACATAATCGACAACAATATGTTGAATTGCAAAGCCATAATTCAGATTTAAAGCAAATTACCTGTGGGATCCCCCAGGGGTCAGTGTTGGGTCCAATGTTGTTCAATTTGTACATAAATAATGTATGGGAGGTGTCAAAAACACTTTAAACCATTTTATTTGCTGATGACACTAATTTAATCTGTTCTGGGGATAATCTGGAGCAACTCTTGGATACAGTGGAAAATGAATTAAAAAAGATGAAGAGCTGGTTTGATGCAAATAAACTAACACTGAATTTAAGTAAAAATAAATTTAAAATTTTTTGGTAATCGTGACACAACTTTAAACAAAAAAAATATGATAAATGATATTGAAATAGAAAGGGTAAATGAACTAAAATTACTGGGAGTAATAATCGATGAAAAATTATGTTGGAAGCCACATATACACTATATTAAGGCCAAAATATCAAAATCAATTGCTATATTGTATAAAATCAACTACCTATTAAATCAACAAACATTGTACACGTTGTATTGTTCCTTCATACTTCCATACATTACTTACTGTCTGAAAGTATGGGGAAACACTTACAAAACCAAAACTGAATCTATATTTATCCTTCAAAAGAGAGCCTTAAGAATTCTAAATAAAACCACTTATAGAGCACCAACTACTCCACTGTTTATTAAATTAAAAGCACTACAATTTAGAGATATTGTTGACTTCAAAATTGCACAAATCATGTATAAAATAAATAATCAACAGTTATCGAACAGTATTCAAGGGTTGTTCCAGATTAGAGAGAGCAAACATCACTTAAGAGGAACATTTGTTTTAAAAAATAAATTTATAAGAACAAATTCTAAATTTCACTGCATCACAACCAAAGGAGTGAATGTATGGAACAGCTGCAAGGAAGAGATGAAATCAGGTTCAACAATGAGTCAATTTAAAGGTCTATTTAAACTGAAGATATTAAATGGATACAAAAAGGACTCGAGGTGATAGTATTGTACACAGGTTCCTTGGTCTACATATTTAGTTTGGTATGGAGATGTTATTATTTGATTTGCTATAGATAGATGGAAATGAACGAGAAGCATCAATTTGTTTTGTATTTAATCAAAAGATAAAGATAGAGATAGGGGGTAGGACTTGAAAAGTTTGTTATGAACTTCTTCCTACTCCTTTTTGAACATGGGAAATTCTAATTTGAATTATTTACAATAATTTTGGAAGATTGTGCTGAGAAGTACATGATTTTATGTAACCGTTATTTAAAATTTATATATGTATGCATGTCTGTATATATTTATTTTTATTTTTTATTTTTTATTACATGTTCAAAATAAAATTTGAGAAAAAAAAAAAACAGATTTTGTGGCTGGTGACAATAATTGTTGGTGCTTTTTGTCTGTCTTCTACTTTAAAAAAAAAGAAGAAGAAAAAAAGATCAATGGAGTGATGCATTCATGTATTTATCAAGAGACTTACATATTCGAGGCCTGGAGGAGTCTTTCGAGATAAGAAACACGAGTCATGACTCTCTGAAGTTATATGAAAGTGTTTAAGTGAGACTTTAATTGAATATGCTTATGATTCTGTCAATTGAGTTGCGCAGTGATAAGCAATAGGAGTAAAGTTTAAAAGCAGATGCGGATCGAGGCTGGGCAGTGTTCAGAAGTGGTGCGAGCCTCTTGTATAGGTTAATTGATTGCATTTTTCAGTCAAAAGAAAAGTCTATTCACAGATAAGGCATTTTTAATGATTTCAACCCCCGAACCCTTATTAGCATAGGCTTTACATACAACTTATGAAATCCAATTATCAATGTAGAAGTATATAATTTGCACATTTTCTCTATAATTAGTGTTCTGAAATAGGCTCTAAGTGATGGGCTCTGTCTCTGGAGTGAGAAGGTTAAAGACCTTTTAGCACTATTGCTGATTTCAATCTATATATGTGATTTTCATCTCAGCCAAAGTGGATTTAGCACCTTCTTTCTCATTGCAGGACTTCACGCCGTCTTCCCTTATGTCTCCCAGGACACAGTCATCAAAAACTCTTCACCTAAATCGATTCATTTGAAATTATAACCCTGGACATTTTTGATGAGGATCAGTCAATTATTCATTCATAGTGGTGGTCTCTGTCTCCATTTCAAGGTCATGAATGTTTGCTGGACAAATGAACCTCGACACAATAGGTTCCAGCTCTAGGGATTGTCATACACTCAAGCATTTCCATTTCACAGCTGATTTCCTCAGTCTTCTTGGAGAGATTGCCAGCTTGTTCACCCCCAAATATCCTCTGCGTTTTCTGAGGGGGAGTCAAAACCGTGGCCAGCTCGGATGGTGAATTTGTACTGCTCAATATGGTCTTCTCATTAGGACCAGCAATTTGGCTGCACACACCCTCCAGCGCTTCAGTACTTACTTCCACTCTCACGTTTCCCGCTCGGAGGCCTTTCACTCTCAAGCAATTGTATGTAATTTTCCAATGATCAACATAGTAATCACACAAACAGGCCTGATCTATGAGAAGATCTATATGCTCGCCGAGACTGCGGTTCTGTCCTGCACAAGGGAAATAGAGTGAGAGCTGCCCCCCGTGTAGACCAAGGAGCTTGTTTTCACTCAGCAGGGGTGGGGTGGTGGCTCCTCGACGGGGATGGGAATTTTTCTACTGTCAGTGGGGGTTTTGTTGAAGTGCAATTACTGGCGAACAGAAGCTTCGACTGCCTACTCCCCAGGTAGCTGCTCACAAGCAGAGAGACAGGAGCTTTGCCTGGCTCTAATCAAACTCCATACAGTTGTACAGTAGTTGAGAAACGAGGAAATTGTTCTTCACTTCTATTTCTGACATATGTCTGCCGTAAAAGCGGACTAAAAAAAATAACAAAAGCTTTTTTGTGGCTTTAGATGCTGCTTTTGTTGAGGATGTCAAGAAAACGGCTCATCCGATGAACTGAATGGGAAGAGCAGTGATTTCGTGTAGAGTATCTGAAAAGACACTCAAGTCTCTGAAGACTTGTCTCCTGACGGCGAATAAATGACTCTCATATCTCACGCACCTGGTAAAAGGAGCGTTCCAACAGAGAGGGCGACGTGGCATGTGTGAAGTTGTATTAAGAATGGCAGCCGGCAGTTGCTGGTGACAAGAGAGGCTTATTGAGGGCAAAATAAACAGCTGGTTGTGTGAAGGGAGAAAAAATAGAGAGGAAAAAGTGTCTCAATTGAAGTCTATGTGTAGGAAAACACCGGAATTATGTAACCGAAGATGGACTTGTGGCATGGCCGGTGTCTGAATCTTGCATGATGTTGTTATGTCTGTCAACCATGACTGTCAGGGGACAACATATATGCTTTGAGTCTAATGCCTTCTGACAATTTTGCTACATCTCTTCATTTGCTCTGGTGCTGAGCATATGTCAGCTGTCCCACAGCACCACTGGACAAGAACACTTGTCGGGAGCATTTTTCATTTAGAACCATGAAAAATTAAAGATCAAAGAAACTCTTCACAAGGTTCTACATGTTAGGGTAAATACGATCTAGACTGATGGATGGATAGATAATTGAAGCGAACTACTTTTTTAATTATTGTATTGGGCTGATATCAATAATCACACTAAATGCTAAACTGTCCTCTTTCATGTACTGTATGGAAGTCCACTACATTTTACTAAATTAGTTAATTTGGATTGGATGATTCAATAGATCAGTTAGATGTCTCTGATATATGTCTCATTTTTCTTTTTCTTCCTCTTTTTTTTCCCTCTACATGTTTTCTAGTATTTTTTTTTATAATGGATTTGAATAGTTTAAGTTTAAGAAAGTTGGGGTGGAACAAGCTTAAAACAATAACTATATTGTATATAATCTATACCTAAATATCATTTTAAAAGGAGCCCAAAAAAATTATGATGACATGGAAAAAGTTTCCAAGACATTTTGTGACCTTAATATAATAAAAAAAGTTTGTTTTAATAAGTTTGAATAAAAAGCAACCCCTGGGACATACAGTAAAATTCATTGAATATGAAGAATCTGCCACATCTCATCTGACAGTTTAAAAAGATTATTGCCCCTTCAACATAGTTAGCTACTTTTTGGTGTGTTCATTGACTTAAATTAAGAGTAGCTTATAGCTGTTCGAAGTTTCTTCAACTAGACTGACAGATTTTTACTTTATACAAAGCTCAAATTAAGCCTATTTATTCTACGTTCTTCTTTGCTTCTTACATGGTAGGATTTCCGAAATAATAAATAAAAACCTATGGAAGAGTGAGTCATGTAAAGTGAGTAGGGTTGACTGAACAAGTTAGATTAGCCACAGGGGAAAACTCACAAAATACCTCCAGCTGAAGGAGGTCATTGAAGAATTTGCAAACCATGGTGTAAGACTGATGATCCTCTGTCCCGGGGGCAGCCACTGTGAAGGGACCTGACAGTGCATTAATATCTACATGGCTCGGATCTGTTCTTGTGAAAGGCTGAGAGCACAGGCGTGGGTGGAGTGGAGACTGGGCGGACTGCTGGGTATGACTGAGCAATGTGGGGACAGGAGTGGGCAAAACTTCAGAAACTCTAGAAGTAATGATTTTTTACCATCATCTTGTGAGGACTGCTCTGGCCTGGTTTTCCTTTTTTCAGAATAAAGGTGAGAAAACAATCTTGAGCAGAATTAACAAATAACACAAGTTTAGAGATCATTATTAATCCCCCTGATTTACTTTAATCTTATACAGCGGTAGCAAAAACTTTAAGACTACAACTAAAAATGTAATATTTAAAAATAATATATATATATATATATATATATTTAAATTATGGCATTCATGATAATTTTCTACTTTTAATTCAAGTATACTAATAATATTATTTGTAATGACAATGTGTGTATTCACTTAGAATGTTCTCAGAGTTTTGAACCGCACTCCATATGAAACCAGAAGCTCTGTGAAATATGAAAGGTTTATTTTAGTCACAAAGCATGAAAACTCACCCTCAGGGTTTTCAAGCTCATTTTGATTCTGCTCCACCATTGTACATGTTGTAGGAGGTGAGGAGGTGAGCTGCTATACGACAGCTTGTACACCTTATCCATGGAGGAAAGCCAAACAAAAAACAACAACTTTGCATTGGGATTGGTAGGGATGGCTGCCGCGAAACAGTCGTTCCGAAGCTTTGCGAGATCCCGAAGTGCAGATGTTTCAAAACACTGATTCGAAGCGTGATTCAAAACACCCATGTCACGTGACTATGGCCAAACGAAGCCTCAAAGTGTTTCACTAAGTGTTTCATCAGGTGTGATCCGCCGAATCAGCGTTTGATTGACACGGTCGGAAACAGACCACACAATCGCACATCTGTATAAAAGTGAAATCAACGCATATTGACCTCGTGGGTTTTTGTGAGAGGAGTTTGATTTTGAGATGGCGGATTTTTGGTGATAGGCCTATAGTGCGATTTGTTTAGTTATATTTAGGCTTACATTTAAATTTACACAACACATTGACTGATAGGCTAGAGACACAGAGTATACATATAGTGACACATTAATAGATACATAGATATAAATATATATAGACAGCTAGATTAATAGATAGATAGATACATATATAGATAGATTAAAGATAGGCTACATATATAAATACATAGATTATAGATACATATTATACACTCATCGGCCACTTTATTAGGTACACCTGTCCAACTGCTCATTAACACTTAATTTCTAAGCAGCCAATCACATGGCGGCAACTCAGTGCATTTAGGCATGTAGACATGGTCAAGACAATCTCCTGCAGTTCAAACCGAGCATCAGTATGGGGAAGAAAGGTGATTTGAGTGACTTTGAACGTGGCATGATTGTTGGTGCCAGAAGGGCTGGTCTGAGTATTTCAGAAACTGCTAATCTACTGGGATTTTCACGCACAACCATCTCTAGGGTTTACAGAGAATGGTCCGAAAAAGAAAAAACATCCAGTGAGCGGCAGTTCTGTGGGCGGAAATGCCTTGTTGATGCCAGAGGTCAGAGGAGAATGGCCAGACTGGTTCGAGCTGATAGAAGGGCAACAGTGACTGAAATAACCACTCGTTACAACCGAGGTATGCAGCAAAGCATTTGTGAAGCCACAACACGCACAACCTTGAGGCGGATGGGCTACAACAGCAGAAGACTCCACCGGGTACCACTCATCTCCACTACAAATAGGAAAAAGAGGCTACAATTTGCAAGAGCTCACCAAAATTGAACAGTTGAAGACTGGAAAAATGTTGCCTGGTCTGATGAGTCTCGATTTCTGTTGAGACATTCAGATGTTAGAGTCAGAATTTGGCGTAAACAGAATGAGAACATGGAACCATCATGCCTTGTTACCACTGTGCAGGCTGGTGGTGGTGGTGTAATGGTGTGGGGGATGTTTTCCTGGCACACTTTAGGCCCCTTAGTGCCAATTGGGCATCGTTTAAATGCCACGGCCTACCTGAGCATTGTTTCTGACCATGTCCATCCCTTTATGACCACCATGTACCCATCCTCTGATGGCTACTTCCTCCATGTCACAAAGCTCTAATCATTTCAAATTGGTTTCTTGAACATGACAATGAGTTCACTGTACTAAAATGGCCTCCACAGTCACCAGATCTCAACCCAATAGAGCATCTTTGGGATGTGGTGGAACGGGAGATTCGCATCATGGATGTGCAGCCGACAAATCTGCGGCAACTGTGTGATGCCATCATGTCAATATGGACCAAACTCCCTGAGGAATGCTTCCAGCACCTTGTTGAATCTATGCCACGAAGAATTGAGGCAGTTCTGAAGGCAAAAGGGGGTCCAACCCGTTACTAGCATGGGGTACCTAATAAAGTGGCCGGTGAGTGTATATACATATCTAAATACATAGATAGATTGTAGATACATATATCTAATTACATAGATAGATTAGAGATACATATCTAGATAGATTTGGATAGATAGATAAAATGGAGGCTCCCCAGAAGAGATGCCGTACATCTGTGGTGTGGGAGCATTTCCATTTAGAAACCCCAAATAAAGTGAGATGTGTGTATCGTGATCGCTAGCTCGCCTACTGCAACAATACATGATCCAGTAGAAACACAGGACAGTTTATGGGAACTTTTTGATATCCATCAAACCCAGATGATACACAATGCTACAGCTGATGCCACAGTGGAAGTGAAAAAATACATCAACGATGCGTATTTGCCCAGAACTCATCATGATCCACTAACTTACTGGAAAGAGAGAGCAGTAATCTTTCCTCATTTGTATGTCCTAGCTAAAAAAATATCTTTGCATGCCAGCAACAAGTGTCCCTTGTGAGAGGATTTTTTCAAAGGCTGGAGAAATTATCTGTAAAAAAAGAAAGTCCTTCCACAGCAGAGAAATTTATATTTTTGAATAAAAATATGTAAAAAAGTGAGACATTGTGGCTTGATTTATTTTATTAATATTCATTTTGCAGGACCAAAATAACATTATGCACAGTGAGGAGCCTATAGGTTACAAGATTCACATATTAGAAAAGTACAATAATAAAAAAACCAACAAATTTTCATGGCTCGTCAAGGTTGTTTCAGATCAACACCTGCAAGTGACCACTAGGTGTCACAGTGGAGACGGGTGTCGGATTGTTTCGAAGCCTCGAAACAATATGGACCATTTGGTTCAACTGTTTCATTGCTTCACGAAGCCTCGATCTGCCCATCACTAGGGATTGGTGATACAGGAAGGCCCTATATACAGTATGCTTCACAAATACTATTTATTTGTGGTCCCTTTCTAAGAGTTTTTAATGGGGCTGCATGGGGGGAAAGCACCACTTTAAGTAAGTTTTGCCTCATCTGGGTAAACAGCACAGCAATTAACTTATGCACGTCTAGATGAGGTGAGACACTGATGTGCAAAAGCCTGATTAATTGTGATTCACAGCAGCCCGGTGCTGCTTAAATCTTTAAATCTGAAGGGTTTAAAGCCAGTAAATGGAGTAGATGCACCCTGAGGCTGTAGATCACAGGTGGTTGATTTGGAGGGTTGATAAGGTACCTCATCACACTTGATGGCAAAGCAAGCGTAAAATGAACTGTGCACCCAGTGTCACAAAGGTATTTCAGAGAGGCAGTCATGCACATTGGCGTTTCTCTGTTTTATCTGTAAACTCTCAAGATTTTACAGCCTGGGCTCTAAGAAGAATTGTGATGGAGAGGATGGGAAAGTTTGATTTAAAATGATCAATACCTACAATTGTCACAGACAGTGAAGAGTCAGACAGGTGAGTTACAATTTAACAGTGATTTATTAGGAACAGAAGCACGGAGGCCAGCAGATGTAATTGGTAAGTAAGAATGCAATGAAGATATGTCGGATGGAACTTAGCTGATGAATAATTAGAACTGTCCTTTACAGATGGAAGTCTATGGAGAGAGTCTCTGGTGATGGCAGAACGGGAGTCAGAGGTAAGTGTTGAGGTAGAGTCTAGGTATAGACGAGACCAAACCATCCTCGTTGGGGAAGGGGATGAGAATGTTTTATAGGAAGCAGGTGATGAGGTGCAGGTGTTGTGAATCAGTAATCAGGGGAGAGTGGGCGGAGTTGCAGGTCTGGTGGAGCCCTGACAACAATACTGATGCTGTGAGAGGGGCACATACAAATACAGACCAAACAATTAGGGATTAAACTAATGATTTTTATTATTTATATAGCATGCAAAATAATGTGTCATGAGTTTGCTGTCATATGAGTAAAAAAAAAAAAGAACTTTGTTAGAAAATACTATTGTAGATCATATACCTATTTCTGTAATAGTTAAAGGGATACTCCACCCAAAAATGAAAATTCTGTCATCATTTACTTACCCTCAAGTTGTTGCAAACCTCTATGAGTTTATTTCTTCTGCTGAACACAAAGCAAGTTATTTTGAAGAACGATTGGAACTTTGGCACCATTGACTTCCATAGTATTTTTTTTTCTACTATGGAAGTCAATGGTGCCAAACAACTGTTTGGCTCCAATCGTTCTTCAAAATATCTTCTTTTGTGTTCAGCAGAAGAAAGAAACTCAGGTTTGCAACAACTTGAGGGTGAGTAAATGATGACAGAATTTTCATTTTTGGGTGGAGTATCCCTTTAATACATATCTGCTGAAACCAGTACTTCTGGTCTTGTAGTCTTGCCAGATTGGTTTGGTTTTGACAGGCAAACCATGTTAGGCTGGTTTAAGTTTTCTTTTTTTTATGTTTTTATATTATATTATATTATATTCTTAAAGGTGCTCTAAGCGATGTCATGCGTTTTTTAGGCCAAAACTTTTTTTGTCACATACAGCAAACATCTCCTCTCTATCCGCTAGCTGCCTGTCCCCTGAACACACTGTAAAAAAACGCGGTCTCTGCAGACACCCCAGGCTCCACAAACGGCAACAAAAACAAACTGGGCTTACCCGCACCACGAAACATAACAAACTGTTCCAGCCAATGACCGACAAGAAGGGTTTGGGGGGTTAGTGTACGGATGAGGAGGAGGGAGGGTCTAGCTAGCCTCCATTTTGTTTGACAATAGTTCGAACGTCAACAAGAAGTGACGTCACCCAGGATCGCTTAGAGAACTTTTAAAACGGCAACAGCTGGAGTGACAGCTAAACCGAAAAACCCTTCTGAAAAATACCCCCAAGGATTCCCGAGAGGGGGGAGAATGAGAATCCCAACCGGACAGACTTTCAGGCTATGACACAAGCAAATGCACAACAGACAATGAGCACAGTTTGTATCTGCGGCAAGGTTTGCAAAAACCCGACAGGTCTGAAGATCCATCAGACAAAGATGGCCTGCCTTAAGGGTGGACGAATGCAGCAACGCACAGGGGTAGTAGCCAGTACCTCAGTTTCTGGAGTGCCGGTTGCAAAACCTGGTCAGACGGAGGAGGAGCAAGGCCCGGAGTCACACCACAGTGCCCGGAACCTCTAAGCTGCACCAGCCTCTTCTCAAAGCAAAAAGCCAGAACAGCGTCAGGTGAAGTGGCCTGCCGCTAACAAGAAGGATTGGCACCAGTTAGATGAGGACCTCAATAAGATCTTGGAGTCGACATGCAAGGGGAATGTTGAACAGAAACTCCCTACCATATGCACCCTCACAATGGGTATAGGCGCAGAGCGGTTTGGCATCACAGAAAAGTGTGGCACAACTACTCAATCACAACCAAACCGGCGAGAGGTAAAGATCAGCCAGCTCAGACAAAGATCTACGATCCCTGAAACGTCAGTACAAGGCAGCAAAGGAGGAGGAGAAAACGGCCCTGGCAGAGCTCAGAGAGATTGTAAGGAAGAGTCTCACCACACGCAGGCGGGCCGAGTGGCACAAAAAAAAGGGGAAGGAGCGAGCCCGCAAGCGTAAGGCATTTATCTCAAACCCCTTTGGCTTCACTAAGAGACTCCTGCGGCAGAAGAAAAGCGGCAACCTCACGTGCTCGGCGGAGGAAATGAACCACCACCTCAGTATCACATTCAGTGACTCTGCTAGGGAGCAAAACCTCGGCCCCTGCGAGAAGCTCATCGAACCTCCAGAACCAGCGGCCCAGTTCAACATCTCCAGGCCCACCTTGAAAGAAGTGAAGGATGCGGTAATGGTAGCAAGATCAAGTTCCGCTCCTGGTCCCAGCAGAATACCTTATAGGGTCTATAAACAGTGCCCAAGGCTCCTTGTTCGACTCTGGAAAATCCTGAAGGTGCTTTGGCAGAGAGGGAAGGTGGCTTCCCAATGGAGATCAGCCGAGGGGATCTGGATACCCAAAGAAGAGAATGCAAGTACCATTGAGCAGTTTCGCATAATCTTGCTGCTCTGTGTCGAAGGGAAAATCTTCTTCAAGATCGTGTCACAACGGCTAATGGAGTTCCTCTTAAAGAATGGGTATTTAGACACCTCAGTGCAAAAGGGGGAGTCCCAGGAGTACCTGGATGCTTAGAGCACATAGGAGTGGTGAGCCAGTTGATCCGGGAGGCAAAGGAGAACAGAGGAGACCTTGCCGTACTCTGGCTGGATTTTACCAATGCCTACGGGTCTATTCCCCACAAGCTGGTCAAAGAAGCACTGTCAAGACATCATGTGCCAGAGACGATCCGCAACCTTATTCTGGACTACTACAGCAGTTTCAGATTGAGAGTTTCATCATGAGCAGTAACATCTTCCTGGCAACGGCTAGAGAAGGGTATTATCACCGGCTGTACAATCTCCGTACCTCTCTTCTCTCTAGCCATGAACAAGATCGTCAAATCAGCAGAGGTGGAATGTAGAGGCCCCATGTCTAGATCTGGTACTCGGCAGCCACCCATAAGAGCCTTCATGGATGACCTTACTGTGACAGCAGCTTCAGTTCCCGGGTGCAGATGGCTTCTTCAGGGGCTCCAACGCCTCATCCTATGGGCAAGGATGAGTTTTAAGCCAGCCAAGTCCAGGTCCCTGGTTTTAAAGAAAGGCAAAGTGGCCGATCGGTTCCGTTTTACCTTGGAGGGGACAATAATTCCTTCAGTAACAGAAAGACCAGTCAAGAGCTTGGGGAAGATCTTTGACAGCTCCCTGAAGGATACAACCGCTCTCCAACAAACCAGAAACGACATGACGAACTGGCTCACGGCAGTCGACAAGTCGGGGCTTCTAGGAAAGTACAAAACCTGGATGTACCAACACGGAATCCTGCCAAGGCTTCTCTGGCCCCTTCTCGTACACAAGGTACCCATGACAACGGTAGAAGCACTGGAGAGAACCATCAGTCAGTTCCTCAGGAGATGGTTAGGACTCCCACAGTCCCTGAGTAACATCGCCCTCTATGGCCATTCCACCAAGCTGCAACTTCCCATCAGCAGCTTGTCCGAGGAATTCAAGGTCACACGTGCCCGGGAGGTCATGATGTACCGAGATTCCTCCGATGTCAAAGTCTACTCAGCTGGAATCTGTGTTAAGACGGGAAGGAAGTGGAAGGCACAGGAAGTGGTGGACAGAGCGGAGGCTCAGCTGAGGCATGGTGTCTTGGTTGGCAACGTGGCAGTGGGACGTGCAGGCCTGGGCAGTTTCCCTAAGCCACGCTATGACAAAGCAAGAGGGAGGGGAAGTGTCAGTTGGTGCAGGACGAGGTGCAGGCAGAGGTGGAGGAGGACCGCATGACCAAGATGGTCGGTATGAAACAGCAAGGCGCCTGGACTAGGTGGGAGAACGCCGAGCAGCACAAGATCACCTGGGCAGAGCTGTGGAGATCTGAACCACAGCGCATCAAGTACCAGATCCGTTCGGTGTACAATCTTCTACCTAGCCCATCCAACCTACACCGGTGGGGCCTGGTAGACTCACCAACATGCCAACTGTGCCAAAGGAGTGGCACACTGGAGCACATCCTCAGCTGCTGTCCAAAGGCTTTGGGGGACGGGCGGTATCGCTGGCGACATGACCAGGTCCTCAGGGCTCTTGCGGATACTATCACCACAGCAATTCAGAGCAGTAAGAGTCAGCAGCCCTCCAAGCAAACCATCTCCTTTGTCAGAGCTGGGGAGAAGGCAAATCAGCAGCCATGCTCCCCAGGCGGGCTCCTCGTCAATGCAAGAGACTGGCACCTTCAAGTGGACCTTGGAAGGCAGCTCAAGTTCCCAAATCACATCACGGCCACTTCACTCCGCCCAGACGTGGTGATTACATCGGAGTCAACCAGGCAGGTGGTCATAGTGGAGCTTACTGTCCCCTGGGAAGACAGATTGGAGGAGGCAAATGAGCGCAAGAGAGCCAAGTATGCGGAGCTGGTGGAGGAGTGCAGGAGCGGCGGCTGGAAAACACGCAGTGAGCCAGTGGAGGTCGGCTGCCGGGGCTTTGCAGGACAGTCGTTACCCCGAACACTCAAACTCCTTGGAGTTAAAGAACAACTGTGCAGGCGAGCCGTAAAGAACATCTCTGAGGCTGCCGAAAAAGCCTCACGATGGCTGTGGATCAGGAGGGGGGATCCGTGGAGTAGCATGCCACTTGGACACAGGCCGGGGACTGATCACCCCCGGCAGGGTCGCCCGGGCGAGGGTGTCTGTTGATTAAAGACCCGAAACACCTTTTGACCTTTTTCTTTGATAGTGTCACAGTCACCACCTAGTTGTCTTCGTCTCTGTCATTATCATCGTCTCTGTCACTGTCATCGTCACTGTCATGTGTTAGTCCCCGTCTGCACTACAGTTCCCAGCATCCTCCTTGGCCCACACCTGCACCTCCTTCACCATTACCCGCACCTACCAGCCATCATCATCACCACTCACCGTCTTCAGCTGTTGTCCTCATCATTCCTCTGTGTTTTTTCTTAAGTTCCTCTCATGTCAGTGTTGGTTATTGTTTGTGGTTAGTGCACATGTCTGTGTCTCACATTCTGTTTTGCATCTTGGATTATCGTGTTTTGGAAATTAAATAATTTCATTTTTTGTATCTCGTTGCTTTCATCGTCCTTTTGAGAACCTAAACGTTACAGATAGTACTTGGTATCTGATAAAAAAAGAAAATTTGTGGTAATTTGTGATGGAACAGTGATCAGCTTGAATAATTTTTTTAATGGAACATTTACAACCCACACACCCTCTTGTAGGAACAAAGTGATCCTGCAAAGAACTAATATACCACTGATTTTCCTGAGTCAAGGAGGTTACTGATTAGTTAAATGCCTTCTGGATGTGTTACCTTAAACATAGTCTTGAGGGCTAGAGATGGGGCTGATTGAAATGCACGGCTTTTATCCTCCTCCTCTCTTTCCATCTCCCTTCACACCTCTCTTATATTCTCCATATGAATCTCAAGGAAGACAGTGAAACTTTTAGCTATCTGATGTCAATTTTATCGGTTCACTTTTTCATCCCTTAAGGTTTATTTGGAGAGGATTCACAGGCACCATTTCACTGAAAATCGCTAGAAATTGCTCATGTGCAATCACATCTCAGGGACGGAGATTTCCTGATTGCCCAAACCAAGTGGCTCATTCCAAGAACATGAGATTGTATCATCATGGAGAAAAAAGTGGCAAATTCAGTTCTAAAGTTATTAATCCTCAGATGTCCCTTTTCACAGCACAGCTCGGGGAGAGAACACATTTGGCTCTATTTACCTGTCAGGAATATCAGAAAGCACAATTATCACTGTCGTATCTGAACAGAAACAAGCGCACTGAAAGTGATCCGGTTAATGCAGAAGCTCTTATGTAGCTGTTCAATCACACATATCCTGGCCATGTGGCGGAATTTCTTTTTTTGGAATTTATAGAGTAAAAATTAGTTGGTGGTGAACAGTCTCAGGTGTGGGTTTTATTTTTTAACAAATTACAGTCATGCTTCTAAACATGTAGTCTTGCGTAGCCAGACCTTTAGACTGATGGCAGAAGGTCTGGACTCTATCGCAGATTTCATTGCCCAAGAGGACATTTGACTGACATGTAAAGCAACAAATCACAGTTCGTTTTGTTTAGCGTCATATTTAGGGGCATGAAAATGTAAAGTCGATGTCCAAACGATAACAGACCGACGTGCATCTAATAAATTATTCATTCAAGAACGTTGTGCAAGTTTACTGCAACATTGGAGCCTCAAACTTCACATACTTCTGAAAATCCAATGTTTAGTTGATCCTGATAAGCGCTCATTGTCACAGTTGTAAACACAACAGCTTGCTTCTTCCACGAGGTGGACACATGAATCCTGTAGAATTCAACCAATCAGATGATGACTTCGAATTCATGAAGTGTTTCCAGTTAAGTGTGCCATATGCATCAGACGTTAAGCCAATGGTCCGTGGGCGGACCAACTAAACATGAGACTACTAAATACGTCGTAGACCTAATAAAAACAAAACAAACAAAAAAACATACATGACTAACAAGTTGCTCTTTGTTGCTTACTTATTTGTGAAATGTGGCAATTTCTAAGAGAAAATTGTTTCTACACCTATTTCTTTGGCCAATTGTTAGCCATTTATATTTTTCAAAAATGCAACAACTTTTAAATAAATTCACATTTGAGTTATGACTGTGTATAATTTGTGTTGTAGGACAAAACCTGAAAGTCTATTCAAGTAATGTTAACCACAGCCCTTAATTTACACATACATTTAAATCAATATTCTAAAAAAAAAAAAAAAAAAAAAAAGAAGATACCCTTGGCTCGAAAATGATAATTTAGCTCGAAAGACTGAAAGCGAATATGAATATTAATGAGCTTTTTTTTTTCGTGATTGGAATAATATCCTTTGGCATACATATTCTTGCCAAAATAGTCAGATCCTGCCAGAGAACGTTAGCAGGGGGCGAGGAGCCCACACCTGGTCAGCAGAACGGGACCAAAACTGGTAGCGATGGGTGAAGCAAACATGAAGCGACAAATGACAGATGTTAAAGACCTTTAAAGAAGAAGCTACAATTAGAATAAATTAATAAATGAACAAATAATTTACTCAACACTTGCTAATTTGAGAGTTCCTTACAGAACTACCTCTTAAACTACCTCTTACGCTACCATTTCTCTTTGTTTTAAAGTGCCCCTATTATGGATTTTTGAAAACATCCTGCAAAGTTTTAAATCTGAAAGTGCACCGTATATAAAGTTATTGTCTTTCAAAATTAAGAGTCGACTCTGAGTCAATTAAATTAATCTTGCCCGCCCACTTATTGCGCACGCAGACACCAGGGAAAACTTGAACCCTCAAACATTTCAGCTGATTCCTGTGGATACTGGACAGCATCATGTTGAGAAGACGCTGTGCTCTACAATGTGAAGGTGTAAAGCCAGTTTTTTTTCACTGCCCAATGACGAGCATGTGAAGAATCAGTGGTTAAAATGAATCTTTACCACGATATCACAGCAGTGTAATCCTAACCTTTTGCTGTGTACCCTTTATTTTACTGACTGCTTCTCAAATCTCGGAGTTCAATGTAGGATTCGCAAACCGCTTGCTCTTAAAAGATGGTGTTCAAAATACTTGAGTTCCCTTTCGAGGGAACTCGCGATGCGTCATCGACGCTTTGGGAACGCCCCCAGCGTGAATGCGTCTGAGCATCAATGTCAACTAGTCCAATGGAAAGAATGAGCGTCACGGGCGGGTGACGTCATGACCAGGAAGGCATAAGAGCACATCCGGTGAAACGCGGCATTAGCTTCTGTGTCTCAGCAAGCGATCTGTGTCATTTTGTCTCTGTCTATTTACTGTTGTCTGTTGCGGAAAAGGATGGAAACTAAACAAGTGTACAAACAGTGTGCTTCTCCCTGCCCGCGTTATTTAACGGGTGGGGACACACACGAGCTTTGTGTCATTTGTTTGGGAGTGGAGCATGCGGTCTCAGCCTTCGAAGGGGCTGAGTGCCAGCATTGTGAGATGTTACCGCTTCGCATGCTCCGCTCTCGCCTGTCACTCTTTGATAAAGAGAGTGGGCAGGCTCGCGATCCGCAGGGATCAGGACCCGCGTCTGCCGAGGCAGCGCGGAGAATGCATTCCTGGGGATCGCAAAAGGATCTTTCGGAGGGGTTGGAGACGGGTCCGAGGGCTCTTTCTCCTTCCTTACTCGAAAGATCGGCGATGCCCCAGGCGGAACAGAATTTAGCCAGCTATCTTTCCCCTGGTCCCGCATCGTCTCTGAAAGCCTCGGCTTTGCCCACTAGACCGCTCAAAGCCACGTCGGTGTTAGTGGGCAAAGCTTATACGGCAGCAGGTCAAGCTGGAGCATGTCTGCATACTATGGCAGTGCTTCAGGCTTATCAAGCTGACCTGCTGGGGAATCTGGATAATAGTGAGGGAGTTAGTCATGACGATATTCGAGAACTTCGTCGGGCTACCGATCTTTCTCTCAGGGCTACTAAAGAGACCGCCAGAGCAATTGGGCGGTCTATGGCAGCTTTGGTAGCTACTGAGAGACATTTATGGTTGAATCTTTCGGAGATTAAAGAAAAAGATCGTGCTTTTTTGTTAGATGCTATGCTTGAACCTTCTGGTCTCTTTGGTGACGCAGTCCACACGGTCGTCGAGAGATTTCAGGAATCAAAGAAGCAAGTGGACGCTTTCAAAAAGTTTATCCCTCGCCGTGTCCAGCCCCCTGGGGCTGCTGGGCGTGAGCAGCCCCAGCCATCAAGCTCATCATATCGTGTGCATCAGAAAGAGAGTGTTGCGTCTCGTGCACCTCCACGTGGACACTGGAGACAGACGCAACCCTCTCAGCCGAAGTCTTCTAAGTCGAAGCCGGATCTGAGGACCGCTCTTCAGGCGAAGAAGACTTCGGCTCAGAAAAAAAAAAAAAGGTCCTGATGTTCATGCATCAGGCCTGTGAGGACAGCCCCGACCGAAATAGAGCGGTGTACACCTCATTATACGGTGCCCGTTCCATTTCGGGGTCCTCACGAGCCCGTTCTGCCAACCCTGCCACCCTCGGTGCTTCAGGGCGCAGCGGTCTCCAGCGAGTCGCTGATGCTATGCTGCGGCACAGCATCGGTTTCGCGCCCTCTGAGGGGGGCTTTAGAGCGGCCAGTTCAGGTAGTTCCTGCCATTATGTTTCAGGCTCCGGAATTGGCTGTCTCGATAACACCAGAGACCAGCCTCGAGAGGCTGGTTCCCTTAGTAAATTTTCTGGCAGCGTGGAAGCTTCTGCCGAATATTTCTCATTGGGTCCTGCAGATTGTAGAGAAAGGATACAGAATCCAGTTTGGTTCTCGTCCTCCTCGTTACAACGGGGTGCTGCCCACAGTGGTGCATCCCGAGCAGGCTCTGGTAATGGAGCAAGAGGTAAAGGCCCTGTTAGCAAAGGAAGCTATAGAACAGGTGTACTCACCCGACAGAGAGTCGGGTTTTACAGCCGTTATTTCATTGTTCCAAAAAAGGATGGGGGGTTGCGTCCCATTTTAGATCTTCGTCTGTTGAATCGTTCAGTACAGAAACTCAAGTTCAAGATGCTGACACTCAAACAGATCGTGACTCAAATCAGGTCCGAGGACTGGTTTGTCACGATAGATCTGAAGGACGCTTACTTCCATATTTCCATCCTCCCTCAGCACAGGAAGTTCCTAAGGTTTTCTTTCGGGGGCAAAGAATACCAATATCGGGTTCTTCCTTTCGGTCTAGCTTTATCACCCCGCACGTTCACGAAATGCGTGGATGCAGCTCTAGCCCCTCTCAGGCTTCAGGGCATACGTATTCTGAACTACATCGACGACTGGCTGATTCTGGCGGAATCAGAGCAGTTGGCGGTTCGGCACCGAGGTGTCGTTCTCGCTCATATGCAGATGTTGGGGTTGAGGCTCAATGCCAAGAAGAGTGTTCTTTCTCCAGTACAGAGAACCACTTTCCTTGGTGTGGTATGGGATTCAGTGACGATGCGGGCCACTCTATCGCCCGTTCGTGTAGCTGCTATCCTGACAGTCACCAAAGAGCTAAAGCTAGGCCAGTCACGCACTGTGAAACAGTTCGAGAGACTGTTGGGTCTCTTGGCGGCAGCGTCCAACGTGATACCTTTTGGCCTGCTGTACATGAGACCTTTACAGTGGTGGCTAAGGACCAGAGGGTTCTCCCCGAGGGGAAACCCACTTCGTATGATCAAGGTCACGCGGCGGTGCCTTCGTGCCTTAATTATATGGAGGAAACATTGGTTCTTAACCCAGGGTTCGGTATTGGGAGCTCTTTGCCATCGTGTTACGATCTCGACAGATGCTTACCTCACCGGCTGGGGAGCGGTAATGGAAGGCCGCTCGGTTCAGGGTCTGTGGAAAAGTCATCATCTTTCATGGCACATCAATTGCCTGGAGATGATGGCTGTCTTCAATGCGTTGAGACAGTTTCTCCCAGACCTGAGGGGCCATCATGTGCTTGTACGAACAGACAACACATCAGTGGTCTCTTATCTGAACCGTCAGGGGGGTCTGCGGTCGCGTCCGCTTTGCAAACTGGCGCACCAGATCCTCCTGTGGTCTCTGGGGAAGGTACTCTCCCTGAGGGCAGTGTATATTCCTGGGGACCAGATTATGGGGGCAGACATCCTGTCGAGGCAGGAGCTGAGGCCAGGGGACTGGAGCCTCCACCCCGAGGCGGTGGAGAAAATTTGGGAGTTTTACGGCCAAGCAGAGGTGGATCTGTTTGCGTCTCAGCATACGACGCACTGTCCACTTTGGTTCTCCCTTACTCACCCAGCCCCCCTGGGGCTGGATGCTATGGTGCAGACGTGGCCGAGGCTACGTCTGTACGCATTTCCCCCTGTTGCTCTGCTCCCAGGAGTTCTGGAACGAGTCCGCCAGTACGGAATAAGCCTACTGCTTGTATCACCACGCTGGCCGAGTCGGATCTGGTTTGCGGACCTGATCCATCTCTTAGACGGTCCTCCCTTGGAGATCCCGATCAGGAGAGACCTTCTGTCTCAGGCCGGGGGCACAATATTTCACCCTCGACCAGAGATTTGGAACCTGTGGGTTTGGCCTCTGAGGGGGCCCAACTCATAGAGAGTGGTCTCTCAGCTGAGGCTGCTGAGACCATCCTAAGCTCCAGAGCTCCAGCTACTAGGAAACTTTATGCGCTTAAATGGAGAGTTTTTTCTGTATGGTGTCACCGACATCAGTGGGATCCAGTTAACTGTTCTGTGAACACAGTACTCGAGTTCCTGCAGGAGCGCTTTACGTCAGGTCTATGTCCTTCCACGCTCAAGGTCTACGTGGCGGCCATTGCGGCTTACCACGCCCTGGTGGGGGGTACATCGTTGGGTCGAGACCCCCTGATTACACGTTTCCTTCGTGGCACATTGAGGCTGAGGCCTGCAACTCGCACTAAGGTGCCAGCTTGGGATCTTGCTATAGTACTAGAAGGCCTGTCTAGGGCTCCGTTCGAGCCCTTAGATTCGGTTTCAGAGAAATTTCTTACCCTCAAGACTATCTTTCTGCTAGCTATTTCTTCCCTTAAGAGAGTTGGAGACCTTCAGGCCCTTTCGGTTTCCCCCACCTGCCTTGAGTTTGCACCGGGGATGGTCAAGGCATTCTTATATCCGAAACAGGGATACGTCCCTAAGGTGCCGACCTTGATTCCGAGGCCTATTGTGCTGCAGGCTTTCTGTCCTCCTCCTTTTACATCTGCGGACCAGGAAAGGCTGAACCTCTTGTGTCCAGTGCGAGCACTGGATACTTATGTTCATCGGACATCTTCAATGAGGAAGTCCGACCAGTTATTTATTTGCTTTGGATCACCTAAGAAGGGTCTTCCTGCTTCTAAACAGACGGTTAGTAAGTGGATAGTCGAGGCTATTTCACTTGCATACGAGTACTCTGACCATCCGTGTCCCTTGGTGGTCAGAGCTCACTCTACGAGGGGTATGGCGGCCTCTAAAGCCTTGTTATTTGGGGTTTCTCTCCAAGACGTTTGTGATGCGGCAGGCTGGTCCTCACCGCTCACATTCGTCAGGTTTTACAGTTTGGACCTGGATGCTGCCCCAGGTTCTCAGGTGCTTAGTGCTTAGTTCCAACAGACTGACACTCAGGTACTTGGAATTCTGGCGTTTTGGGTATTCTCGTTCCCAAAGCGTCGATGACGCATCGCGAGTTCCCTCGAAAGGGAACGTCTCAGGTTACTACTGTAACCATAGTTCCCTGAGAAAGGGAACGAGACGATGCGTCACCCTGCCATACTTCCTGCATCCCTGTGATCGGCTTGCTTCGACTTTTTGAAGCTAATGCCGCGTTTCACCGGATGTGCTCTTATGCCTTCCTGGTCATGACGTCACCCGCCCGTGACGCTCATTCTTTCCATTGGACTAGTTGACATTGATGCTCAGACGCATTCACGCTGGGGGCGTTCCCAAAGCCTTTCTCAGGGAACTATGGTTACAGTAGTAACCTGAGACGTTTTATATTGTGTAGGTCTCCTGCTAACTGGTTAAGTCACATTATTACTGTCTAACTGAAATACTTCTGCTAATCAGTTGTGGGCCACTATTACCTAAAACTCTTGTCTATTAATGCAGATTGTCTGTCGTTCTCACTTCCACTCTGAGGAAAGATTAAGCATGGAGCAAGATTTGTTTTACCAACGTTTATGTTACATCAGTAATTCACGCTAGAGCTCGGCTAATGTATACACTGTTATTGATACAGTTTCCACATGTTCACCGCAATATACTAGAAAAATACTTGGTAAATAAATTAGTTCAAGTAAAATAATCGGTTTGTTGATGGACATGCACTTGTTAATTCTGATGGTGAGGAATTACAGTTGCAACATCTCATAATATACCTCAAACTGAGTAGTGTATCACTGAGAAACGTCCTGCTTGAGTCGTCTTTGCGATGGAGGTTAGTGTTGAATAACCAGTTCTTCCAATGTTTTATCATCAAACTCGCGCTCGGATTGATATGGTAAAATCAACGTCATCATTCGCTACTGTGTTTAGTTTACGGTGTAGGAACCCTCAGGACAGAGCTGACGTTGTTATGGCAATGGGCTTTTTTTTTTTGACGCGCGCTGTACGCGGTAGACCTATCACAACAGATGGAGCTTTCTGGCCAATCAGAGCAGAGTAGCTCGCGGAAAGGAGGGATTTGGAGAGATTGATTCATCTGATGAGTCGTTTGAGAATCATTGCAAAATCTGGTCATGTGCAAATGTATATTATGAGAAAATTAAAGTTTTTTTACCTTTGATGCATGTAAACCTGTTGTATGAGACTCCAAAACAACATTAGGAAACTTTAAAAAAGCATAATAGGGGCACTTTAACACTACAAACTGAATGGATTGTGCCACTGTACTCATGCAGCGATGCTTCTTCACTTTTATAGTTCAAGCCAGTGGGTAATGAATATCAATATTAAGATAAGAGAACATAAGGAGTGATTACAAGTCACAAAAGAGTGCTCTCTCTCTCTCTCTCTCTCTCTCTCTCTCTCTCTCTCTCTCTCTCTCTCTCTCTCTCTCTCTCTCTCTCTCTCTCTCTCTCTCTCTCTCTCTCTCTCTCTCTCTCTCTCTCTCTCTCTCTCTCTCTCTCTCTCTCTCTTGGCTGGCCCACATATTCATGTTCTCATAAGCACGTTTATGCAGATTACAATTTGTACCAAGCGAGAGAGAAAACAGGCTGATCAACAACTGCTTTCAAGTCTTTAGTACAAATCCCCAGCTCCATCCCCTCCAACTGTGTGTCTGGGAAAGAGAATGAGGAACAACGGCTTCTTCCATCGACGATGCCTTAATTTCCCTTTTTATCCTTTGCTGATGTGAGCAGAGCTCAAGAGGAAATGGTACTAAAACAATTTAAAAGCAGCTGCGACCAAACAAGGCATATTGAGGGGGCTATATGTTACATGTGCTCATATATGCCCCTACAATAATATTTTGGAGATGGACCACTCATTAGTGTTTATTGTTCTTGCCACTCTAAAGTCGTAGATTGCATTCAGCTGGAAACCTTGGGTTTCATCCTCACGGTCTGAAAGCCTCTAGCAGAGACAAATAACAGTATTTACCATGTAAAAAGCTCCTCTGTTGATTCAGTATTACTTGGCTTTAAATGCAGATTCATTCATGCCTTTATTTTTATAGCATACAAAAATTGAGACCATTCATAATGAATCAGAGTTATTACTTTTCACTTGGGGCCCACATATGTATTATTCAGCGAGAGCTTTCTGATATGGGGCTGTGGTTTGATGCAGTATATCCTGAAAGCAAATCCTCTATTCTCTTACTTTTGTCTACAGTGTCTCATTAGCATGTCAGTTCATGCAGCTGTGTGTGGTATTGCACTGGGGTGCTTTTACTAAAGAGTTCCATTTGCATGATAAAACAAGCTCGCTGATGACATGATGTAGATATGGTAATTACACCTTTATAAGCACGAGACCCTAGTCTTACAAATGTCTGAATGTAATAATAGAGCTCTTGGTTGTATTTTCAGGATCGTGGATGCTTTGGCACTTCATTGTATGCAATAGTCGAATGCAGTCAACTATTGAATTGACTGCTTAACACAGAATAAAAATGTATGAATGCTGCTAGGGAAGAGGATTTTTTTTAAAATAAACTTGTCAACTATAGTCTGAATGATTATTTGCTCTTGGTTTACCCGAAAAAAAAAAGAAGAAGAGGGGATTCATTTACATAAGATACATTTTTCTAAACAGGGAATGGAACAAAAATACCAGCCCAGTCTCATCCCAAGACGTCATGACTGACGCTTTTGACCATACGTCAACATCCGACGTTTTAGGGTACCCTTTTAGGGTACCCAGCATTAAAGCGTCAGTAATGCTGGGTACACACCAAAAGATAATCGGGCTGATTTTGGGCCGATTTCCCCCCTTCCGACAATCCTAGCTATGTACCGATTATCTTGATGGTTCTACAGATTATCTTATCAGATTCTCCCTTGGTGTGAGATGTGTTAAGAGTGTCCGAACCTGCTCGGAAGAACGTCGGAGGCACCCCGATCGCGAATCGTAAATATTCAACATGTTGAATATTTACGATTGGAAATCCTGATGTGTGGGGGGAACCCCGAGGACAAACGCGCGCTCGCTCTGAAGATTATCACGTGAAACGAAACAATATTCAATCAGAAAGCGAGATGACGGAAGACAGAAGCATAACAAACGCAGTCATGGCGCAGCACAAAGTGAAATTGATGTGGACAGAAATGGAGGATCAGCTTGTTGATTTGTGGCAACAGCACAAATGTTTGTACAACGTGTGGTGTAAAACCTACCATAATAGATTGGACAAGGAGAAGAGTTGGTCAGAAATAGCTTCTGCAATATTAGAGAGAGAGAGAGAGACGGAAAATGAACCATGTTTTTATTATAGGCTTATTGAACATTTGTATAACCAAATAAATACTATAGTTAGAATTTTTTTGTGTGCAAAACTATGGTTAATTTGTGGTTATGGTCTGCCTTGATTATTCTGATGTCTCACGAGATTTTGCGAGATTTCCTGTGTTCACAGTCGAGAATCTGGTTGAAAATCTGTTCGTGTGTGGTGTGCTTGTCACATCATGGCACACCACACACTATAGGAGCAAAACGGTTAAATTTAGGATTTTTTCTCCTCATGTGTGTGGTCTTTCACTTTTGAAAATCTTATAAGATGTAAAAAATCTTTTGGTGTGTACCCAGCATTAGATGACGCCCTAGGATCGTCATCTAACTGACGTTAAAGGGCACCCTAAAACCTCGGATGTTGACGTATGGTCAAAAGCGTCAGTCATTTGACGTCTATTTTTTTATTTTTTTATTTGACTAAATATTTTTAACTGGTATGCTTTAAAACACATGCTAAAACAGCCAAATATATTAATCTGATTGTGTATGGTTGTAGTGGGGGTTAATTAAAAAAAATATATAAATGCCCATAGGCAAATAAATACTCATTTAACAATATTCATAACACAATTGTATCTACAAATAGTTAAATTTTATTTTATGTTTTTGAAAGAAGTCTCTTTTGCTCATTAAAGGCTGCATTTATGCAATATAAAAAAGTAATCGAGTTAAATATTATTACAGTTTAAAATAACTTTTTTTTATCTGAATATATTTTAAAATCCAATTTGTTCCTGTGATGCAAAGCTGAATTTTCATCATCTTACTCCAGTCTTCAGAGATCCATCAGAAATCATTATAAAATGATGATTTGCTCCTCATGAAACATTTACTATTATTATCAATGTTGAAAACAGTTGTGCTGTTGTACATGTTAAATTGTGATACATTCTATTCTTTGATGAATAAAATTCAAAAGAACAGCATTTATTTTATATAGAAATGTTAATTCCTTAAAAAAAAACTGTCCAAAAAAAATTGGAATGTTAACCTTAATATTAAAAATTGGCCTAAATTATCAACCGGGTTGATGTTGGCCGACAAGTCAACAATCATTACCCATTCCCAGTGACGCCAAAATGCGGTCTTGATCTTTTTCATGTTGACAGGAGCGCATTTCAAACTCACAAATAGACATGAATATCTTGAAATAAGATGAAAATATCAAGTACCTCCCAAAAAGCATTTACTGAGTGTCTATAAACTTCATAATGCGCCATACCATTAGATTAAAAAATGTCACTTGTCTCATGAAGCCTTGTCTCTTTGTGTTATTTGAAAGCATCTCTTGCCTCGGGTGAATGAAACAAACATTCTCTGATCATTAGAATGACAATCAGAGGTACCCTGGTCTTCTCAGACAGCCTGATTGAACGACATGCACATAAGAGCAGCCACTGGCAGACACATCAAGACGGCGGCCGACTGAGGGCAAATTAAGCAGTGCAGCAATCACCAAATGCCTCCTCCAGGGCCAAATCAAAATTGTGATTGCAGGGCTGGATAGATTATCTCAAATGGGCAGAGCAATAACATGCCCATACTTGCTCATTAGAATTTGTGGATTGTGCTCACCAAGCCATTGGATTGCGTCTGATTAGGAAACCGAATCCAAAATTCTGGGATATTTACATTTGCTCTTGTCTGTTTTGTCTGTTGACTGCATGTGTCCAGAGTAAAAAAAAAAAAGGAGGCCTGTAATACATAAACCATTTGCTGAATGTTGCTTGCAAAATTTACACTATATGGACAAAAGTATTAGGACACACCTCTTAATTCTTGAATTCTAGTGTTTCATTGCCAGACCCATTACAAACCCATTCCCACAGGTGTGTAAAATGACATACCAAGCCATGCATTTACATGTCTGCATTTACAAACAATTGTGAAAAAGGGTAATTCTGAAGAGCTCAGTGAATTCAAGAGTGATATCACCTTTGCAGTAAGTCATCTTATGAAATTTCATCCCAGCTAGAAATTCCATGGTCAACTGTAAGTGGTATTATTGAAAAGTGGAAGCGTTTAGGAAACAGCAGTAACTCAGCCACGAAGCAGAAGACCAGGTAAAGTCGCAGAGTGCTGATTGAGGCACATGGTGCGTAAAAGTCGCCAATGCTTTGCTGATTCCATAGTGAAGAGTTCCAAACTTCCACTGGAATTAATATCAACACAAAAACTGTGGGGCGGGAGCTTCATGTAATGGGGTTTCAATGGCCAAGCAGCTGCCAAGTGTCGGATGGAGTGGTAAAGCACACTGGAATCTAGAGCAGTGGAAACATGTGTCAAATCACACGTTTCTGTTTGGCAGTCTGATGGGCGAGTCTGGGTTTGGCAGATATCAGGAGAACTTTACCTGTCTGACTGCATTGTGCCAACTGTAAAGTTTGTTCGAGGAGGGATAATGGTATGGGGTTGTTTTTCAGAGGTTGGGCTAGGCCCCCTTCCAGTGAAGAGAAATCTTAATTCTTAAGCATAACAATACATTTTGGACAAAATGTTTCCAACTGTATGGGAACAGTTTGGTAAAGTGTTTTCTATTCCAGCATGACTGTACCGCATTGCAGAAAGCAAGGTCCATAAAGACATTGTTGGATGAGTTCGGTGTGGTAGAACTTAGAGCCCTGACCTCAACCCCATCGAACACCTTTGTGATGAACTCTCATCCAACATCAGCGCCTGGCCTGACAAATGCTGGATGAATGGGCAAAAATACCCCCAAATCTTGTGGAGAGCCTTCCCAGAAGAGTTGAAGCTGTTATAGCTGCAAAGAGGGGACCAACTCCATATGTATTTAGAATACAATGTCATTACAGTCCCTGTTGGTGTAATGTAGTTGTCTCAGTACTTTAAACCTTTTACAGTTTTTTGTATTCGCTTTGGTACTATTTTAAGGTGTACATTTTTAAAACTCTAAGTACAAAAATCCAAACTGATCACAGTTGTAACACATCTAGTCATTCTTTTTCAAAACCTGATCCCATGCTTTCATTACAGTTATACACATTTCAGTCCACATAATCATTGTTTCAAACACAAGATTATTGTAATATGTACTGTAATGAGAACTTTTGGTTTAATCACCAAAACGCAACAGTATGATCTTCTTTCAATTTAATACTTTTAACAATCAATTAATTCAAAAGCAAACAATGCAATATACACGTTTCAATTCACCCTTGTTGCTGAAATAATTACAGTAATACAGGCTACAGTTGACACGTTAGAAAATATAATAGAAATATAATATTATTAATATTACATAACTTATGAAATTGAATCCATAATGTTTGTAATAGTATATATCTAGTGTGTTATCAAAACGTGTGATGAAGTTATGAAACTACCATGAGGTTTTGCGAGAACAGAGTTTGCTGGCAATACAGTAAATGTTTTCACTGTAGCATATGACTGTATACTGTAGTTGACATTTACAGATGAAGGGTGAGTTACAGTAATGTGGCAGTCTGTACCATGGTAATCAGTTTACAGTATCACATGGCATACTGTAATGTACTATAATCTACTTCTTCTGTTGCATCTCTGATCAATCTGATGTTATACAGTCATTGCCTGTTTCCTCTCCTTTGCACTCTATACTGTTTAATGTTCACAAATTCCACATCTCTCAGGATACTTTGTGATTTTGAGTATTGTACTAACACAATACTAAAAAGGAAAAAGTGCACTTTTGATGATCTGTTGTGATATTAGCACTAATAATTTTGAACATGTACACCTTACTTGTGAAAATAGTACCAAAGCGAATTTAAAAAACTGTAAACATGAACTTATTTCTGCAATCATTTAAGACATTTCTCTTTATATAGAACCTTTTTGACATACAGGGTTCTTTAAGATTGAGTCAGGTTCTAAATTGAACCCCAATGAGCTTTTGTTCTAAGATTGTATGTTGTCTGAACTAAATTATTATGACCACTGAATTATTACAGTATGATCAAGACTATGGATTGTGAAATTAAGTTTGTTAAAATTTGTTTAACTTGCTTTGCTAACCATTCAGTGTGCTAGTTTAGCATATTGTTAGAAAATAATTATTAATTTCAGGTTCTACATTTTTAAACGCTACCGTTCAAAAGTTTAGTTTAAAGGATATTGCTACTTTTATTCAGCAAGGATGCATTAATTAACAGTAGGCTTATAAAGTGACACTATGTCACAGATAAACAGGAGAAGGAGCACAGGTATCATTTAACGGGTACTTTATTGAACAGTTAGTGGATTGGATGAACAGCAGACAGTCAGGTGAGTGAGTAATTTGCAGATAGGTTGCAGACAGTCACACTTAGCTCATTGATCTTTAGCTCTTTTGCAGGGGATGAAGCAGTATCAGTATGCGTGTAGTGAGAAGAAGGTGAGCATTCAGGTAAGTGGGAGTCAGGCAAGAGCGTTCTCATATAGAGATCGATGAGACTGGACAACAGGTGAGTGTGGCTGGTTATATAGGGGAGGTAATCAAGTGGTGACAGGTGCAACTAGTTAGAATTCTAGCGATTGGCCCTTTTCACAATGAAATCAGAAAACTTCTGCTTTTCCTGCAAAGCAGTGTATACGTACTTCCGTTTTAAAGCAGCACTAAGTAGGAATTCCGTTTTTGTCAAACAGCGACCCCTAGAGTCGCTGTGGAGTACTTGTACTGTCGTGAATAGCACTCACGCAGAGATGGCTCGCACTCACGGCCGGATCCCCTCCCCCTGTACACCGGTAACTGTTCAGTAGGATGGACGCTGTAACGAGTGGAAATAAGGTATGGCTCCTTTAAGAGCTGCGCGCGCCCAACACCACATGTATACGGCGCCGGGTTATTTCTGTTTGATGCTCATTTTATCAGAATTTTATCAGATCTGTTTTTTGCCGTAAAGCAATTCGTTACCTCGCGAGACCTGATATCACACGATACTTCCTAACACTGAGCTGGGCTCGCCGGCCCAGTTGCAAGGGTGGTTTTGCGGCTCACAGGCACCAGGGGGGTGCGAGACGACCACCATTCAACACGAAATCAGTAATATAAACATTACAATGACTCCAAAGCTGTTAGGTTAAGGTAAAAAAGTTACTTAGTTCACCTTTAACTTACGCACGCTGGGTAATGTTACTTCAGGAAAATACATAAGGTGATAACTAACAACACGAAAGGTAAAGTTTAAAATAAAATGTTTACGTATGTAACGTTACTGGTTCTTATATTTACATTATTTTGATAACTTTAGTTTAATAACAAGTGTTCAATTTTTATATTAATGTAAAATCGCTCAACTTAATCAAAGCTAAATGTCAAACCATTTCCATATGCTGATGTGATTTATCATTAATTTCTTCCTGTGTCCATTTTTCAACAGTTTCCCATCCAACAAGCATGGCACAGTCATCTTGTAAATGCTATTGTAGTGTTCCTTATTGTTCAAACAACAAACATAAATTTCCCTATTTATGTTTCCACGATTTTCCAGTGGACGCTGAAATACGTGCCTGTTGAGTTAGGGCAATCAAAAGAGATGAGGGACCAAGTTTTAAAATTCTCCATGGGAGCACCTACGTGTGTCGTCAAAACTTTACCCCAGAGGATTTATCAGCCAGTGGACGAACCAGGATTAAGTAAGGAGCAACGCTGTCTAGATTCCCCTGGAATGACTGGGGTAAAGGTAGGACAATACTAAGCCTGGTACATTAAAATAACAATAAATCATAATTCATTACATTATTTACAGTTTACATACAATTATGCAATTACAATTACATACAATTACAATTATTACATACAAAAATAGTGTGTACTTTTTTTATACAGCTTATTAGTCCATATAAAAAAGTATAATAAATCATCCTGTTGCCATTAAAATGGCCATTTGTTATAATTGCATTTGTGGTGGTATTATACATGCTTTTCGGGTCCTGAGAAATGATTACTAAATATCCATTATGACATTTATATATATATATTTCACATCTCTAGGAAGGGTAACACTTTATTTTGATGGTCCCTTTTGAACATTCTGTTGACTATAAGTAACTTTGTAACTACATGTCAACTAAATCTCATCAGAGTGTTAGTAGACTGTCTGCTTAATATCTGCTACCTCTTTATTGTGATGGTCCTCCAACAGACATTCTACTGACTATAAGTAAGTTTGCAACTACATGTCAACTTATTCTATCCCTAACCCTACCAGTCTACTATACTCTACTAACACTCTAGTGAGAGTTAGTAGAGATGTAGGTGCAACGTTACTTATAGTCAACTGAATGTGTTAAAGGGACCATCCAAATAAAGAGAAACCCTAGGAAGTGCCTCACAAGCTCGACAGCCAGTTTACCAGAGAGCAAGGAAGCATTTTAGGGCTACCGTCCTAGATTCATCTCAGGAGATGCCTGTCCCAGGAGACGAGGAGGCACTCCCTGCGGGTGGAGTAGCAAAAGATCATGACTATGCCTACCATCCTTCTCCTGGTTAGTAATACAAAAAAAACAGTAACAGGTTTTTCTATGTGGCAATAAATTACTTTGTAAAACTGTATAGGGTTCGTCGGATTCAGAGCAGCTGTGCTTACTGTGAAATGTTTTTACAGGAAGCTCAGTAACTCTGAATAATACCACACAATATGATAAGGATTTGGAGGATTGAGAACCACTACAGATATTCCATTGTAATCTGAGTTATTGTAGTCTCTTCATTTCATAAGATCCAAAAATTACTGTCAAGCTCACTAATAAATAACATCCAATAATGAAGACAAAGTGAAAAACCCAGGTTATTGCCCGCCTGAGAATTCAAGTTGAGAGGGCGATACGCAGGGTGAAGGAGTACCACATTTGGTATGGGCTTGTTCCTCTTTCTATGGTAGGTTCAGTCAATCAGCTGTGGGCCATCTGTTGCCTACTCTTAAAATACCGCATCATAGCACAGAAACTGCGCTAGTTAAAATTACAAATGATTTACTTTTAGCTTCTGACCAAGGCTGTATCTCAATATTAGTTCTACTCGATCTTAGTACTGCGTTTGACACTATCGATCATAAAATACTCTTGGATCGACTACAAATCTACACTGGTGTTCAGGGACAGGCATTAAGCTGGTTCAGATCGTATTTATCAGACCGTTACCATTTTGTTTGTTTAAATGGGGAAAAATCGAAGATAACGTCAGTAGACTATGGAGTGCCGCAAGGATCGGTGTTAGGCCCTCTGCTATTCTCAATATATATGCGGCCACTTGGTAATATTATAAGAAAACATGGAATTAATTTCCACTGTTATGCTGATGACACTCAATTATATATTTCATCACGGCCAGATGAAAACACTAACTCATCAAAATTGACAGAGTGTCTTAAAGATATAAAATGCTGGATGACGCATAATTTCCTGCTACTAAATCCAGATAAAACGGAGGTATTACTTGTTGGTCCAAAAAACTATCCACAAAACCACTTACAATACAACTTTAATATAGAAGGATGTCCTGTTACTTTATCCTCTACGGTAAAAGACCTGGGAGTTATACTAGACCACAACTTGTCTTTCGAAAATCATATTTCATATGTTACAAGAACAGCCTTTTTCCATCTTAGAAACATTGCTAAATTACGTAACATGCTATCTGTTTCCGATGCAGAAAAGTTAGTTCATGCATTCATGACCTCGAGACTAGATTACTGTAATGCTTTATTAGCCGGTTGTCCTGCATCCTCAATAAACAAGCTACAGTTAGTGGAAAATGCAGCCGCTAGAGTTCTTACTAGGTCAAGAAAATATGATCATATAACACCAATTTTATCATCTCTACACTGGTTACCTATCAAGTTCCGTATCAATTACAAAGTACTATTACTGACCTATAAAGCCCTAAATGGTTTAGCTCCTGTGTATTTAATGGACCTTCTATCGCCCTACAATCCATCGCGTTCTTTAAGATCACTAAATTCGAGGCTTCTAGTCATTCCTAGGATATCTAAGTCCACTAAAGGAGGGAGGGCGTTCTCACATTTAGCTCCTAAACTCTGGAATAGCCTTCCTGATATTGTTCGAGGCTCTGACTCGCTGTCCCAGTTTAAAACTAGATTAAAGACGCATCTCTTTAGCCAAGCATTTACATAATGCTTACCTTTTATAATACTGCTGAATCAGATCAAATGCATTTAATACTATAATACTTGAAGAGACTGTAGGTTATCTGTATAGGTTGCATAGTATTTGCAGTCATTACGTTCCTGTGTATATTGCGTGAATGACGGGTGGTTGGGCAGATATTGTGTTGCGGTAGGTAGTATGCCATACGGAACCGTTGTCCACTGAAACTGCCTATTCACGCACCAGTGGGGCTCGACAGCCTTAGTCAACGGGTTGGCGCGTATGGTTGGGTTGCGGAGAGATTGTGAGATTGTGGTTAGGTCTCAGCAGCAGGAGGGACGTAGAGGTCAGTAAGCTGGGCTGAGTTGAGTGGGGGACGGAGGGGGGTGATTTTGGGACGCAAGAGTCACTGTCTTCATGTTTTGTCATTTACGCCTGTATTATGGAAATCATCATTATGAACAGCAGCTACGCTAATTATTTTCCCTTTGCTTTTCTGCTGTTATCTCGGGACGCGAGTCCTGAGAAAATGGCGTTCGTCAGCTCCAGTTTGTATCCAGCCTCTCACGGAGACTTCAGATGCTCCAATCACAAAGCCTATGAAGTGACGACTCAACACGGGCGATATGGACTCTCTATGGTGGACGGCACTGATCCTCAACAACTCGTCTTAAGACCGGCGTGCATACTTGGACTTCCAAAAAATACTCTAAATGTTCCGATCCAATCTGACTTGTAATGCTGCCCGAATCATGCACTGTTCCTTCGTTGGCCAGAGGAGAACTGGCCCCCCGACTGAGTCTGGTTTCTCCCAAGGTTTTTTTCTCCATTCTGTCACCTGATGGAGTTTTGGTTCCTTGCCACTGTTGCCTTGGCTTTTGGCTTGCTTAGTTGGGGACATTTAATATTCAATAATATTATTGATCTGCCTTACTTAAGGTGGACGTTGACGCAATTTCTTTTAGAAACAAACTTTGTTATATTGTTTTCATGTTATCACTGTGAAGCGCTTTGATACAATCTGTATTGTAAAAAGCGCTATATAAATAAAGGTGACTTGACTTGACTTGACTATCAGGGACCTCTTGATATCAAAGGGGACAAACCCGTCTGAAGTGTTTCCTTTCTTGGGTGAGACTGATTCAGTACTTCAGTACTTTTAGCTGTTTGACACTGTGTAGATATACTGTAAATACAAGTGCATTTTTTTATTTATACATTTGGTAATAGCGTATAAGTGAGGTGAAGGAAACTAATAAAAAGCCTCCATAGCAGCTCAAAGCTACAAACAAGGTGGGAAGCAGTTCCTTGCAACTATGGAACATAAGCAATGTAACGATTCTAGCTTAAATAAAGGGAATATAATTTTAATAACTGATCATGAATATGATCATGAATCGCATACATAGATTAAATTACCCGTAAAGGGGATACGTTGCCAATGTATCTGTATGGACAACTAAATACAACGGATTATAATCAATTATCCGTACAGGTAGGCAAAAATAGATAAATTGTACATATCAATAATCAATCACAACGAATTATAATTAAATATTAATATATCAATGGTCTAGAATAGATCAATTCTCAGGATAACCCTTAATGGAATTAATTTGTTATCGAATAATCTGTTCGTCCAGCAAACTGACAGTACGATCTTTCATCAACCCTCAAGAAAAGTTATTCTTCTTGTAGACTCTCAAGAAAGGCTATTTCTCTGGCCATGAAAAATAACTTCCCTGTTCTATAAAAATACTATTGAAAGTATCAACAATTGCAAAGCTTGTAGCTTAGATCAAACATTTTAGGGACCTCGCAATATGAGCAATAGACAGTCAATAAATTGATATAATGGATTTAATAAAAGAAAACGTCTCGGTTACGGATGTAACCCTCGTTCCCTGAGTAGGGAACGGAGACGTTCCGTCGGATGACGACGAATGGGGTTTCGCTTAGAAAGCCAATCGACTTCGAGTACTACAAAACGAGCCAATGGCAAAGAAATGCCATGGGTCTGCGGAATTTGCATAGCGTAACTCCGCCTCACCTCGTGGGTATTTAAGGAGAACGCTGGCAGCAAATAGGCATGTTTTCTTCACTGAGGAGCCAAGACTGAGCTCAGGCGATCCCCGCGGTACAGCGGAAGTGGCAGGCAGACGGAACGTCTCCGTTCCCTACTCAGGGAACGAGGGTTACATCCGTAACCGAGACGTTCCCTTTCGTTGTCACTCCGAGTTCCGTCGGATGACGACGAATGGGGATACCAGTCTAATCACGCCACTTCTCAGCTGTCTTCCAGTGCCCTGCGTAAATCGGAGATCCCTGTCGTGAGACTAGCACGGACGAAGGACTCCTATTTAACACAGGAATACCAAGGTACACTGGGGAGCATATCCCAGATCTTTTAGGGAAGTATGCAATTACTGCCAACCCAGGGGGGGGGGGGGACTTAAAAATACACATATGACCCGAGGGATGCATATGGGGAATCACTGGGGTGTCCAGCCGCAGGTGGAATATTTCAACCCCAGGGGTGGCAAGGTGGCTTGCCGAGGGAAAGACACATGCTCAAAGAGGCTTACAGTGGAAATACACATGTGGGGGTAGCTCAGAGGAGGTACCATGCACACGGAAGGCACCTAGCCGACGCGCAGGCAATAGACACTGGCGCCAGCGTCAGCAGTGCTGGAGGAGCTCAGGGCTTTCGGGAAAGCTCACCTGAGGAGAATATCGCACGTATCCAGTCCGAGGAGTGGCATGGCGAGCAAGCGAAGAAACCTAACGGATCCCATGTTAGCTTGAAAAAGACAGTACACGGGAGGAGACTGGCTCCACTCGGAGATTGTAAAATCTGGCGAATGTGTTAGGTGTCGCCCAGCCTGCAGCTCTGCAGATGTCTGTTAGCGAGGCGCCATGCGCTAAAGCCCAAGAGGACACGACACTCCGGGTGGAGTGGGCGGTCACACCAAGGGGGCACGGTCGACCTTGCTGCTGGTATGCATAAGCAATGGCGTCCACTATCCAGTGAGACAACCTTTGCTTGAAGAGAGCCTTTCCCTTCAGCTTCCCACCATAACAGACAAAGAGCTGGTCTGAGGTCCTGAAATACTGCGTTCTGTCTACATAGATGCGAAGAGCACGTACTGGACAGAGCAGTGCCAAGGCTGGGTCTGCCTCCTCCGGGGGCAGCGCTTGCAGGTTCACCACCTGGTCCCGGAAGGGAGTGGTAGGAACCTTGGGCACATATCCAGGCCGGGGTCTCAGGATCACGTGAGAGTCACCCGGCCCGAATTCCCAGCACGCTTCGTCAACGGAGAATGCGTGCAGGTCCCCTACCCTCTTGATGGAGGCCAATGCAGTCAGAAGCGCTGTCTTTATTGACAGGAAGTTAAGCTCGACTGACTGCAAAGGCTCAAAGGGAGCGCTGCGCAGGGCAGTTAAGACCACTGCGAGGTCCCAAGAGGGTACGAGAGGAGAGCGAGGAGGATTCAGTCTCCTCACTCCCCTCAGGAACCTGATGATCAGGTCATGCTTCCCCACAGACTTACCTTCTATCGGGTCATGATGTGCGGCAATAGCGGCGACATAGACCTTGAGGGTGGAGGGAGACAGCCTTCGCTCCAACCCCTCTTGAAGAAAGGAAAGCAGGACACTGACCGAACATCTCCGGGGGTCTTCTCGGTGAGAAGAGCACCAGTTGACGAAGAGGTTCCACTTCAACGCATAGACGTGTCTCGTGCTGGACAAGGAGGTGCTGTCGCGAGGAGTATGAGTTCGGAGAACCAGGTCCGGGTGGGCCAGTACGGCGCGACCAGAGTGACCTGCTCCTCGTCCTCCCTGACCTTGCGCAGGAATTGCGCAAGAAGGTTTACTGGGGGAAACGCATATTTGCGGCCCTGCGGCCAGCTGTGCGCCAGTGCATCCGTGCCGAGCGTGCCCTCGGTCAGGGAATAATACAGGGCGCAATGGGTCGAGTCGTGAGAGGCAAACAGATCTATCTGTGCATCCCCGAACTGGTCCCAAATCAGCTGAACCGACTGGGGATGGAGTCGCCAATCTCCCGGGAGGGGCTGAAGCCGTGAGAGCTCGTCGGCTGCACAGTTCAGGGCTCCGGGGATATAAATGGCACGAAGCGACCTCAGATGCTTCTGACTCCATAAGAGGAGGTGGCGGGCGAGTTGCGACATACGGCGGGAGCGCAGACCACCTTGACGGTTGATGTACGCTACGGTCGCGGTATTGTCTGAACGGACTAGTACATGCTGGCCCCTGAGCACGGCTCGGAAGCGGCGCAAGGCGAGCTGTACAGCCAGCAACTCGAGGCAATTGATGTGCCATAGGCGGTGGGGTCCTGTCCAGGAGCCCGCGGCAGCACGTCCGTTGCACATGGCACCCCAGCCCGTGGTAGAGGCATCTGTCGTTACGACAATATGCCGGGAAGCTCGTTCCAGGGGCACTCCGGCCCGTAGAAAACTGAGGTTCGACCACGGGGTGAAGGTCTGACGGCAGGTCGGAGTAACTGGTACTCGGAGAGTGCCGTGTTGCCATGCCCACCTCGGGACTCGGTCGCGAAGCCAAAGCTGAAGCGGTCTCATATGAAGTAATCCGAGCGGTGTTGCCACGGCTGCGGATGCCATATGCCCCAGGAGCCTCTGAAAAAGTTTCAGTGGAACCGCACTCTTGCCCTCGAACTGTCTCAGGCAAGTCAGCAGTGACTGCGCGCGCTCGCTCGTAAGCTGCGCGGACATGGCGACCGAGTCGATCTCCATACCGAGAAAAGAGATCCTCTGCACGGGGCAAAGTTTGCTCTTCTCCCAGTTGACCCGAAGGCCCAGACGGGCTACATGGCGGAGCACCAAGTCCCTGTGTTCGCAAAGCTGATCTCGAGAGTGAGCTAGAATTAGCCAGTCGTCGAGGTAGTTCAGAATGCGAACCCCGTGTTCCTGGAGGGGAACAAGGGCTGCCTCGACGACCTTCGTGAAGACGCGAGGAGACAGGGCTAGCCCGAATGGGAGAACTGCGTACTGATATGCCTGCCCCTCGAAAGCAAACCGCAGGAACGGTCTGTGTCGAGGGAGGACGGATACATGAAAGTAGGCGTCCTTCAGGTCGATCGCTGCAAACCAATCCTGGTGCCGCACACATTCGAAAACGCGTTTGATGGTGAGCATCTTGAACGGCAGCCTGTGAAGGGAGCGGTTCAGAACGCGCAGGTCCAGGATTGGCCGTAACCCACCGGTTTTCTTCGGGACAATGAAATACGGGCTGTAGAAGCCGGTCTTCATTTCGGCTGGAGGGACAGTCTCGATCGCACCCTTCGCCAGCAGGGTAGCAACCTCCGCTCTCATGATAGGGGCATTGCCACCGACCATAGTGGAGCGGACTCCCCTGAAGCGGGGAGGAGACCGCGCGAACTGAATCGCGTAGCCGAGCCTGATCGTTCGTACGACCCAGCGGGACAGGTTGGGAAGCTCTAGCCAGGCTCCCAAGGACTGTACCAGCGGGGTCATGCAAACCACAGACTTCCCGTCGGTGGGGCAGCGAGGCGGTATGGCTGACCCAGACGTGGACGGCATAGCGGCCCGGTGTGGGGGTACAGCCATAGACCGCGTCCTGACAGAGGAGACCAGGGAAGGACGAACGTTCCACGAGGGTCTGCTCTGCCAGGGGTCTGGCGACAGAGGAGGATGAGAGCGGCACGGTCCGGGGACGGCGCGCACTGTCATCCGGCTCTGGGACAGAGGAGGACGAGGGGTGCACGGCCCGGGGGCGGCGCACCGTGTCGTCCGAGAACTCTGTGTGCTCAGGGATGAATGTGTCACTTCTTTCTTTAACCACATTAGGGTGCTGCCTACCCGAGGGTGAGCAGCGGGGAGTGGAGAACAAAAGATTCTCCCCCGGCCCTCCACCGGGGGAAGGAGTGGTCCTGCCACCATCTCCTGAGAAGTGCACATCATCCCTGAGCAGCCCGTCTCAGGAGCGCCGCTTGGCCCGGCGTTTAGCGGGGGGCGGGGCTGGAGAGGGCTGGGGCGCCTTCTTACGGCTTCCTCCGCGACCGGGCCCAGGTGAAGGCTGCTGCTTGGGCCGGGCGGGAGGGGCGGGAGCCGTAGGAGGGCGCCCTCGGCGGCGAACAGACTGAGTATTCTGCCCGGTCGGCTGGGTGGAGGCAGCAGCGGGCCGTCGGGGCAGAATATGCTTAATAGCCTCAGTCTGTTTCTGAGCAGTCAAGAACTGTTGGGCAAAATCCTCGACTGCACCGCCGAAAAGGCCGTCTTGTGATATGGGGGTGTCGAGCAGCCGGGACCGCTCGGCATCCTTCATATTAGCAAGGTTCAGCCAGAGGTGTCTCTCCTGGACCACGGCTGTGGACATCACCAAACCCAGGGAGCGTGCGGTCACCTTCGTCGCTCGGAGAGCAAGGTCGGTGGCGGCGCGCAGCTCATTGAAGAGCCCTGGGTCTGTCCTGCCCTCGTGCATGTCAAGTCAAGTCAAGTCATCTTCATTTATATAGCGCTTTTAACAATGAATTGTTTCAAAGCAGCTTTACAGAGATAAACATATAATTTAAGGTAACAGATTGTTTTGGCGTTATAGCGGTTCTTGAATAATGTTACTTCCAGCTAAAGTTAACTTTGATTGATTCACCTCCGTCGAAATGATCAGACTTTAAACGCGAACCTGTGATTAACGCTGACGGCGTTCACATGCTCATTCAGAATTCTATAGTTATGTGCTTTTTAAAATATGTGCGCAGGTTTGTAATTCATACAACCCAGCCTAAACAAACTACTTTTCTTGCCTATACATTTTGATACAGAATTTTGTTTTATTTTATCACTTCGGGGTACGCGAGCCGGAATTCACAGCGCTTTATCTGTAGAGTGGGAAAGGGATCCTCCATAGGGAGAGGATAGTGGATACTTCAGCACTGCATTGTCATCGGGTCCAGGCGAATCTCCTTCGTCAGATCTGGACACGGCCTGGATCCGGCAGGCTGCGGGAAAACCTCGGGATAAACAAAGACACTAATATTAGCGTAGATGCCATTCTTCTTATGATGTAGCGAGTACATCAAGATTTAAGGGAAGTGATGAATGCTTTTTACTTGAATGCTCAAGCATGTCCCTGAGCATCTGGGCCTGGTAGACCTGCAGAATGGCCATGGCATGCAAAGAGGTGGCTGCCTGTCCCGCAGCTCTGTAAGACTTCGCCACTAGCGTAGACGAGTACCTACAGGCTTTGGATGGGTGCTTAGGCTCACCACGAGAAGAAGCGCTCTGAGGACACAGTTGCATCGCAACAGAGCGTTCAACCGGGGGGAGCCCAGTGTACCCACGGGCAGCGGCCTCATCGAGGGGAGGAAAGGTGGATGAAATCATCGAGCGGTCACGGGAAGACATGGGAGTCTTCCAGGACTTCGAGATTTCATCATGCACGTCCGGGAAGAAAGGTATCGGGGCCTGACGGGGACGGGGGTCCGCAGCCTGACCCAAATACCAATCATCCAGCCGCGAGCGCTCGGGACAGGGCGGAGGGGTCCACTCTAACCCGATGCTCGCGGCGGCTCGAGACAGCATGGCCGTCATCTCCGGATCAGACTCTGACACAACTGTATTCACACCCGAAGGTGGCAGCTGTGATGAGTCTTCACTTCCAGAAGATTCAGACCCACCTTGTGATGCCGCGATAGACATCGCGTCCTCCTTTGGAGCGCCAAAGGAAACCCGCGGGACACCCGAAGATGATCCCGCCGGAATCCCCTGAGCACTCACGGGTTGCAACACTGGAGAGGGTGCGGCTGGGCACGGACTGATAGTCGGCGCTTGGTTCCAAACCGTCACCCTCAGATCACCCTGGCCACCAGCCGAAGTACTAGCTCTATTTCTAGAGTCAGTAGATCGGGGTGTGGATGAGGGGGCTCTCACTCTTGCGAGATCACTGAGTCTTGATCGTAATGTTGCGATGGTCATGTTCCCGCAGAGAGAACATGAGTCATCCACGAGCGCTGCTCTAGCGTGATCAATGCCCAAACACACTATGCAACGCTCGTGCCCATCAGAGTCGGCAACGAGTCTACCGCAACCAGAAGTGCACAGGCGAGGCATCTTTAAAAAGACGTGCCGCGTGCAAGCTCTTTTGTGAGAGGAAAGAAACTCTGACTGTGTTGAAGCGCCCGGGGAGAAACACACTCGCTGTCAAACCACAGACAGATAAGCAGGAAGTGCGCGCTCGCCGGAGATCGCCGTCACACCAACACCAGAGAATCTCGCTCGTCTTGAAGAACTGACAGTACAGGAATGGCTTGTGGAACGAAGGATCACCTTGGCTCCGAAGCGAAAACATGCCTATTTGCTGCCAGCGTCCTCCTTAAATACCCACGAGGTGAGGCGGAGTTACGCTATGCAAATTCCGCAGACCCATGGCATTTCTTTGCCATTGGCTCGTTTTGTAGTACTCGAAGTCGATTGGCTTTCTAAGCGAAACCCCATTCGTCGTCATCCGACGGAACTTGGAGTGACAACGAAAGGGAACTAAGTATACTGGTGACTAAAGTTACACGGATTAAATGTATATACAACAAAATAAAGCAACAAACAATGAAAGAGAATGAGAATAAGAGAGTGGTAGAAAGAGGGAGAGTATGACCGACAGTTATGGCAAAATCACAGACAAAAGGACCCTTGAGAGACAGACAACAAGGAATCAAATCACCCTAAATGGGGGCAAACAAACTTAACAGCATTTAGATCTCGATAGGAAATAAAATACTTGCATATGGTTCTTTTAGTGGCTGAGGAAAGAAAGCGTGTGTCGTTCCTTCAGAGCTTATACTCTTCGGTTCTTCGGTTATAACGGAGTCGCGGCAAGTTTAAAAAGTCCCTTGAAAGTGAAGTTACCAAAGAAATAATTCAGGCTGAGTTCATTTCACTCGTCAGTGGGAATGAACAAAGGAGAATACGAAAAGGGAAACCAAAGACTAAAGAAGACAAACAAAAGAAAACAGACCCGAAGAAGTCTGAAGTGTAACTGAAGAATAACTGAAGACCAAGAGGAAACCGCTGGTCATGACTTTAAAGGGGGTCCGGAGGGGGCTTGGAATTCCTTTGATGCGGCCAAAGTGAGTAGAGAGAAGTGTACGGTCTCTGGAGAGGATCGCAGAGTCGTAAATGGTGTCAGAAAGCAATCAAATCCCAGACATGTTGGCACCATGCCGGTAATTTAGATTGCCAAGAGTCCTGATTTACATTCACAAGTTCAGAGTGTAAAAGCTTTGGATTTCAGAAGGAATGTGTATTATTTGTGTTCAGATGAACGAACCATGATTTATCCAGACGCTACAGCAAAAAGGAACCAATGACAGACAATAAAGCCCTTGTATATATTACAACAGGAGTTACATGCATGACAGATGTACATATAACTTTTTACATTTGAAAAGTCTGCCTCATCGTAATAATACATCCATATAGATGTTGTGATAAAAATAATTCAGCTTCTGTCTCATTGAGTTGATGATCTCCTCATCCCTAAATATTCTTTCAACTGTGAAGTCAGTGTGGGTTTTTGTTATGAAATCACACCACTGAAGTCCGCTTAAGGCCAGCTGGCCTTGAACCTGATTATAATATTTGTGGCTTTTCTTAAGGCATGCCTGGCCTCGAACTGTGATCAGGTGTTTAACTTGAGCAACATCTTCAACATCACAACTCTTTACCTCTGCCAACCCAAATGGCGGTGTTTCTCTGGGGTTGAAGACTTTAGCATCAGGGCTGGCTGCAAGGTGACGTGCATCAGGGTGGATTATGACCCCACACTGCGTCACAGAGACATCACAAACATCTGAATATTGCCTCAGTATGTCAGGTTCCAGGTCCAGCCCTCTTTCATAGCAGCTGTCTGAGGAGTTCCTCTCAGAATGCGAGCAGCTAAGGATTTGGCAGGAGACTTTCCACGGACATGGCATATTTCACCAAATCTGCTGGCTGTAAGTCGGGGTTTTGCGTACCTGGGTCCACAGCTGGCATTCTGACTGCAGTCGTATTTCTGCCTCAATAGCAGCAGAGATCTCCCTTGACACCTTAAGGCTCTCTAACTAAGTAGCATTGTTGCTTGTAGTTGGGCTCAGATTTGATGTTACATTTTAAATTGTAACCTTCAACAGGCAACTGAGGAAATCCAGAGGCACCAGGGTGTTTAATAATGTCTCTGCTCTCTTACCAGTACCCTCCTGAGATAAGTAAAGACCCAAATGGCACAGGGCCAAATTTAGAGTCCACAAATTAAAGGGCCTTGAGCCCGGGCAGCAATTTGCAAATGCCTGGTTGTGGGCGTTTGTCTTGCAGTTTCTCACCACTGGCAATGATGTGAGGATCTGGAAGAGGCCCTGACAAAAAAGTGAGATATGTCAAGTTAAATTTGCATATCATTGTCACCTGACCTTTCATATTTTAGCAGACACCAATACATATCACCTATTAAATAAATACACATGAAAATGTTTTGAGCTGCCCCAAAGCCTTATATTAAGAAATGTTCATAATTTGCAGAAGATAATATCAACTGAAGGCTTAAAGGGAAAAGATACTAATCATTCTTCTGTTATAAATTAAAATATTTGGACAGGTGTTCATTCAGACAACCACTATATGCTCTGTACAGTGTACATTTCACACCAGTTCGGGCATGATCCTTGGTCTTTGGTAGTGGTTTACACGACTATGTCATTTGTTGCCTCAGGAGCAATTCCCTGTAATATATTGATGATAAATTATTAATTGACAAAAGTCATTACAAACTTCTAGTCCAACATCATTAAATGTAATGAGTGTTAACGTATTGCATGTGTCTTAGGCCGGTGCCAGGTCTGCAGTGAGCTGGTGCATGACCGTGGCAATGGCACTGTCTTGAAGCCCATGGTACAATAGTGAACACATTGAAACAATAATGCCACAATGTGGTTGCACAGTGCTTTCCCAGCAGAGCAGGCACATGACATGTTTTTCAGTACCACAGGAACCTCTTTAGCATGAAATGTAACCTGATAATAGAAACATGAAAATAAGTATTTGCCGCACAACAATTTTACATTTGTAATGTAAAAATTTGATTTTCATTGATCTTCAACAAATATTACAAAGGAATGTGAGTCACATGTGTATTGTATGTGAACGGGACATTTATGTATGTTTGTTTGTACACCTGTATCCGTGCAGAGTGAGACAGGATGGGGATAGGTGAAGAGGGACCTTCTGACCTCAGAGGTCAGGTTGCATCAAAATTTTTGCCACAACACATTTCACTGGAGTAATTGAACAAGCTTACGGATTAAAGCAAGTCTATGAACTTTGAACACCATCTTTATTTTAACTTATCACACACACAATATTTCTCAGCCTTTATTGTCCCCAAACAACCCTCTTCTGTTTTTAAATGAAAGTTTAAAAATCTGTTTTTAAATCTAGAGTTTGGCGCCACACACTCATTGACATCAGGCTGAGAAACACACTGAACCACAATGAAACTTTGTGGGATACTGCAAAGTCTCTGCAACCGCAGCAGAACATTAAAATCAGAAAAACCTGAAGGTGATGAGCCTCCTCATTTTTCCTCATGGACCTGTGACAACTCCCTCTCACTGTCACCTCATCAACAACTACATTCGAAACTATTCCAATGTAATGTTTTGGTGAAAGGGCACAACATTAACCATGAATGTGTTACTGACTTTTATCTAACAATACACAATCTATAGCTAACATCAGTAATAAACACGATTGCAACAAGAGTTTGCAGGTCTGTATTACAGTAAATTAATCAAGAATATGGACTTAAAGACTTTCACTGCAGAAGAGAAAGCTAACAACTACCGTTATCCTAACTCCTCCGCCAACGTAAGTTGGACAGGACAATACAAAATGCTTACCTTCATACGCAAACAGCTACTGCTCCATGAAGAATTTGTATCCTTTAACAAGTTTGGAACGTGTGGTAAGTGAAAATTTGTCTGCAAGTTGCTGTACATCATCTAGATGTATTTCTGGCAGGTGTAGAAGGGACTGGGTAAACTCCATAGCGTTCAACTATGCTGGTGGGAGTAATCATACACTGCTTTGAGTCAGAACGGAAGTTGCGTGACGTCATGTGAAAAGGGCCTATTGTGAACGGATGGCTGAAGGACCTGGTGCTGACAGCGTGTTGGTCGAATCCGTGTTTAACGGTCACCAGCTGGAGTGCCCTTGAGAGCCACCAGAGGGCACTCCACATCGGACTATTGTCATTCCCTCACAAACTACATTTCCCATAACTCACTGCCCAGACTCTTCTTCCATTATCACATTCACCTGTGTCTCATTATCTTGTTTAGCTCACCCCATATAGCCTGGTTTTCTCATTCATTGTCTGCGAAGTCTTGTTTAGTGTTACACTGCAATCCCGAGCATTCTCCCTGGTTTCGGATTTCTTTCCTGGTCCGTGGATTACTCTCCCTGCCTCGTTGTGTTTCTTTTTATGGACTGCCTGCCTATGTTTGACCTTGCCTATACTTTGGATTACGTCTTTGGATTACCCTGTTCAATAAATACTGCATTTGGATCCTCCACCTTCTTGTCTCGGAGCAGTTCGTGACACCGTGACACAATAAAGACATTTTATAATATTACAAAATTTGTATTTATTTCAAAATAAATGCTGTTCTTTTGAGCTTTCTATTAATCAAAGAATCTTGGGGGGAAAAGGGGATCAGAGAAATGTTTCTCAAGCAGCAAAGCATCATATTAGAATGATTTCTGAAGGATCATGTGACAATGAAGACTGGAGTAATGATGCTGGAAATAATCATTGCATCACAGGAATAAACAACATTTTAAAATATATTAAAATACAAAACTTTTGAATTATAATAACAGTTTGCAATATTATGGATTTACTGTATTTTTGATTAAATAAACACAGGCTTGGTGAGCATAATCTTTCAAAAGCATCTTATCAACCCCAAACTTTTGAATGGTAGTACTTTATACATTTCTGCATAAACGTGCTGACCAAAATGTTCCTGACAGCAGCATATTCCAGCAGAGGCTAAAAGCTAAGCATGCTAGTCCATGCTAGTAGCAAAACCCTAAATGTTTGGCTTGTGATTGTACAGTAAGTGAAGGATAAATTTTGCTCTCATCCTTCCTTTGTGTTTGAAAGGTAAAGTGATGCACAGCAGATAAAGCGAGAGCAGAAAGCATTGCTGTTTAGAAACAATACTCAAGTGTGAGAGCTTCAACCACTTCAGATAGGGACACTGGGTGGATCCCATTTGCTTGCACTTTCTCTCTGCTATTTAATGTCTTGGCAAATTAGCACGTTTCTTCTTGGATGTGGAAAGTGAAAACGTTTTATCTTTGCTGAGCAGTCACTGGGAAGTTTTCACCTCTGTATCCAGTGGTAAGCAAACTCATAAAACTACAAGGAGGAAATAATTAAAGCCTGAAAGTGTTTTATCTCTTAAAGGAATGGAGCCATTGATTTCCTTCTCCTCTATCTTCTTCGCCAGAGCGGCGCTGTGATCAGAGGAGCCTTTGTATGGCAGGATAAGAATAAAAAGAGGGACCACAATGAGGATGGAAGTCAACCACGCTCATTATCAGCAGAAACAAAAGTTCCTGGAACAAAAAGCCGTGTGAACTGTGTGGGAAACACTCCTTATTTTCTTGCCTTCTGCTGCGCGAGGTTTCTTTGATACACTCACGCTTTTTTATCATAATGAGCAATATAGTTTAATCCTGTTCTGACCTGTTGCATGCTCAGCGGTTGCCTGCACATCTCTGCTGCCTCTTATGTGACTGACAGACCGCATGACCTCATTCTCTCCACTGATCATCAGAAGAATGTTTTGATTTTCTGGTTTATTCAATGTTGGGATCGCTTTCCCTCTTGATGTGTAATTTATTATCAAGTAGGTTACTCTTCTTAAAGGTGAAGTATGTAAGATTATTTTATGTAAAAGTACCTTCTCCTAACCCAGTTTATTGTTCATCGACTACTATGAGTATGCCATTCATGGGTTTATCTCCCCCAAAAGTGTAAACATTGAGCCTCCCAGGCACCATCTAAACATTGAGAGCGGTCTGCCTAGGTCTGTCAGTCTCTTTCCAGCTCAACCTATAGAGTGCAACAGTTACCGCCCCCTTTTTAAGCTGCGTTTACAAATGTTGATAATATATATATATATATATATATATATATATTAGGGGTGTAACAATACACGTATTCGTATTGAACACGCATTTTTGAACCGAACGGTTCGTTGGACCATTTTTCCTGCCGACCAAAATTTCGTTATTTCAAATGTAGACGCGTCACGCGTGGCAAGCGCGCCCATAATGTAAGAGACGCTGGCGTGACCACCACAACATTGCCCAACATCAAATGGCAAATGTAATGTAAGCGGAACGAAACCACTCGTTATTGTGTGGTTGAAGGACCATTTATCAGTTTGGACCAATGCAGCGCGAGCCAATCTTAATCATCAGCACTGTTACTACACAGCAAAAATCCAGTAAAGAAAGCATTTGAATTCGCCACTGAAGTAATAACATCGCTGCGAGATCTAGTGAGAAACATTCGCATTTCTCCGTTATTAACGGATCAAACAGCGCTGACGTGGAAACCAGGAAGAAACATTGTGCCATGAATGAACTATCCAGTGTCCACAGATCAGCAACATTCACCATGAATTTACTGTAGTAACACTACTAACTGTAACCATGGAAGTTTGGCAGGAATAGTAGGCTATGCTTTCAACTAACATCACGTCGGTTTTATTTTGACATTACGAATACAATTGCTGCCCTCAAATGTTAATCTGAACTAAAATAAACCTTTGTTTATAACTACTACAATATTACATTTCATTTTGTCCAAGGAGCTGTTTTGTTTTATAAGCTCCTAAGAAAAGTCAAGTATAGCTCCATTATTGCTCAAAGTTAAAAAATATCATACTTTATGATGTTAGTTTTAATAAAAATATAATTAAAAAAATTAAATCAAGAAAATTTCTCTGGCATTTCTTTCTTTTTGCTGTAGCCTATCGGAAACGTACCGAATCGTACCGAACCGAACCGTGAATTTTGTGAATTTTCGTACTGCAATGTTCAGCTGATCTTCAGTGCGGGCCTGCTCGTGTCGTTTCTTCGCCTCCTTCCGCTCATCAATGATGGCCCATGTCCGGTACTGAATCCACTGCTCCTTATGCCTCCCACGCCTTCGGCCGACGCTTGCCTGCGCAGCCTCTATGACCATTGAAATAAAAATAAATCATCTTGCTGTTACTTCCAAAAGCATCATGGCCATTCAAACGACTGTTTATTTTGGATTTTTCTTTGGCACAATAAACTTCCAAATAAACTTTTCTATCTTTGAAAATTAAGTTGCGTGCATGATTGTTTGTTTGCAAAATATATAATTTGCAAAATATGGTGGCTGCAATGTTGTTATCCTTTCAGTCCAATCTCTACAATAATTTGCTTTATATCAAAAGATCTATTTTAAAATGTACTTTATTCCTGTGATGGCAATTTTTTTTGGCCAAAATATTTTTCAGCATCATTACTACTGTCTCCAGTGTCACATTTAATCATTCTAATACGGATTTGCTGCTCAATAAACATTTCTGATAATTAACGTGTTTTTTTTTAAATTCCCTTTGGTACTATTTTCACAAGTACATTCTTAAAACGCTTAGTACTAATATCACAACAGATCATCAAAAGTGCACTTTTTTCAAACATTTCATCATGTTTTCAATTGTGTCAGTACAATACACAAAATCACAAGGTATCCTTTTCACAACACAAAACAAGTGTTTCATACATAAATGTTTCATTCACAGTCTGCCTTTCATAAAGCTCTTACTATAAAACTTTTGATTTGCATCTCTTCTTGTTCAGTTTAATACAATTGTATATTATTTAATCCAACTGATCTTAATGGTTAATCAATGAGAGAGAGAGAGAGAAAGAGAGCTTTGATTTTTCAAAAAACATTTATTACAGAAATATTTAAAAATATAAAAGCATTAAAATATAAATCACATCATATTTATAGAAATTGTGAAAAGTAAATTTCATTTTCCATTACAGAACACAACGCCCCTCTATGACACCATATATTTTCAAACGCTTCTAGACAGTTAGTAGCTTTATAAAAATCAAAATCAATTAGCAGTCTAGATTTAATCATAGCTGCAAACATCATTACAACATTATAATCACCTTTTTGGTCATTTTTTTTTTCTTTCTGCTAACATATATTGCCATTTTTGCCTTGCCTACAATCCAAATTATCAATTGGCATTCATATGGTCTTCTTCGGGTATATTTAAAACCAAAAATAAAAACTGGTACAGTAAATTTTTCATCAGAATAAATGATGAAAACATCCTTCAACAAGTCAAATAAAGGCTTAAAGGTGCTCTAAGCGATGTCACGTGTTTTTTAGGCCAAAAAATTTTTTGTCACATACAGCAAACATCTCCTCACTATCCGCTGGCTGCCTGTCCCCTGAACACACTGTAAAGAAACGCGATCTCTCTAGGCAGCCCAGGCTCCACAAACAGCAACAAAAACCAACTGCGGCGACCCGCTCCCCGAAACATGACAAACAGTTCCAGCCAATCACTGACAAGAAGGACTTGGGGGCGAGGTTTGGGGGGTTAGTGCGCGGATGAGGAGGAGGGAGGGTCTAGCTAGCCCGACACCCGACATCGCTTAGAGAACCTTTAAGTCTTGACCAGTACATAAACACATGAAAAACAGTTCTCTTACGAGAGGTTCTCTCGTACTGCGTAATATCTTACGCTAGGGGAAAACCTCTTTTCCTCGAGATATTGAAGCCAAAAAATTATCCTTAATTTTGAATTATTGCAAAACACGTTGTCTCAGCGTGCCTATTGGCTGTCCTGCGGCAACTGCAGCAGCCTATCGAGAGCGGCCCTTTGGTGACGGTCCAATGGGGGCGCTTCGCGCCCATTGTGTCACGCTCGCGCCCAAAGGGGCGTGGTCTAGCCCTATAAAGATAGCTTGATGGGCTAATCTCACTGATTTTTCATCTCTTCAGCGAAGCGTTCGCACTGCTGGATCCAGAGTGAGAAGCCGCGCCGTCGAAACGGTTTTCTGCGGGACGAGACTCTGCAACTGAAGTCGCTGGCCTTCACCTCGCCGCCTTCAGCCGCCGTTCCTGCTACGCTATCCGGTGTACTATATATCCTTCACTCTGCTCTGTGTGTGTGTGTGTGTGTGTGTGTTTGTGTGCGTGTGCGTGTGTGTGTGTGTGTGTGTGTGTTCGCCCCGCGACTCACACGTCTATCATCTAAAAGAGCCGCGTCTTTTTAAAGATGCCATCCACTTGTGGCTCGTGCCGAGCCCCACTCAGCGACGGGGGTTGCCATGTGAAGCGTTTTCCTGCCTGGGAGAGGATCATGCAGCTCTCACGCTCGCCGACGGCGGCTGCCCTCACTGCGAGCTATTGCCTATGGTGACTCTGAGGACTCGCCTGGCATACTTCAGCGAGACTGGACTTCCACCCGCTGCAGTGCCGCGCCGTAAAAGCGCCGTACTCAGCGGGTCCCCGAGCCTTCTCCAGCCCGTGAAAGCTCGCCGGTTCGCCCGCCAGCTTCACTCGAGTCGCTCACTGACGGATAACGGCCGCCGCACGCCGCCACTTCCGCCATTAATGACGACGAGATAGCTGCATCTGTAGAGAAGGCCAGCTGCTCTATCCTAGCGTCGGACAGTGAGGATTGGGCGAGCTCTGTTGACCTCCCCCCTTCTGTCCGCGAGTCGTCAGGGAAACGGGCCAGCATCAAGACCGTGGCTAGCTTTCTTTACCCACAACCCAGTGCCCACAAACACTCCACACTGCATGTACCACGGTTTCTGTAAAACGAAACCAACACAAGTCTTCCTAGCCTCCTAGGAAAATGACGGTGTTTCAGTCTCGCTGCGGCCAGACTTCCACCGAAACTTTTCGCTCGTTCAGTTCCAGAAAATGCGACTGTTCCAGTGTATTTTGCAGTAAGCAAGCTGGTACCACGGCCCGCTTGCCTGCACACAAATGCCATTTCCACGGTGACCCAGATAAATCATATAAGCAGTGTATTTTCTGGTATTCCGGCCACAGCCGATGGTGTTATGAGTGTAATAAAAATGCCCACAACCCAGTGCCCATTTCTACACACAAACAGAAGCACGGCGCGCGTTGAATCCTCAGTAAAAACAGAAGTAGCACATCTACTTCGGGCCGAAATAGCGACATTATTGAGCAAAGGGGCAATAGAGCCTTTATCTCAAGCTCAGAGCGAAGGAGGCCTGTACAGCAGATATTTTCTGGTACCGAAAAAAGACGGGGGTCTCAGACCCATTCTAGATCTAAGACAGCTGAACAACGCGCTTATGAAACGCCAGTTCAAAATGCTCACAACCAAGAAAATCCTCGCACAGACTTGCCAAGGGGACTGGTTTATGTCAATAGATCTGATAGACGCTTATTTCCAGATACAAATAGCGTCACGTCACAGGCGATTTTTGAGATTCGCCTTCGAGGGCCAGGCATATCAATACACAGTCCTAACGTTCGGCCTGTCTCTTGCACCCCGTGCATTCACGAGGTGCATGGACGCGGCGCTCGCACCCCTGAAACTTCAGGGCATGAGAATTTTGAACTACTTGGACGATTGGCTGATTCTAGCTCGATCTCATTCAGAGCTCATAGAACACAAGACCGTGTTACTCGAACACCTCGAGAAACTGGGTCTAACAGTCAATTGGGCGAAAAGCTCGCTGGCCCCCAGTCAGAAAATAACTTTCCTGGGCACAGAGCTGAACTCGCTGTCTATGACAGCGCGGGTGTCGCCAGAACGCAGAATAGACATTCAGCGCTCTACGAAATCCTTCCGCCGAGGCACTATAGTCCCGCTCAGGAGGTTTCAGAGAATGCTGGGCTTGATGGCCTCAGCATCCTTGGTACTTCAGCTAGACCTGCTTCGCATGCGCCCGCTGGATTTTTGGCTCAAAGCACGAGTACCTCCTCGAGCTTGGGTTTCCGGTCTACTTCGCCTCAAGGTCAATCAGGAATGTATCACAGCCCTGAATCCTTGGAGAGCGACCGACTGGTACCAGTCTGGTGTAAACCTGGGGACTTCCTCGAGTGTACAGGTGGTGTCCACGGACGCCTTCACCCCGGAATGGGGAGCGCTGCACGAGGGCAGACCGTTCTTCGGCCTATGGTCAGAACGAAAAAAGCTTCTTCACATAAACTGTTTGGAAATGTTGGCAGTCGACAACGCGCTGAGGCGCTTCTGTCCCCAAATAAAGGGCTGCCACGTCTTAGTCCGCTCGGACAACATGTCGGTGGTATCCTACATAAATCGCCAGGGCGGCGTCAGGTCTCGAAACCTTTTCAGACTGACAGAACGCATTCTGGTCTGGGCTCAGCACAATCTGCGCTCACTGAGAGCAGCACATGTGCCTAGCCTCCTGAATTTGGGGCCAGACAGACTGTCCAGAAACAATATACCAGCTGGGGAATGGTCTCTGCACCCCCAGACTATCCTCCTGCTGTGGGAGATGTTCGGCAGAGCACAGGTGGACCTATTCGCGTCCCAGGAGAACGCTCACTGCCGAAATTCTTCTCAAAGAGCAAGGACGCACTGGCCCACATCTGGCCCAGCTGCCCGCTCTATGCTTTTCCCCCGGCATCGCTCCTGCCTCAGGTGTTGGAACGAATCAGGGAAACCAGATGTTCTGTGCTCCTCGTGGCTCCGCTCTGGACGAACCAGGCATGATTCCCAGTCCTGATGCAGCTGACGAGCACTGCCCCATGGCCGATTCCGACGAGGAAAGACCTCCTCTCTCAGGCCGGGGGCTCAATTTGGCATCCTCACCCGGAACGGTGGGCCCTGCACGCATGGGCCATCAACGGGTACCCGCAAACCTCCCCGAGGGAGTGCTAAACACCATCATGCAGGCCAGAGCACCGTCTACCAGACGCCTCTATGGCTCCAAGTGGTCAGTGTTTGTTAACTGGTGCAAAACCAGTGAGATCAGCCCATCGAGCTATCTTTATAGGGCTAGACCACGCATATGAGAAGAGAAGGCATATGTGGTTCTATATGGTTGCAATTAATAATTTGTTCAACACAATTAAAATCTCCACCAAGAAATAAATATTCTTCGCTTTTGCATTTGTCTAGAGTTGAGCATAAAATATCTAAAAAATCCACTCTCTCTATTGGTAACGTGGGGGCATATACACAAATAAAAACCAGAACATATTTTTCAACAAGGGCTTGAATTTTCAAAAGTCCCCCCTTCACTATTTCCTCCATTTTAAAAGAGCATGAGATAAAGTTATTTGCAAACAAGATGGCAACTCCTCCACTACGTAAAGTTTTATGACTTAGAAATATATGACCATTCCATTCTTTTATCCAATCTGTAGCATTTGTATCATCACTGTGTGTTTCTTGTAAAAAAAGAACATCAAGTTGTTTCTGTTTCATTGTTTCATACACTTGCATTCTCTTTACATAATCTCTAGCTCCGTTCACATTTAAAGATGCTATACGGATATCTGCCATGTGCAAATAAAAAAAATAAAAAAATGAAGCCATACAGAAACACACAGCCGCTCAAGATAAAAGAGTTATGCCACTATGTCAGCTGATTTTGTTTGTTTTTTTACACATTTTTTCAGTCGATATACTTCTTTTTCCAGAAAACAACCTTCACTCATTAGATTCTAAGTGCTTTCCGCAAACTGTTTCAGGTAAAAACCGTTTCAGGAAAAAATCAGCAATCTGTACTCCTCTCTGATTTTTTGTCACTTTTAAAAACTTCTTAATTTCTTCAGCACTGTAATCATTACATTTCCATTCACTTTGTGAGCAACTTGAAGCACTAGAATCAGACAATTCACTTTCACTTTCAATATTATCTGTATCATTTTTCTGCTCTTTTCTTGCGTGTTTCGATTCTTCTTCTCTGTCTTTCTTTTTCCTTTTTAAAGGAGTTTTGAAGACAGCTTGATCATTGTTTACTTCACACAAATTTACATTGTCTGATAAAGACTCTATATCAGATAAACAATTCGTTGAACTATTTTGTGTGTCCATCAATTCTTCTATCACATTAGCTTCTTTAAGCAAACTCACATTCGACGTTGTTTGATCTTTGTCAGTCAAAACATTATCTCCCATGACTTCAATCATGGTTTGAACAGTTTCAACTGTTTGTTTACAAGGCACTTTGTTAGTTGTGCCCTTGACACTCTGTGCTGAATTCACAGGTACTGGCACAGACATTCCAGCAGCGCTTTCCACGTCTTGCACCACCGTCTCATGTATCGTATCTTGCCTTGTACGTGTTCCCCCGATTTCGGGACAAGCATGAGCCAAATGCCCGGTTTTTCACATCCGAAACACTTCTTTATATAAGTGGATACATAGACAGTGTAGTCGAAATCATCAAATCTGAATTTCAGATTTAAATTCAGTTCTGTTCTGTTCTCACTCAAAATCATGTAAGTGAATCTCCTAAAAGACACCACGTTTGATCAATTCAGATTTACTCCCGATCGCGACCTTTTTCACTGGAGCAACCAACTTTCCGAAACGCGATAATTCCTTAACCAAAGCTTCATCTTTGATAAAAGGTGGGATGTTTGACAGAATAACTTTTCTCGCAGGTTTTGAAAGAGAAAGCACAAGTGTAAAAAGGCCACGAATTACAACTCAATTTCCACAACATTATTGGCATTTTCTACAGTGTTCAAAAAACAAATAACTGCATTGCTCATCCTTGACGCTGCTAGAATGCTCTTATGTCCAACAACCTGTCCGATAGCCAAGATACAATCTTCCACACTTGCAGCGGCCACCACTTTAACCCCGTGGTACCGCGTTAATGAACCGAGCGAGTCAACACCTTGGGCCGTCATGCCCTCGGTGATGCACTGGCAACCAACGGTCAAAAAAACACTAGTTTGTTTTATCTACTTAAAGCAGATTAAACACCAGAAATAGCGATATTCAACCAAGAAAAAATTGCCACAGCGGGCATAAAACTCACTCGAACTCACCACACGCTACCCACACTCACTCGCCAAACGAGAGAGAGAGAGAGAGAGAGAGAGAGAGAGAGAGAGAGAGAGAGAGAGAGAGAGAGAGAGAGAGAGAGAGAGAGAGAGAGAGAGAGAGAGAGAGAGAGAGAGAGAGAGATTTGCCATTTGTGAACATAAAGCTGAATAGAGTATAAGGGAGAGGAAACAGTCAATGACTGTAAAACATCAGATTGATCAGAGATGTTTCAGTAGAAGGGTGACAGATGGCATCAAATACAGCATTTTACATTACAGTATGTATGCCATGTGATACTGTAAACAGATTACCACGGTAGAGACTGCCACATTACTGTAACTCACCCTTCATCTGTAAAGGTCAACTGCATTAAACACTCTAAAAACTGCTGGGTAAAAACTGCAAATATGGGCAAACCCAGCCGCTGGATTACATTTTTAAATAACATTTTTAACCCAACGTTTGGGTTTGTCCATATTTGACCCAAAATTGGGTTAAAACAACCCAGCATTTTTTAGAGTGTAGATTCAGTCATATGGCAGCGTGAAATCTGCCAGTAAACTCTGTTCTAGCACAGAACCACATGGCTGTGTCATACTTCATCACACCTTTTGATAACAGACTAGATAGATACTATTACAAACATTATGGATTCAATTACATAAGTTAGGTAATGCAAGTGTATTTTTTAATGTGGCAACTGTACCCTGTATTACTGTAATTATTTCAGCAAAAAGAGTGATTTGAAACATGTATCTTGAATTGTTTGCTGTTGAATGAACTGATTGTTAAAAGTACTAAATTGAAAGAAGATCATACTGTTGTTTCTGTGATTAAACCAAATGTTCTCATTACATATAGCAATAATCTTGTGTTTGAAACAATGGTTATGTGGACTGAAATGTGTATAACTGTAATAAAAGCATGGGATTAGGTTTTGAAAAAATGACTAGCTGTGTTACAGTGTGATCAGTTTGGATTTTTGTACAAAGAGTTTTGAAAATGTACACCTTGTGAAAATAGTACCACAGCGAATAAAAACAACTGTTATATTTTTCTGTGTGAACCATATTTCAGGATTCTTTGAGGAATATAACGTTCAAAAGAACAGCGTTTATTTAAAATATACATCTTTTGTAATCATATAAATGCATTTTCTGTCACTTTTGATCAATTTAATGCATCCCTGCTGTCTGAATAGCAATTTAGTGTGTGTGTGTGTGTGTGTGTGCGTGTGTGTGTGTGCGTGTGTGTGTGTACTTTATGTAATAATAATTTTAACTTCCAAACTATACTCCCAGTATCGCCATGTTCAGTTAAACAACTAAAGACAGTGGCATATTCAAGAGTCAAGTAATTAATGAAGGCAGATTTGAAAAGAAGAGTGGCCTGCTATTGGGACTAGTTGTCACAAAAGGGTAATATGTTTGTATTGACTTTACTGGGCAATAGCAGTGAAAATGTCCAAAAGACTTTTTGTAGTCAGGACTTTATATCGGTACATCTACACAAAAGGGAACAATACACTGCAGCAAAAAAAATGGACAAATTGCTGTGTGCATGCTGCTCTTTGCCAATCAACTTTTTTTTCTTTAAGCTGCACATATTTAGAAAGTGCAGTAGTATGTTTTTGAGAAATAAGTCATACCCTTTTTGTCTTTCAAAATGAGTGTTCTTTGAACTACAAGAGACTTTTGATTTAGTACTCAGAATGGAGGACAGTAATTAGTTCATCGTTATCACTAGCAGTTTAATGTTTCTCTCTATGTTTAGACTGGAGTTAACAGCAACAAATTATATTATATTTGTCCCTACATTCCCTGAGCGAACAAGATAAAGTACAACCTTGTTGCATTTCGCACAAAGTCGACTTTGCCATCCTTATATAGGAACAGTGCTCTACATAAAAAAAAAATCTATTAAGTGGGAGTCCGAAATATCTGCTCCTTTGCTACCCCGTCTTTACTTGCTTAGAGAACTGTCTCATCATCAACTCCAAGAATGAATATTACTGTCATTTGATTTGAGCAGCTCCATCTGAGGCCGTCCAGCCAATCACCCGTGTCCAATTAAACGATATGTCTCGGGAAAGTTAGGGAACTTCTCAACTCCTTTCTTCTTAGACGCTCTAAGCCAGTCAGCCTCTCTGAGCCTGCAGTCACGCTCTGTGGACACCTGATTAATGCTCTCCACACCATGTCCGAGCAGCAGGGGAAGCTCATCGGACTCCACCTCCAAACACGGCCCCAGGAAGGACACAGGAGCTTAAGGGAGCAGAGCTTTGTTGCGACGGACAGAAACAGAGTGATTGCATTTACTTTTATCATCACACCTTATATATCTGCATGCAGACCACTACAGCAAAATGCCATAAGACCCCCCTTACAAGTGGTGTTCATTTATGCAGCATCCCTGATGTCCAAATGAAATTGAGGCTATTGATTTTTACTAGCTCGAATTCCCATTTCACAAAAGTTTTCATTCACTTAGACTGTAGGAGAGTGTTTGTAATACATATATTCCACCCACACTGGGGACATTGAGATCCAGAGTAAGACAAGAGGATGGTTTTAAATTAAGTCCACAAATACAGCGAGCTGATAAAACCTTTTAGTTTTATTTAGAAATTACTCAAAATTAATTTGCTCATTACTTTTGCTGCTTTAGCTATTTTTCAGTCCTCCAAATTTTCCAGTCTTCCTATCAGATTTTCCATAAAATAATTTTTATTTATTATATTTTGTCATTTATAATATTTGTATTAATTCAAAATAGTATTTAAAAAAAAAACATTAAAAAACATATTTTAGATTATTTTAAGTGGTTATATGTAAGAATGTTCATGTATTGATATAGCTTTTTTTTCATTGCCAATGTGAACAGCTTGTAATGAAACGAGACCTTCCCCGACATCCTGAAAGCCTGTTTTACTTCTAAGTGAAGACAACGAAAAAACAAAATTGTTGTGATTATATCATCGAGGGATTGAATCACGTTTAGTCTCTTGTACATTATGCGAGCACAAGCAATAAGTTGATGTCTGCAGTTCACTTAACGGCCACTGGTGTCACTAATAACAAGGGTTTCCAAATTCGACATATTATGCATTATACATATCTATAATCCTTTAATCAATTTGATTTTATAATACTGTTCTTTAATTAATTAACTCTTTCCCCGCTATGATACATTTTTTTCCGCCATTTATGACTCAATGCTTACCTGCCATTGACATGTTTTTTCCAGCAGTCAATTTTCATTGTTATATGGTGGGTGCTGTTATCCATCTTCTGAAATAGTACAGCATCTCCAGATACAAAAACAAACAAAGAAGAAGATTTGCATGAAACAGAATGAGTAGATAGGATTACCCTGCTGAAAAATCCAGCATAAACCAGCATGGATTTCAGGTTGCTCCAGGCTGGTTTATGATGGCTAGAGCTAGTATAGTGCTGGCCTAGCTGGTCCACCAATACTCCTGCTTCCCATGACCAGCAAACCAGCAACCAGCATCCCATGCTAGTCCCAGCATGCAAATCCTCCCTTATGCTGGTGACCAGCAATGCTAGATTTATCAGCAGGGTAAGCTAGCGGGATCATCAAATGTTCAACAGCATATAAATAAAAAACTGCCTAATGTTACCAAATGAAATGTTGAACCCACAAAGAGGTATACAACTGTGCAAGCTTTGGGGCTGTTTATGGACTTGATCTATGTTTTGATCATCATTCTGAATCCGACTGTTTTTATATTCATACAACAGAATATTCTGGGGGCCATGCAAGTTTTGTGAATATGATAAAAAATGCTGGTGGGGAGAGAGTTAATTAATGTTTAGCCTATTCATATACTGTACACAAAGAACTACTCTTTTTCAATTGTAACCTCAAATGCATTCATATAAGATTGTGTCCTCTCTTTGAAGTTGCTTGTATGTATTTTTGTATTTTTGTTTCATTGCATTGCAGTAGGTGAAGTGAAGCCTGTAACCCTTCTGATTGGGGTGTTAATGTAATTCATATATTCATACATCTGTGTGCATGATTTATTCACCCAGAATAACATTCATCCCTAATTTTGTCATAGTGCTCATCCAATAATTGCCATAACTATTGTTTTTAAATGTCATCTGTCTTGATTTAATGTCTTGTTTAACAAGAACAACACACACACACACAAACACACATGCACATTCTCATTCACTTTACCTGAGTTGTGTATATGAGACACACACACACATCCTTAATCCATTTAATTGGCAGCAGTGGTTAGTGTTAGTTAATTGATATGACTCATATGTCCTCATGGACTTGTACTCCTCAATACCATTTTAATGACCTTTGAAAGTTTTGCTAGAAACAACTCATTAATTTTCATAGATGGAGATCAGGAAGTGTTAATGCAGTCATGTGTCACTGCATGATTTAAAAAATGCAGTGCTGGTTCTGTTTATTCAACGATTCATTTAGACAAGTAGAATGTGTTGTCTTGAAAACATCCAAAGGCATATAACTGCAATCACTTTGGACTGCTCCTGCTCCAGGCTTTTAAGAAGTTATTTACTTAATAACCTGCCTAATGGCCGTGTTGTTATTGTGTTACCTGTGTTTCTATTCTTAAGGCCAATTCACACTGCACCAACATACGGCGATAAATACTTTGTCGGTTCAGTGTGTTACTCCTGACGTTGTTGGTCGGTTTTTTCCACAGATTTAATATGTTGAATCTGTGTTTATTGGAACTTGAAATATCTGAAGTGGTGTACTGTAATCTGGCGACTGACGCCATTGGTCGGTGTCTGTCAGGGCCTTGTGAATTGGCCTTTAAGGGGGCATGACATGAGACATCTAATTTTACATGATCTTTTGACATATGGACTTTGTACCATTAAAACATCCTGCAAGTTTCATAGCTTAAAATGTCCTCATTATAAACGAAGAATTGATTTAATCAATCTCCAAAAACAGCTCATTTTGATATTGCAGGATCTGTGACATCACACCGGCAAATACATTTACATAGTTATGCATCATCGCCCCATAGGCCTCACCCACTGGCATTCAGTCACTTAACAGCTGACATTTGCCTACAATGTAAGTATCACGTCAAATGCAAACAGAACCCAATATAATCACTGATGCTGTCTACGCTGGATATAGTATGCAATTACGTTTTCAGTTTCTAACACTCCAAGCATTTGAGACTGTTGACAATAGAATAAATGGAAGAGAGAAAGTTTCGCTTTGACGCGTCCAGTTTAATCAGCTTTGTACAGACTTCAGAAGGATCTCAGCATCGGAAACAAGTGGATGATATACTCTCCCGTATCACATCAGAGGATTATATGTTTGTTGAGAGCATTTTGTTTAGTATACAAGGCACAGTATAATAGAGTTTGCAAATAAACTTTTGACAGAAGAAGCACCCAACTATATTGGATCTGACAGCAGCTGCATCACAAATGACTAAATGAAAGTAAGATTAAATAAAAATAAAATGTTTTCAAAACACTTACTCTTGAGTCACACGCAATAGCAAGTGAATTGTTTCGGTTTCCAATGCAATGATGTTAACAAATTATAACTGGCCATTTACTGACAAGCCTAAAAGGAACCACCCCCTCAAAAACACAACATTCAAAGAGTCAGAATGAAGGTTGAAAATTATCAGTTTCACACTTTGTGTGTGCAAAAAAGACTTAGTTGACCTGTGAACTTGAAGTGAACTATTAAAATAATAAACCATGTCAAGTCCCCTTTAAAGCCAAACTGAAAACCATTTGTCCCACTTTGATGACTCATTAACAAATTATTGGGGGCAAATCTGCTAATTGAGATAAAAAAAAAATATCACTCACTTAGTATACAAGCTGATGTTATATTCCAAATATCTAAAGTTTATATCTTGGGATTCATTGACCTCCACTGAATGAAGACCCAACAAAACACAGCAGGCATGTGTTGTTGGGTCTTCATTCAGTAGGGGTCAACTGTGGAGGACTGTATTGACACAGCAAAACGACTTGAATAAAATGAAAACATGAATCACAGACTGCTTATGGATCATCATATTTTAATGTGCTTTTTTTGAGATTGACAGTTAGTCACAAACCTCCTCTGTTAATATTGGCCAAACTATTCATTCAAAATGCTTCTGCAAAAGGTAGTTGGACTCCTTAATCATTCACTAATCTAGAAAGAATTGCAATATCTGTCAGTGGATGTGTGGCCCAAAACCGGACCACTCATAGTCAGCATCATCCTGGCTGAAGACTTCATTCACAGAACCGGACCCCTGACCTTCATCCTGGCTGAAGGTGGCATTCACAGAACCAGACCCCCCAACATCATCCTGGCTGAAGGTGGCGTTCACAGAACCAGAGCCCTGAGCATCATCCTGGCTGAAGGTGGCGTTCACAGAACTAGAACCCAGAGCATCATCCTGGCTGAAGGTGGCGTTCATAGAACCAGACCCCTCAGCATCATCCTGGCTGAAGGTGGCGTTCATAGAACCAGACCCCTCAGCATCATCCTGGCTGAAGGTGGCGTTCACAGAACCAGACCCCTCAGCATCATCCTGGCTGAAGGTGGCGTTCACAGAACCAGACCCCTCAGCATCATCCTGGCTGAAGGTGGCGTTCACAGAACCAGACCCCTCAGCATCATCCTGGCTGAAGGTGGCGTTCCCAGAACCCTGAGCATCATCCTGGCTGAAGGTGGCGTTCACAGAACCGGACCCCTCAGCATCATCCTGGCTGAAGGTGGCGTTCACAGAACCAGACCCCTCAGCATCATCCTGGCTGAAGGTGGCGTTCACAGAACCGGACCCCTCAGCATCATCCTGGCTGAAGGTGGCGTTCACAGAACCGGACCCCTCAGCATCATCCTGGCTGAAGGTGGCGTTCACAGAACCAGACCCCTGACCATCATCCTGGCTGAAGGTGGCGTTCACAGAACCAGAACCCTGAGCATCATCCTGGCTGAAGGTGGCGTTCACAGAACCAGAACCCTGAGCATCATCCTGGCTGAAGGTGGCGTTCACAGAACCAGAACCCTGAGCATCATCCTGGCTGAAAGTATCCTGCAGATGGACAGAGTTAGAACTGGATGCACCAACTTGATTTTCTGCAGAGAGGAAGAGAAAGAAAGTTGTTGCTAATAACAAAAATAACCATGTAAGATTAATAAACACAAAAAAGGAGAAAGCCAAGGATCCATCTTCAACTGCAGAGCCAAAAACTGAGAAGCACATTGATATTTAAAAAAATAATAATAATAATACAGACAAGTATACTTACTACAAGCTAAACAAATAAACTCACCATGCCATACCATTTGAAGATAAAGAACCACCAAAACAGCAATTTTGCTCAAACCCATTCTATAACAGACACTGAGACACTCAGAAAACCAATGTAAGAATACAAGATAAAGTTTCAAAACAACCAGGTCTTTTAAAGCCAAACAGAAATCTGTACCACCTGGATGACTTGTTAACTCATTATTGGGGGGATCTGCTAATTTGATGAGATCAATGTTTAATTAATCAATCAGCATAAAAGTTGATGTTATATCCCATATAACTAAAGTTTTAATGTCCATCTCTTGTGATTGACCTCCACTGAATGAAGGCCCAACACACACTCTTATTAAGGCCTGGGTTTACTGACAGGATTAAGCCTCAGTTCAATTAGGAAATTTAAGTAGCTTTTATAAACTTGCCTTGAATTTTTTTTTTTTTAAATATGTCAGTGCCATTGTTGTGTCTCAAGATGCACACCAGTAATATGTCAGTGCAAATTGCTTTCAGTTGAAACTAAAACCTGCATTTTAGTCTGTGTCTAGGCTCAAGCTTTTTCTGTGAAACTGGGCAGTACAGTATTATTCCACATCAACTGGTGAAAAAGCACCAAATAAAAAAAAGGACAGAATAAGCAAAGTTGTCTCATTAAAAAAAAAAAAAAAAGTTTAGTACCAAATATGTATCTAAAATTAAATATTTTCTCATGCTATGTTTTCTCCAGAAACAATCAGTCATTTTTCCTATCATAGTCTTCAAAGAAATTAAATTGGGAAGAATCAATGTTCTCTGAACTTCACAGCTGAAGATTTGTTGGGCCAAACCTGACATCAAAAGGCAGGCCTCCTGTTATCCACATGACAATTAAGCCATTACAAACTAATCTAAGTGGCTGTAAAATCTTAACAAATCTAAAAGCAAGATGAATGAACAAAAAACAACCAAGCAACCCATTCCAATCGACATAAAATTTTACTTTGTTAGACAGAATCTTGAATCATGTTAAGTTAAATAGACAGGGGTCAAAACAGAACCGGACCCCTCAGCATCGTCATGGCTGAAGGTGGCGTTGATAGAAGGGGAATTTTTGGGATTCATTGACCCACTGAATAAATACCCAGCACCACACAGCAGGCCTGTGTGTTGTTGGGTCTTCATTCAGTGGAGGTCAACACTGTCCTACAAAGGCAAAATACCGTAACTCGCTAGAGTATGGAACTGAGAAAAACGACTTTAAAGATTTTTAGTTGTCCAGCCAAATTTATTATAGGTAGGACACTGGAAATCTGGCAATTAGATGTTTTAGTAATGAAAATTATCTACATAAAAAATCTTGAGCTCAAACTTGACTTTTGACCCCTATTTTGAAGTTATTCTATCTTTGTATTGTCTGCAAAAAGTGAGAAGACACAACAAGGCAAGAGGCAGTAACTTCGACATTATCAATATTTGGTTGATGATCACCATTTACACAATCATTGTAGACTTACAGATTATATACACTTCCTGAGATTCGTGTTCGAAGGTTTCGCGCTCCTCGTACGTTCGTGAAAAGTATGAACACTTTCCCTATTGAAACTCAGTGGGGACCGCATTCTGGACTACCTCAATGACTAATGCATTCATAGGACAACCTTCTATGTTCTGCATCTTTTCAGTATGTGGTGGTTTTAGCTCTCTGCCCGATGATTGTGCTTGTGAACTTAGCTCATACCAGATTTATGATGGACACTATTGTCTGTATAACCCGCGGTTTGATGTTGTATGCGCCAGTACACTTTGTTGCTTCATTATGTTGTATGCACATTATCACTCCTTGTGACATAGTCACCGGGTCGGTTCGACCGTGTTGAAGGCGCCGGCACAGTTTTGGCACTCTGCCAACTATGCATGTGTGTTTCAGGTCCGGTACCCGCCCTGGGTGAGGCGGGGCGCTAATTCTTTGTTGTAGTCACCTGCTACGGCATGAGTAACATTTTTCTGTCAACTCTGCATATAGGTCATCTTTCGCAATCGATATTGCACGTTTGTCGACAGAGCAGGTTCAGACCATACGAATGTTCGGACCATGTTTGTGCAGGACAAAGCTATCCCTCTGAGCACATTTCTGAGGTTACAGGGACTGATGGCAGCTGTACACAGGCTACACCGTAATTTAATTGCAGCAAATTTTAAATGGACAGTAAAACAAAGGCAGAACACCATACAATCTGATAGAACTAGAACACTGGCACAATAACTTCTTGAGTATTCATGCACAGCTAAACAAAAACCAGAGTACCGCAACTCAATTTGAGCATTCTAGAAAAGAAAAAAAGCCAAAGAGCAGTAACTGGTGTTAAGCCTTGTTTTCTCATTGGCTTTTGGAAGTTACTGTTAACCCAGCAAACTCATTTATGTTCTGGCACGTTGCATTTTTACTATGGCAACGTCGCTATCTATGTGCTCACAACAATGTAGAATTGTAAGACATGACAGGGCTGTAGCAATGTTGTTGCCCGACATTCAACAACTGTGAGACAATATTCGGACAATTTTTTTTAACGCTAGATATACCTCATTTGGAATGTTTTATGGTTAATTTTTAATTAGTCAGATAATTATATACATTTTAAATATTGTTTATCCTTATTTATTGGTCTAAATTAATTATAATCAACCTGCAAGTGTACACTTTGAAGAGCAAAAAGAACATAGGTTAGATAATTCAACTTTATTAACTGCATGGTAATCAAATTGCACTTACAAAAGTCATACATTTGTGAAAAAGAAAACACTAAATATAAGAATGTACAACTTTCTTATAAGTATAATAAATAAAACATAAAAGCAAAGGCAGATCAGAACATTTAATGATAAAAAAAACGGGTTCTGTACAGAACAGACAGGGGAGTGTAGTCGAAAGCCGGGTGATCAGTAACCAGAATCAGTCCAGGAAACATCAACAAATCCAGAGGAGAGATGCAAGCCCAGAAACCAGTAGACAGGCATGAGTCCGAAACCAGGTAGAAAATCCGGGACCAGAGAGGGTGGCACTGCAGGCACAGGTAAACTTGGCAGAGAACAAAGCAAATCAGAGCTTCACATGACAGGACACAGGGAGTGACTAACGTTAACTAGCATGAGAAAAACCTAACAAAGAAACAAATAAGAGGACAAGGAAAAAATAAATAAATGTTCAACAAGTACGCGCTTAAGTCGCTGTCTGTTCAAGGAATGCTGAAATGTCAGTTACTCTTCATTATGGCTTATAACTTTTGGCATAAAGTTAAAATATTTGTCATACCTGACCAGAAGATGTTCAAATATATGTTAATTACACATCTTATTTAGCAGAGGTAAATTAAACGGAATACTCACGTATCCTTGCTCGATGAAAAATGAGATGCCCAATGGTCAGTTGAAATTTAAAAGGCTGAGTCACGCTTCAGGGCAGTGAAGAGTACAAATGTCGTCCAGACATCCTAGCCACAACCGTAAGCAGTGGCCCTGAACAGTGGTTCAATGTCAACATTGTGAAATCGCTGTAACAACCTTACCACACAACGTAGTTATAGCAACCTTTTGATGTTGTTAGAAGGTTGGTACAACATTCTGTGTTTGCTGGGAAGACAACCCATTATTTTCTAAAAAAAAAAAAAAAAAAAAAAAAAAAAAAAAAAAAAAAAAAAAATCACATTGACTCAGGATATTTATGCACATAAGGAGGTCTTGAATGTGCCAAAAATAAACTAATTTTCGACCAAAAACTAAGTTACGGCCTTTTGCATGGCAGAACTGTGGAGGACTGTTTTGACAGTGAAACAACTAGAATCAATGAAAACATGAAATCATAGACTACTTATGGATCATCATTTAATGTGCTTTTTGTGATTGACAGTTAGTCACAAACCTCCTGTTGATATTGGCCAAACCATTCCTTCAAACTGCTTCTGCAAGGAAGGAGGACTCCTTAATCATTCTCTAGTCTAGGAAGAATTGCAAAAATCTGTCAGTGGATGTGTGGCCCAAAACCAGACCACTCATAGTCATCATCTTCCTGGCTGAAGGTGGTGTTCACAGAACCAGACCCCGGAGCATCATCCTGGCTGAAGGTGGTGTTCACAGAACCAGAACCCTGAGCATCATCCTGGCTGAAGGTGGTGTTCACAGAACCAGAACCCTGAGCATCATCCTGGCTGAAGGTGGTGTTCACAGAACCAGAACCCTGAGCATCATCCTGGCTGAAGGTGGCGTTGACAGAACCGGACCCCTCAGCATCATCCTGGCTGAAGGTGGCGTTCACAGAACCAGAACCCTCAGCATCATCCTGGCTGAAGGTGGCGTTCACAGAACCGGACCCCTCAGCATCATCCTGGCTGAAGGTGGCGTTCACAGAACCGGACCCCTCAGCATCATCCTGGCTGAAGGTGGTGTTCACAGAACCAGAAACCTGAGCATCATCCTGGCTGAAGGTGGTGTTCACAGAACCGGACCCCTCAGCATCATCCTGGCTGAAGGTGGCGTTCACAGAACCGGACAGCTCAGCATCATCCTGGCTGAAGGTGGCGTTCACAGAACCGGACCCCTCAGCATCATCCTGGCTGAAGGTGGTGTTCACAGAACCAGAACCCTGAGCATCATCCTGGCTGAAGGTCATGTTGACAGAACCGGACACCTCAGCATCATCCTGGCTGAAGGTGGTGTTCACAGAACCAGAACCCTGAGCATCATCCTGGCTGAAGGTGGCGTTCACAGAACCAGAGCCCTGAGCATCATCCTGGCTGAAGGTGGCGTTCACAGAACCAGACCCCTCAGCATCATCCTGGCTGAAGGTCACGTTGACAGAACCGGACCCCTCAGCATCATCCTGGCTGAAGGTGGCGTTGACAGAACCGGACCCCTCAGGATCATCCTGGCTGAAGGTGGCGTTGACAGAACCAGACCCCTCAGCATCATCCTGGCTGAAGGTGGTGTTCACAGAACCAGAGCCCTGAGCATCATCCTGGCTGAAGGTGGTGTTCACAGAACCAGAGCCCTGAGCATCATCCTGGCTGAAGGTGGTGTTCACAGAACCAGAGCCCTGAGCATCATCCTGGCTGAAGGTGGCGTTCACAGAACCAGAACCCTGAGCATCATCCTGGCTGAAGGTGGCGTTCACAGAACCGGACCCCTCAGCATCATCCCGGCTGAAGGTGGCGTTCACAAATTGATTGTCTGCAGAAATGGAGAAAGAAAGCATTTGCTAAAAACAAAATAACCATGTAGAGCATGTTAGATTAAGAAACACAAAAAAAGAGAAAACCAAGGACCCATCTTCAACTGCAGAGCCAAAAACTGAGAAGCACATTGATATTTAAAAAAATACAGACAAGAATACTTACTACAAGCTAAATAAACTCACCATGCCATACCAATTGAAGATAAAGAACCACCAAAACAGTAATCAAACCCATTCTATAACAGAAACTGAGACACTAAGAAAATCAATGTAAGAATACAAGATAAAGTTTCAAAACAACCAGGTCTTTTAAAGCCAAACAGAAATCTGTACCACCTGAATGACTCGTTAACTCATTATTGGGGCGGATCTGCTAATTAGTGAGATCAATGTTTAATTAATCAATCAGCGTGAAAGCATAAACAACAACAACAAAAAACGTATTAAATGTGTCAGTGCCATTGTTGTGTCTCAAGAGGCACACCAGTAATATTTCAGTGCAAGTTGCATTCAGTTGAAACTAAAACCTGCATTTTAGTCTGGGACTAGGCTCAAGCTTTGTCTGCGAAACTGGGCAGTACAGTATTATTCCACATCAACTGGTGAAAAAGCACCAAATAAAGAGGACAGAAAAAGCACAAAAAGTTGTCTCATTGAGAAAAAAAGAGTTTAGTACCAAATATGCGTCTAAAATTTTTATATTTTCTCATGCTATGATTTCTCCAGAAACAATCAGTCTAAAACTAGACTGAAGACACATCTGCCAGGCAAACAGCCAACTCCTACTGTAACTACATGTAACTCTATCAGTGTAGGGAGGCTCTGCATTTTTGGACTGTTTTTGACACACAGAGCAAAACAACTTAAATTAATGAATAAATCACACAGACCACTTATGGATCATCATCATTAAAAAGTGCTTTTTTGTGTTTGACAGTTAGTCACAAACCTCCCATCCACCTGTGTGTTTCATGAATGAAAACACAAGGCTTTAAAGCAGGGCTTGAATTTCGTTTTTTTTTGGGGGGGGGGGGGGGGTGGGGGGGGGGGGGGGGGAATCCCTTAGGTTATTCTTATGGGGGGGTATTTTTTTAATTTGATGGGGGAGTAGGGGGGTGGGTATTTTTCCCTCCAAAAAATTATTACATTTATCTCGCCTAAATTTTTGCCAAATAATATACAATAGAATAAAGATACAAATAAAGAGAAAAGTTTTTTAATAGGTATAACACTAGTATTCAGAAAAACACAGAAACTGAATAAAGTAATGAAATGGAAAATAACACTGGGTAGTATTTTAGTCCTGACTAAATTAAATAAATATGCTATTCTGATTCCTTAAACTTAAAGCTATCTTTTGTTGTTTTGACAACAAAATTAATGACAGACACATATGGCTGCCGTCACTTTAAGAGCTAGTGCATGGATCATGTGTTCATTATAATGTCACATGTGTTTTATGCTTATTAAATACATAACCGACTGTGTTTAAAGGATACTCACAAATAACGAAATTCACACTTTTCAATTCAAATTTTGCGTGTTAAAGCAATATAAGCCGTGAAAAAGAACTGTTGTTATTGGCGCGCTGTTTTTGAGGCTGCTTTTCTACATGCACACATCGGTACCATATCTCAGAGAGCACGCGAGCACCAAATAGGTTAAACTGGTAAGACTTGAAAAGACGTGCAAATTATGAACTTTGGTCACGATGCACTGCTGGCCCGATTGTGTAATATTCATGTCCCGACTCCAAAGCGCGAGAATGTAGACAGTATCGCGGTCTGCAGAGTGCTTGACGCTTGCCTTGTGCAAAACCCATTTTGAGAGACAGAGAGAGAGAAGACGCGGCAGCACCCCCGAACACTCACGCTGTTTGTGAAATTAAGTCTTGCAGATGGTTTTAAAAAGACTGATTTGATTTTATAATCTGTGTGGATTAATTTACTAATACAACCTATATGCTAAAATGATTTAAAGGTTGCGGGAATTCCCTGCATTATGAGTGGGAGACCTGTGGGAATGATTAGAATTGTGCGCAATACCCGTGCCGAAAGCCCTGCTTTAGAGTAATATAATAGGGAGTAAACTAGATTAATGTTGGTCAAACTATTCCTTCAAACTGCTTCTGTAAGACAGTAGGGCTCCTTAAAGGTGCACTATGTAAGAATTTTGCAGTAAAATATCCAAAAACCACAAGGCCAGTGTTATATATTTTGTTTAGTTGATTACTTACAATATCCCAAATGTTTCCAACTATTTGTAAATCGTGAAAAAAATTGCGATTTTAACCAAGGAACCGGGACGTTTGAAATTGCAATTTTAACCCAGGAACCGGGACGTTTGAGCAGGTGTGAGGGAGTCGCCAGTCAATGGCTTCATATCCGCGGTACCCTCGGTTTCCGTTTGTACTGCTATAGTAACCATTGCGACAGACGTGGACAACTGGGTTATGCCTAGCGGTACGCTCACACTGCTGTTTTTTTGTTCAAACATTTTGGACCATGGCAAGCAGACTTTGGGACAAAAAGAGGACTAAAACGAGGATCAATATCATTTTCGAGATGCCGAGAGCTTCGAGCTCGACTAACTTCGACTTGCGAGTGGCGTCTCTGTCAAGAGTGTTGCATGTACTTTATTAGACATGTGAGCAAATGTACATAAAACTAATCAATGTTATATAGTTCAACATGATGAAATGTTAGAATATGATCTGTATGTTATTCTAATGTTGATTTAGCTTACTGCTAGTCTCATACAGCCAACAATCTAACACATAGAATAACATTCAACACACTCAAATGCAGTTTAGTGTGATAGAGTAACTGCTAGACTAAGTGATACAGCGCTGCTTTACCTCACAAGTTGCATTTGTCTAATAAACTGACCTGTGTGAGTAGTAATAAAGCACTTGCGTGTAGTTCGGTAGAATTAATTGTTCTTCTTCCTTTATATCCGCGGGATTCGCGTGTGGCGCTGATATCTGTCTCTCATTAGCAATCGTGCACTGCCTCATACCACAGTCATGTTAAAAACATTAATGTATTCACTCATCCATAAACATTATTAGATACATCAGCTTGACAACAAGATCCATAATTCCGCTTAATGCTTTGCGTCATCAACCTACGGCTTTGTTATTGTAGGTTAGCGACCCCTAGCGGCATATTGTAAAAATTACATATTGTAGCTTTAATCATTTACTATGAATATCGCAATTTCTGCACAATATAATTGCAGAAACTTTTTCCTATCATAGTCTTCAAAGAAATTAAATTGTAAAGAATCAATCTTCACTGAACTTCACAGCTGAAGATTTGTTGGGCCAATCCTGACCTCAAAAGGCAGGCCTCCTGTTATCCACATGACAATAAAGCCATTACAAACTAATCTAAGTGGCTGTAAAATCTTAACAAATCTAAAAGCAAGATGCAGTTAACAAAAACCAACCAAGCAACCCATTCCAATAGACATACAATTTTACTTTGTTACACAGAATCTTGAATCATGTTAAGTTAAATAGACAGGGCCAAAACAGAACCGGACCCCTCAGCATCGTCATGGCTGAAGGTGGCGTTGACAGAAGGGAAAATCTTGGGATTCATTGACCTCCACTGAATAAACACCACACAGCAGCCCTGTGTGTTGTTGGGTCTTCTTTCAGTGGAGGTCAGCACTGCCCTACAAAGGCAAAATACCTTAACCTCCTGTGGTCGGCGGTCGCGCCGGCGATACCAGCTTGCTTTTTTTCTTATCAGTGCAAAAGAGACTCAAAGTACTCTGTTGATTTCGATCTTACATATAAGTGTTATACATCATTCGAGCCTGTTAAGTGTCTATTTTTTTGTGTATACTCACAATAAAAACAAAGTGTTGTGCATTTTGCCAAATAAAGAAAAATAAACATGATACACGTTCTGCCATCTCTCTCAATGTGAAGTCCATTCTGAAACGCGTCCGAAAATGAACTCTAACCCTGCGAATACTCAGTCACACAGGCATACAGGCACACAGGCATAAAACTTGAATTCTCTTCTTTTAAATGAAGTAATTTATATAAAAAAAACAAATATTCTCAGTTTATGTAATCTGTATTAAACGAGAGAGATGCCAGTCGTTCTCATTTCAGCTCATTGTAGCTCATTAAAGGGGAACTTGGCAACTATTTCAACCTATGCCTCGTTTCCACTGAGTGGTACGGCACGGTACAGTTCGGTTCGGTACGCAATTATTTGCGTTTCCACTGTCAAAAGTTGTGAATGGTACCAAAAAGCCGAACCGTACTGTACCACTTTTTGGGTACCCTTCCGTTGTGGTACCTAGCACAGTGGTACGGTACTAAAAGGTGGAGCTAGACTCACTGCAGAACGTTGATTGGTTGACAGAGTATCGTCACTTGCGCGTGCTACAAGGGCATTAGAAGCGCCATTTTTTAATATACAGTTGAAATAATACTACTGTTATTGTGTCACGAAATGTAGTTTTAAGAGTTTTTCAGGCGAGAAAGTAGTTTTTTAAAGCTCAAATCTGTGGTTTATTTATAGATTTATGATAATTTGAAGATCCATTCCAAGCAATCACCGGGTGCTCGGCGCTCAAGTACCCCGCCTGGAGCAGCCTTTCCCCGGCTAGTCGTTCTGATGTTTCCCGCTGACTCTGACGTCTCTGTAGTGGTTAAACATGAGATATAATTCGTCTTGTACAGACCTAACAGGCGATCTTTGGTCTCGTGAATCTATAATTCGTTCCCTGGCCAATAGTTTTGGCAGAAGGCTAAGTGAAGTTTCATATATTTGAGCGCTGAATTTGTATATTTGACTGAATTGTTTGCTTTATGTTATTAAAGCTTTACTGTATATCTTTTTGTACCTTTTACTTATACTTTTATAATGGCTATTATTGATAAAACTGAAATTCAACAAAAATAGATAGTTTTGTCATTTTTTTATTTTATTACAAGATCATCTGTAATGTTGTTTATTGCAACATTTGTACCAATGCAATACATTGCCTGGAATATGTTTAATATTTTTAAATTTAAACGAAAAGAGGCAGGATTGTGTTTTATATTTAGTTTTGTTATAAATATAATGTTACATACATGCAGTGAATATAATCAATAGTCTATGCGTTGCCTGAACCACATTTGTGTGCTTATAATGTTTAAAATGTATTTAAATTAAATCGAAAAGAAGCAGAGTGGTGTTATATAACATATTTCGTTTTATTGTTGCCTAAAATGTATATAACCGGAGTAGCAGAGCGAGCTGAGTGGCGCATTCAAGAACGCACTATTCCATCAGCAGAATTACTGGACTCGCGTCCTCGGGAGTCATTCTCCTGAGTCGGACTTTGCGTGGCTACTTGGTATTGAGAAACGCCTAATGCCAGCGCTTGTTTCTTGTGACAAACATCCCGAGAAGCAAGAACAAGATCTGCTGTCTGTCATCCATTGTTGTTTACTATGTCGCTTTCTTCGCGCGAAAATGACGTCGATCGCTTCTTTCCGGCAAACACCACGCCTATCAAGTAAGGGTACTGTTGGCAGTGGAAACGCTAGCCGGATCATGGTTTACCGACCCGAACCGTACTGTACTGTACCGTATCGTACCGTATCGTACGCCTCAGTGGAAACGAGCCATTAATTAAACCGTTTAGAAATCATTTGGATGGTTAAATAACCTGTTCTGGTGAAAATGGTGACTTTCCCTGCTCCCCCCAGCATTCCCAGGTGGAAAACCAACCTTGCAACATGGGGACTAACGTCCCAGTAAGTTGGAAAAAGGAAGTCTCGTGAGAAGCGAGAACGAGCGAGAAACACAAACTGCTGTATGGCAATTCGACATAATTCTATGATACTGTGTATGATGTATTCCCCACCTCGGTAGACATAGGTCCACGCGATAAAGTTGGCCGGCTTCGATAATAACAAATGCACATGAGCAGCGGTAGAAAGGAGGAGGAGGGTGCCGCAAGTGAGTTTCTTTACGACAGTGTTGTGAAATATACGCCCCACAGCTGTAGGGGGAGCTCGATGAGAAAACATGCGACAACAAAAGTGAAAATCAGCGAAGAAATGGCTAGAGTTGCCAAGTTCCCCTTTAAGTGCTAATGTGAGCATGCCCACGGAGAGCGCACGCTATTCAAACGCAAATAATCTGAGCCGCAAACGTGTCAATGCCCACATCAACTTGATAAAACACATCAAGTTTAATCAGACTCGTACATTGGGATGCTGTGAGGAATAATACTATCATAATTATAATCCTGGAAAATTTACCTCAGAAGTGCCGGTTTAGTTTCATTTCGAGGAGCAACGGATCCAGCTGAGGTGGAATAGTAAGTTCTTTATTCTCAAGTGCTTTGTTCTAATCGCGATATGCAATAGTGTCTGTAAACCGCAAAAAGACTGTTTAAATATGAATCGCATGTCTGTGTGTGAATGAATGAACTGCACAGATGCGTGCTGTTGTTTACTACAGAACAGCTTGCATCTGTGCGAGCAAAGTATTAAACTGCAAATTAACATTTATATGCTAATATATCATAAAAACGATATGTTATAGACGAAATGTGAATGTGTAGCAAATTAGCTCTATGAAATATTAATAAACAATCATAACTTGTTATAATTGATTTTGAATATTTGGATCAGTTAACCCTTTCACGCGTACGATCACACCGGTGTGATCAGTCTTGGCTGGTCCCTGGAGCGTACGATCACACCGGTGTGATTAGAACGGTCAGTGCATCACGTGATCAACTGCTAAATTCAAACGTGCTTTCGCGCGTTGGCTGGCGCTGAGCCAGAGACTCAGTGCTGTCATATATCACAACTATTGAGTGTTTTCAACCACATAATGTTCATTTTAGGTTTCAGACATTTAAATACACATAAGTACTAGCAAAACAATGATTTTGAGTTTGTAAAATACACACTGATGTCTATGGAAGCGGCAATAATAATCCTTTCTATTATAATAAGACGACACATTTTATTCATATCAAATACACGTTGTGAAAGTAGCTTTACATTTGACCCTATTCTTCTCCCAGTTCACCGGCCACTTACTTTCATGTATTTCGTGAGAAGTGGAGGAATTGACGTGTTGTAATCCAACAGATCCGATTCTCTGAACTGTAAAACAAACTAAAATGGCGCCGCCCATTGTGCATACAGCTCAACTAACGCGATCGTTATAAAGATGTTTAAACAAGAAAACCCATCCACTTGCACATATTTGACAATCGGAATATCAGTGTTTCATGCTATAGCTAATACATTTGTGAATATTTTTAATAAAAAAGGAAAAATGACATAAAAGCAGATCATCACTCATTCAGCACTGTGTTGTGGTTGCGCTGTGTCACGTGACAAGCAATGATGCGTCACCATGGAAACATTAAAGTGACAAGTTCTAAATAACGGTCGCCTTGAAAAACTCACGCTGGGGGGTCAGTTAGAATATTTTAAACATACGTGTGAAAGGGCTAATCGGGTTAACTTGATGTAGCTACAATAACATTACAACCAATTACTCGGTTCATCCCGTGAACACTCAATATTGGTTATTAATTGATTAATAGAAATGTACATTTCCAGGGCATGGGAAATGTCTTTCTTACTAAGTACTACTAAGAGCAAGTAGTCAAGATCAATGATTAGTGATTCCAGATATGAGCTTGAGACACGGACAACTTTACGTGTGACATGAACAAGATTTTATTAACTAGACTAAACATTTAAACAACTCTAACATACACATACATACATGCATACAGTTTACCAAGGGAAAGAGAGCTGAAGCAGAATACAGGAAAGCAAAAAGTTATAGCATTGTTTGAAGTTCAGCAGATCAACAGCCTGAGCAAACCATTAGTTTAGTTCTGACACGCCCTTCTTAAAAAGGGGTAAGGATACTTAATGTATCAAATAATAAGACTAAGTTTGATACTTGCATGTCTCGCCCATTTGAATTAAACTGTCCTGATGCAATTTGTTGAGGCTTCAGTTGTTCATTGCTGATGTGGTCTTGACGAGAGAGAACCAGTGGGAGTCAGATGATCTTTGGTGAATGGAAAGACAAGGCCACTGCCTGGCGCAAGCTTGGGAGTCCTTGAGTGACTTCTAGTTCAGCATCATCTTCACATTAGGACTTCTTAGGAAGGACCAAGAGAGTAAGAGAGTAAGAGAGCCCGAGGCTAAGAGAGCAAGAAAGCTAAGAGGACAAGAGAGCTAATCTTGTGATCAGTGATTTTTAAAGCATGAAGATGACACACCCTCTGGAGGTGCTCACATATTATGGTAGCCCTGTTTCTGCTAATTACACCATTGCCATTAATATGTTTATAAACAACTGAAAAAAGCACAGGGCATGTTAAAACACCTTAGACCCCAGAGGGTTAACTCGCTAGGGTGTGGAACTGAAAAAAAACAACTTTAAATATTTGTAGTTGTCCGGCCAAATGTATTATAGGTAGGACACTGGAAATCTGGCAATTAGATGTTTTAGTAATGAAAGTTATCTACATAAAAAAATCTTGTGCTCAAACTTGATTTTTGACCCCTATTTTGAAGTTACTCTGCCTTTGTATTGGCTCCAAAAAGTGAAAAAAAGCTCCAAGGCAAAAGGCAGTAACTTACACATTATCAATGGTTGCTGATCACCATTTACACAATCATTATAGACGTATAGATTATATACACTTCCTGAGATTCGTGTTTGAAGGTGTTGCCCTCCTCGTACGTTCGCAAATTGCTTTCCCAATTGAGACTCAGTGGGGAACGCATTCTGGACTACCTCGACGACTAATGGATTCATAGGACAACCTTCTATGTTTTGCGTCTTTTCAGTATGCGGTGGTTTCAGCTGTCTGCCCTATTATTGTGCTTGTGACCTTGGCTCGTCCCACGGATTTATGATGGACACTATGGCCTCGTTTACACTGCAGGTCTTGATGCCCAATTCTGATTTGTTGCCTATATCCGAATTTTTTGACCGTACACACGTTCTTTAAATTGTGACCCATATCCGATTCATGAGTTTACACTTGACATACTATCTGAAACGTCGC